>NC_135431.1:13418784-13728784 GCF_051991245.1 Festucalex cinctus
AAACGACCATGTATAGTAAGGCGTTTTTTGATAATAAAAAAAACAAACGACCATGTATAGTAAGCGTTTTTTGATAAAAAAAACCGACCATGTATAGTAAGGCGTTTTTTGATAATAAAAAAAAACGACCATGTATAGTAAGGCGTTTTTTGATTAAAAAAAACGACCATGTATAGTAAGGCGTTTTTTGATAATAAAAAAACACGACCATGTATAGTAAGGCGTTTTTTTGATATAAAAAAAAACGACCATGTATAAGTAAGGCGTTTTTGATAATAAAAAAACGACCATGTATAGTAAGGCGTTTTTTGATAAAAAAAACCGACCATGTATAGTAAGGCGTTTTTTGATAATAAAAAGGTAAAACGACCATGTATAGTAAGGCGTTTTTTGGATATAAAAAAAAACGACCATGTATAGTAAGGCGTTTTTTGATTAAAAAAAAACGACCATGTATAGTAAGGCGTTTTTTGATAATAAAAAAACGACCATGTATAGTAAGGCGTTTTTGATAATAAAAAAAACGACCATGTATAGTAAGGCGTTTTTTGATATAAAAAAAAACGACCATGTATAGTAAGGCGTTTTTTGATTAAAAAAAACGACCATGAAGTAGGCGTTAAAAACGACCATGTATAGTAAGGCGTTTTTTGATAATAAAAAAACGACCATGTATAGTAAGGCGTTTTTTGATAATAAAAAAAACGACCATGTATAGTAAGGCGTTTTTGATTAAAAAAAACGACCATGTATAGTAAGGCGTTTTTTGATAATAAAAAAAACGACCATGTATAGTAAGGCGTTTTTTGATTAAAAAAAACGACCATGTATAGTAAGGCGTTTTATTGATAAAAAAAACGACCATGTATAGTAAGGCGTTTTTTGATAATAAAAAAAAACGACCATGTATAGTAAGGCGTTTTTTGATATAAAAAAAACGACCATGTATAGTAAGGCGTTTTTTGATAATAAAAAAAAACGACCATGTATAGTAAGGCGTTTTTTGATTAAAAAAAACGACCATGTATAGTAAGGCGTTTTTTGATAATAAAAAAAACGACCATGTATAGTAAGGCGTTTTTTGATATAAAAAAAACGACCATGTATAGTAAGGCGTTTTTTGATAATAAAAAAAACGACCATGTATAGTAAGGCGTTTTTTGATATAAAAAAAACGACCATGTATAGTAAGGCGTTTTTTGATTAAAAAAAAACGACCATGTATAGTAAGGCGTTTTTTGATAATAAAAAAAACGACCATGTATAGTAAGGCGTTTTTTGATATAAAAAAAACGACCATGTATAGTAAGGCGTTTTTTGATAATAAAAAAAACGACCATGTATAGTAAGGCGTTTTTTGATATAAAAAAAACGACCATGTATAGTAAGGCGTTTTTTGATAATAAAAAAAACGACCATGTATAGTAAGGCGTTTTTTGATAATAAAAAAAACGACCATGTATAGTAAGGCGTTTTTTGATAATAAAAAAAACGACCATGTATAGTAAGGCGTTTTTTGATAATAAAAAAAACGACCATGTATAGTAAGGCGTTTTTTGATTAAAAAAAAACGACCATGTATAGTAAGGCGTTTTTTGATAATAAAAAAAACGACCATGTATAGTAAGGCGTTTTTTGATTTAAAAAAAACGACCATGTATAGTAAGGCGTTTTTTGATAATAAAAAAAACGACCATGTATAGTAAGGCGTTTTTTGATATAAAAAAACGACCATGTATAGTAAGGCGTTTTTTGATAATAAAAAAAACGACCATGTATAGTAAGGCGTTTTTTGATAATAAAAAAAAACGACCATGTATAGTAAGGCGTTTTTTGAATAAAAAAAACGACCATGTATAGTAAGGCGTTTTTTTGATAATAAAAAAAACGACCATGTATAGTAAGGCGTTTTTTGATAATAAAAAAAACGACCATGTATAGTAAGGCGTTTTTTGATAATAAAAAAAACGACCATGTATAGTAAGGGTTTTTTTGATTAAAAAAAACGACCATGTATAGTAAGGCGTTTTTTGATAATAAAAAAAACGACCATGTATAGTAAGGCGTTTTTTGATTAAAAAAAACGACCATGTATAGTAAGGCGTTTTTTGATAATAAAAAAACGACCATGTATAGTAAGGCGTTTTTTGATAATAAAAAAAACGACCATGTATAGTAAGGCGTTTTTTGATTAAAAAAAACGACCATGTATAGTAAGGCGTTTTTTGATAATAAAAAAAACGACCATGTATAGTAAGGCGTTTTTTGATAAAAAAAAAAACGACCATGTATAGTAAGGCGTTTTTTTGATAATAAAAAAAACGACCATGTATAGTAAGGCGTTTTTTGATTAAAAAAAACGACCATGTATAGTAAGGCGTTTTTTGATTAAAAAAAAACGACCATGTATAGTAAGGCGTTTTTTGATAATAAAAAAAAACGACCATGTATAGTAAGGCGTTTTTTGATCATAAAAAAAACGACCATGTTATAGTAAGGCGTTTTTTGATAATAAAAAAAAACGACCATGTATAGTAAAGGCGTTTTTTGATTTAAAAAAAACGACCATGTATAGTAAGGCGTTTTTTGATAATAAAAAAAACGACCATGTATAGTAAGGCGTTTTTTGATAAAAAAAAAAACGACCATGTATAGTAAGGCGTTTTTTGATAATAAAAAAAACGACCATGTATAGTAAGGCGTTTTTGATTAAAAAAAACGACCATGTATAGTAAGGCGTTTTTTGATTAAAAAAAACGACCATGTATAGTAAGGCGTTTTTTGATAATAAAAAAAACGACCATGTATAGTAAGGCGTTTTTTGATCATAAAAAAAACGACCATGTATAGTAAGGCGTTTTTTGATAATAAAAAAAACGACCATGTATAGTAAGGCGTTTTTTGATTTAAAAAAAACGACCATGTATAGTAAGGCGTTTTTTGATATAAAAAAACGACCATGTATAGTAAGGCGTTTTTTGATAATAAAAAAAACGACCATGTATAGTAAGGCGTTTTTTGATAATAAAAAAAACGACCATGTATAGTAAGGCGTTTTTTGATTAAAAAAACGACCATGTATAGTAAGGCGTTTTTTGATAATAAAAAAAACGACCATGTATAGTAAGGCGTTTTTTGATATAAAAAAAACGACCATGTATAGTAAGGCGTTTTTTGATAATAAAAAAAACGACCATGTATAGTAAGGCGTTTTTTGATAATAAAAAAAACGACCATGTATAGTAAGGCGTTTTTTGATAATAAAAAAAACGACCATGTATAGTAAGGCGTTTTTTGATTTAAAAAAACGACCATGTATAGTAAGGCGTTTTTTGATAATAAAAAAAAACGACCATGTATAGTAAGGCGTTTTTTGATAATAAAAAAAAACGACCATGTATAGTAAGGCGTTTTTTGATAATAAAAAAAACGACCATGTATAGTAAGGCGTTTTTTGATAATAAAAAAAAACGACCATGTATAGTAAGGCGTTTTTTGATTAAAAAAAACGACCATGTATAGTAAGGCGTTTTTTGATAATAAAAAAAACGACCATGTATAGTAAGGCGTTTTTTGATAATTAAAAAAACGACCATGTATAGTAAGGCGTTTTTTGATTAAAAAAAAAATGACCATGTATAGTAAGACGTTTTTTGATAATAAAAAAAACGACCATGTATAGTAAGGCGTTTTTTGATAATAAAAAAAACGACCATGTATAGTAAGGCGTTTTTTGTTTAAAAAAAAAACGACCATGTATAGGAAGGCGTTTTTTGATAATAAAAAAAACGACCATGTATAGTAAGGCGTTTTTTGATTAAAAAAAACGACCATGTATAGTAAGGCGTTTTTTGATTAAAAAAAACGACCATGTATAGTAAGGCGTTTTTTGATCATAAAAAAAACGACCATGTATAGTAAGGCGTTTTTTGATCATAAAAAAAACGACCATGTATAGTAAGGCGTTTTTTGATAATAAAAAAAACGACCATGTATAGTAAGGTGTTTTTTGATTAAAAAAAACGACCATGTATAGTAAGGCGTTTTTTGATAATAAAAAAAACGACCATGTATAGTAAGGCGTTTTTTGATAAAAAAAAAACCGACCATGTATAGTAAGGCGTTTTTTGATAATAAAAAAAACGACCATGTATAGTAAGGCGTTTTTTGATAATAAAAAAAACGACCATGTATAGTAAGGCGTTTTTTGATTAAAAAAAACGACCATGTATAGTAAGGCGTTTTTTGATAATAAAAAAAAACGACCATGTATAGTAAGGCGTTTTTTGATAATAAAAAAAACGACCATGTATAGTAAGGCGTTTTTTGTTTAAAAAAAACCGACCATGTATAGGAAGGCGTTTTTTGATAATAAAAAAAACGACCATGTATAGTAAGGCGTTTTTTGATTAAAAAAAACGACCATGTATAGTAAGGCGTTTTTTGATTAAAAAAAACGACCATGTATAGTAAGGCGTTTTTTGATTAAAAAAAACGACCATGTATAGTAAGGCGTTTTTTGATCATAAAAAAAACGACCATGTATAGTAAGGCGTTTTTTGATCATAAAAAAAACGACCATGTATAGTAAGGCGTTTTTTGATAATAAAAAAAACGACCATGTATAGTAAGGTGTTTTTGATTAAAAAAAACGACCATGTATAGTAAGGCGTTTTTTGATAATAAAAAAAACGACCATGTATAGTAAGGAGTTTTTTGATAAAAAAAAAACGACCATGTATAGTAAGGCGTTTTTTGATAATAAAAAAAACGACCATGTATAGTAAGGCGTTTTTTGATAATAAAAAAAACGACCATGTATAGTAAGGCGTTTTTTGATTAAAAAAAAACGACCATGTATAGTAAGGCGTTTTTTGATAATAAAAAAAAACGACCATGTATAGTAAGGCGTTTTTTGATTAAAAAAAACGACCATGTATAGTAAGGCGTTTTTTGATAATAAAAAAAAAACGACCATGTATAGTAAGGCGTTTTTTGATTTAAAAAAACGACCATGTATAGTAAGGCGTTTTTTGATAATAAAAAAAACGACCATGTATAGTAAGGCGTTTTTTGATAAAAAAAAAAACCCGACCATGTATAGTAAGGCGTTTTTTGATAATAAAAAAAACGACCATGTATAGTAAGGCGTTTTTTGATTAAAAAAAACGACCATGTATAGTAAGGCGTTTTTTGATTAAAAAAAACGACCATGTATAGTAAGGCGTTTTTTGATCATAAAAAAAACGACCATGTATAGTAAGGCGTTTTTTGATCATAAAAAAAACGACCATGTATAGTAAGGCGTTTTTTGATAATAAAAAAAACCGACCATGTATAGTAAGGCGTTTTTTGATTAAAAAAAACGACCATGTATAGTAAGGCGTTTTTTGATTAAAAAAAACGACCATGTATAGTAAGGCGTTTTTTGATAATAAAAAAAACGACCATGTATAGTAAGGCGTTTTTTGATTAAAAAAACCGACCATGTATAGTAAGGCGTTTTTTGATAATAAAAAAAACGACCATGTATAGTAAGGCTGTTTTTTGATTAAAAAAAACGACCATGTATAGTAAGGCGTTTTTTGATAATAAAAAAAACGACCATGTATAGTAAGGCGTTTTTTGATAATAAAAAAAACGACCATGTATAGTAAGGCGTTTTTTGATTAAAAAAAACCCAGCATGTATAGTAAGGTCGTTTTTTGATAAAAAAAAAAACGACCATGTATAGTAAGGCGTTTTTTGATAATAAAAAAAACGACCATGTATAGTAAGGCGTTTTTTGATAATAAAAAAAACGACCATGTATAGTAAGGCGTTTTTTGATAAAAAAAAAAACGACCATGTATAGTAAGGCGTTTTTTGATAATAAAAAAAAACCGACCATGTATAGTAAGGCGTTTTTTGATAAAAAAAAAAACGACCATGTATAGTAAGGCGTTTTTTGATAAAAAAAAAACGACCATGTATAGTAAGGCGTTTTTTGATAATAAAAAAAACGACCATGTATAGTAAGGCGTTTTTTGATAATAAAAAAAACGACCATGTATAGTAAGGCGTTTTTTGATAATAAAAAAAAACGACCATGTATAGTAAGGTGTTTTTTGATTAAAAAAAAAAGACCATGTATAGTAAGGCGTTTTTTGATAATAAAAAAAACGACCATGTATAGTAAGGCGTTTTTTGATAATAAAAAAAACGACCATGTATAGTAAGGTGTTTTTTTATTTAAAAAAAAAACGACCATGTATAGTAAGGCGTTTTTTGATAATAAAAAAAACGACCATGTATAGTAAGGCGTTTTTTGATAATAAAAAAAACGACCATGTATAGAAAGGCGTTTTTTGATAATAAAAAAAACGACCATGTATAGTAAGGCGTTTTTTGATAATAAAAAAAAACGACCATGTATAGTAAGGCGTTTTTTGATTAAAAAAAACGACCATGTATAGTAAGGCGTTTTTTGATAATAAAAAAAACGACCATGTTTAGTAAGGCGTTTTTTGATAATTAAAAAAACGACCATGTATAGTAAGGCGTTTTTTGATTTAAAAAAAAAACGACCATGTATAGTAAGGCGTTTTTTGATAATAAAAAAAACGACCATGTATAGTAAGGCGTTTTTTGATTAAAAAAAAACGACCATGTATAGTAAGGCGTTTTTTGATAATAAAAAAAACGACCATGTATAGTAAGGCGTTTTTTGTTTAAAAAAAAACGACCATGTATAGTAAGGCGTTTTTTGATAATAAAAAAAACGACCATGTATAGTAAGGTGTTTTTTGATTAAAAAAAACGACCATGTATAGTAAGGCGTTTTTTGATAATAAAAAAAACGACCATGTATAGTAAGGCGTTTTTTGATAAAAAAAAAAAACGACCATGTATAGTAAGGCGTTTTTTGATAATAAAAAAAACGACCATGTATAGTAAGGCGTTTTCTGATAATAAAAAAAACGACCATGTATAGTAAGGCGTTTTTTGATTAAAAAAAACGACCATGTATAGTAAGGCGTTTTTTGATAATAAAAAAAAACGACCATGTATAGTAAGGCGTTTTTTGATTAAAAAAAACGACCATGTATAGTAAGGCGTTTTTTGATAATAAAAAAAAACGACCATGTATATAGTAAGGCGTTTTTTGATAAAAAAAAAAACGACCATGTATAGTAAGGCGTTTTTTGATAATAAAAAAAACGACCATGTATAGTAAGGCGTTTTTTGATTTAAAAAAACGACCATGTATAGTAAGGCGTTTTTTGATTAAAAAAAACGACCATGTATAGTAAGGCGTTTTTTGATCATAAAAAAAACGACCATGTATAGTAAGGCGTTTTTTGATCATAAAAAAAACGACCATGTATAGTAAGGCGTTTTTTGATAATAAAAAAAACGACCATGTATAGTAAGGTGTTTTTTGATTAAAAAAAACGACCATGTATAGTAAGGCGTTTTTTGATAATAAAAAAAACGACCATGTATAGTAAGGCGTTTTTTGATAATAAAAAAAACGACCATGTATAGTAAGGTGTTTTTTGATTAAAAAAAAAACGACAATGTATAGTAAGGCGTTTTTTGATTTAAAAAAAAACGACCATGTATAGTAAGGTGTTTTTTGATTAAAAAAAAAACGACCATGTATAGTAAGGCGTTTTTTGATAATAAAAAAAACGACCATGTATAGTAAGGCGTTTTTTGATAATAAAAAAAACGACCATGTATAGTAAGGCGTTTTTTGATTAAAAAAAAACGACCATGTATAGTAAGGCGTTTTTTGATAATAAAAAAAAAAACGACCATGTATAGTAAGGCGTTTTTTGATAAAAAAAAAAACGACCATGTATAGTAAGGCGTTTTTTGATTAAAAAAAATGACCATGTATAGTAAGGCGTTTTTTGATAATAAAAAAAACGACCATGTATAGTAAGGCGTTTTTTGATAATAAAAAAAACGACCATGTATAGTAAGGCGTTTTTTGATAATAAAAAAAAACGACCATGTATAGTAAGGTGTTTTTTGATTAAAAAAAAAAGACCATGTATAGTAAGGCGTTTTTTGATAATAAAAAAAACGACCATGTATAGTAAGGCGTTTTTTGATAATAAAAAAAACGACCATGTATAGTAAGGCGTTTTTTGATTAAAAAAAACGACCATGTATAGTAAGGTGTTTTTTTATTTAAAAAAAAAACGACCATGTATAGTAAGGCGTTTTTTGATTAAAAAAAAACGACCATGTATAGTAAGGTGTTTTTTGATAATAAAAAAAAACGACCATGTATAGTAAGGCGTTTTTTGATAATAAAAAAAACGACCATGTATAGTAAGGCATTTTTTGATAATAAAAAAAACGACCATGTATAGTAAGGCGTTTTTTGATTAAAAAAAACGACCATGTATAGTAAGGCGTTTTTTGATAATAAAAAAAAACGACCATGAATAGTAAGGCGTTTTTTGATAATAAAAAAAACGACCATGTATAGAAAGGCGTTTTTTGATAATAAAAAAAACGACCATGTATAGTAAGGCGTTTTTTGATAATAAAAAAAAACGACCATGTATAGTAAGGCGTTTTTTGATTAAAAAAAACGACCATGTATAGTAAGGCGTTTTTTGATAATAAAAAAAACGACCATGTATAGTAAGGCGTTTTTTGATAATAAAAAAAACGACCATGTATAGTAAGGCGTATTTTGATAATAAAAAAAACGACCATGTATAGTAAGGCGTTTTTTGATTAAAAAAAAACGACCATGTATAGTAAGGCGTTTTTTGATAATAAAAAAAAACGACCATGTATAGTAAGGCGTTTTTTGATTAAAAAAAAACGACCATGTATAGTAAGGCGTTTTTTGATAATAAAAAAAACGACCATGTATAGTAAGGCGTTTTTTTTTTAAACAAAAAACGCCTTACTATACATGGTCGTTTTTTTTTAAACAAAAACGCCTTACTATACATGGTCGTTTTTTTTATTATCAAAAAACGCCTTACTATACATGGTCGTTTTTTTTTAATCAAAAAACGCCTTACTATACATGGTCGTTTTTTTTATTATCAAAAAACGCCTTACTATACATGGTCGTTTTTTTTTAAATCAAAAAACGCCTTACTATACATGGTCGTTTTTTTAATTATCAAAAAACGCCTTACTATACATGGTCGTTTTTTTTATTATCAAAAAACGCCTTACTATACATGGTCATTTTTTTTTTATCAAAAAACGCCTTACTATACATGGTCGTTTTTTTTATTATCAAAAAACGCCTTACTATACATGGTCGTTTTTTTTAAAATAAAAAAACGCCTTACTATACATGGTCGTTTTTTTAATTATCAAAAAACGCCTTACTATACATGGTCGTTTTTTTTTAAATCAAAAAACGCCTTACTATACATGGTCGTTTTTTTTCAAATCAAAAAACGCCTTACTATACATGGTCGTTTTTTTTTAAATCAAAAAACGCCTTACTATACATGGTCGTTTTTTTTATTATCAAAAAACGCCTTACTATACATGGTCATTTTTTTTAATCAAAAAACGCCTTACTATACATGGTCGTTTTTTTTTAATCAAAAAACGCCTTACTATACATGGTCGGGTTTTTTTTTATTATCAAAAAACGCCTTACTATACATGGTCGTTTTTTTTTAATCAAAAAACGCCTTACTATAGATGGTCGTTTTTTTTATTATCAAAATACGCCTTACTATACATGGTCGTTTTTTTTATTATTAAAAAACGCCTTACTATACATGGTCGTTTTTTTTATTATCAAAAAACGCCTTACTATACATGGTCGTTTTTTTTAATCAAAAAACGCCTTACTATACATGGTCGTTTTTTTTTATTATCAAAAAACGCCTTACTATACATGGTCGTTTTTTTTATTATCAAAAAACGCCTTTCTATACATGGTCGTTTTTTTTATTATCAAAAAACGCCTTACTATTCATGGTCGTTTTTTTTTATTATCAAAAAACGCCTTACTATACATGGTCGTTTTTTTTAATCAAAAAACGCCTTACTATACATGGTCGTTTTTTTTATTATCAAAAAATGCCTTACTATACATGGTCGTTTTTTTTAATCAAAAAACGCCTTACTATACATGGTCGTTTTTTTTATTATCAAAAAACGCCTTACTATACATGGTCGTTTTTTTTTAATCAAAAAACGCCTTACTATACATGGTCGTTTTTTTTATTATCAAAAAACGCCTTACTATACATGGTTGTTTTTTTTTAAATCAAAAAACGCCTTACTATACATGGTCGTTTTTTTAATTATCAAAAAACGCCTTACTATACATGGTCGTTTTTTTTATTATCAAAAAACGCCTTACTATACATGGTCGTTTTTTTTTTAATCAAAAAACGCCTTACTATACATGGTCGTTTTTTTTTATTATCAAAAAACGCCTTACTATACATGGTCGTTTTTTTTATTATCAAAAAACGCCTTTCTATACATGGTCGTTTTTTTTATTATCAAAAAACGCCTTACTACACATGGTCGTTTTTTTTAATCAAAAAACGCCTTACTATACATGGTCGTTTTTTTTATTATCAAAAAACGCCTTACTATACATGGTCGTTTTTTTTAAACAAAAAACGCCTTACTATACATGGTCGTTTTTTTTATTATCAAAAAACGCCTTACTATACATGGTCGTTTTTTTTAATCAAAAAACGCCTTACTATACATGGTCGTTTTTTTTTATTATCAAAAAACGCCTTACTATACATGGTCGTTTTTTTTATTATCAAAAAACGCCTTTCTATACATGGTCGTTTTTTTTATTATCAAAAAACGCCTTACTATACATGGTCGTTTTTTTTAATCAAAAAACGCCTTACTATACATGGTCGTTTTTTTTATTATCAAAAAACGCCTTACTATACATGGTCGTTTTTTTTAATCAAAAAACGCCTTACTATACATGGTCGTTTTTTTTATTATCAAAAAACGCCTTACTATACATGGTCGTTTTTTTTTTAAACAAAAAACGCCTTACTATACATGGTCGTTTTTTTTATTATCAAAAAACGCCTTACTATACATGGTCGTTTTTTTTTTTATCAAAAAACGCCTTACTATACATGGTCTTTTTTTTATTATCAAAAAACGCCTTACTATACATGGTCGTTTTTTTTAAAATCAAAAAACGCCTTACTATACATGGTCGTTTTTTTAATTATCAAAAAACGCCTTACTATACATGGTCGTTTTTTTTATTATCAAAAAACGCATTACTATACATGGTCGTTTTTTTTAATCAAAAAACGCCTTACTATACATGGTCGTTTTTTTTTATTATCAAAAAACGCCTTACTATACATGGTCGTTTTTTTTATTATCAAAAAACGCCTTTCTATACATGGTCGTTTTTTTTATTATCAAAAAACGCCTTACTATTCATGGTCGTTTTTTTTTATTATCAAAAAACGCCTTACTATACATGGTCGTTTTTTTTAATCAAAAAACGCCTTACTATACATGGTCGTTTTTTTTATTATCAAAAAATGCCTTACTATACATGGTCGTTTTTTTTAATCAAAAAACGCCTTACTATACATGGTCGTTTTTTTTATTATCAAAAAACGCCTTACTATACATGGTCGTTTTTTTTAATCAAAAAACGCCTTACTATACATGGTCGTTTTTTTTAATCAAAAAACGCCTTACTATACATGGTCGTTTTTTTTAATCAAAAAACGCCTTACTATACATGGTCGTTTTTTTTTATTATCAAAAAACGCCTTACTATACATGGTCGTTTTTTTTAATAAAAAAACGCCTTACTATACATGGTCGTTTTTTTTATTATCAAAAAACACCTTACTATACATGGTCGTTTTTTTTAATCAAAAAACGCCTTACTGTACATGGTCGTTTTTTTTATTATCAAAAAACGCCTTACTATACATGGTCGTTTTTTTTTTTATCAAAAAACGCCTTACTATACATGGTCGTTTTTTTTATTATCAAAAAACGCCTTACTATACATGGTCGTTTTTTTTATTATCAAAAAACGCCTTACTATACATGGTCATTTTTTTTATTATCAAAAAACGCCTTACTATACATGGTCGTTTTTTTTAATCAAAAAACGCCTTACTATACTTGGTCGTTTTTTTTATTATCAAAAAACGCCTTACTATACATGGTCGTTTTTTTAAATCAAAAAACGCCTTACTATACATGGTCGTTTTTTTTTAAATCAAAAAACGCCTTACTATACATGGTCGTTTTTTTTTTTATCAAAAAACGCCTTACTATACATGGTCGTTTTTTTTATTATCAAAAAACGCCTTACTATACATGGTCGTTTTTTTTATTATCAAAAAACGCCTTACTATACATGGTCATTTTTTTTATTATCAAAAAACGCCTTACTATACATGGTCGTTTTTTTTAATCAAAAAACGCCTTACTATACTTGGTCGTTTTTTTTATTATCAAAAAACGCCTTACTATACATGGTCGTTTTTTTAAATCAAAAAACGCCTTACTATACATGGTCGTTTTTTTTTAAATCAAAAAACGCCTTACTATACATGGTCGTTTTTTTTTTTTTTATCAAAAAACGCCTTACTATACATGGTCGTTTTTTTTATTATCAAAAAACGCCTTACTATACATGGTCATTTTTTTTAATCAAAAAACACCTTACTATACATGGTCGTTTTTTTTATTATCAAAAAACGCCTTACTATACATGGTCGTTTTTTTTAATCAAAAAACGCCTTACTATACATGGTCGTTTTTTTTTATTATCAAAAAACGCCTTACTATACATGGTCGTTTTTTTTTATTATCAAAAAACGCCTTACTATACATGGTTGTTTTTTAACAGAATAAAAAACGCCTTACTATACATGGTCGTTTTTTTTAATCAAAAAACGCCTTACTATACATGGTCGTTTTTTTTTAATCAAAAAACGCCTTACTATACATGGTCGTTTTTTTTATTATCAAAAAACGCCTTACTATACATGGTCGTTTTTTTTTAAATCAAAAAACGCCTTACTATACATGGTCGTTTTTTTTAAAATCAAAAAACGCCTTACTATACATGGTCGTTTTTTTTTAAATTAAAAAACGCCTTACTATACATGGTCGTTTTTTTTATTATCAAAAAACGCCTTACTATACATGGTCGTTTTTTTTAATCAAAAAACGCCTTACTATACATGGTCGTTTTTTTTATTATCAAAAAATGCCTTACTATACATGGTCGTTTTTTTTAATCAAAAAACGCCTTACTATACATGGTCGTTTTTTTTATTATCAAAAAACGCCTTACTATACATGGTCGTTTTTTTTAATCAAAAAACGCCTTACTATACATGGTCGTTTTTTTTATTATCAAAAAACGCCTTACTATACATGGTCGTTTTTTTTAATCAAAAAACGCCTTACTATACATGGTCGTTTTTTTTAATCAAAAAACGCCTTACTATACATGGTCGTTTTTTTTTATTATCAAAAAACGCCTTACTATACATGGTCGTTTTTTTAAATAAAAAAACGCCTTACTATACATGGTCGTTTTTTTTATTATCAAAAAACACCTTACTATACATGGTCGTTTTTTTTAATCAAAAAACGCCTTACTATACATGGTCGTTTTTTTTAATCAAAAAACGCCTTACTATACATGGTCGTTTTTTTTATTATCAAAAAACGCCTTACTATACATGGTCGTTTTTTTTTAAACAAAAAACGCCTTACTATACATGGTCGTTTTTTTTATTATCAAAAAACGCCTTACTATACATGGTCGTTTTTTTTTTTTATCAAAAAACGCCTTACTATACATGGTCTTTTTTTTATTATCAAAAAACGCCTTACTATACATGGTCGTTTTTTTTAAAATCAAAAAACGCCTTACTATACATGGTCGTTTTTTTAATTATCAAAAAACGCCTTACTATACATGGTCGTTTTTTTTATTATCAAAAAACGCATTACTATACATGGTCGTTTTTTTTAATCAAAAAACGCCTTACTATACATGGTCGTTTTTTTTTATTATCAAAAAACGCCTTACTATACATGGTCGTTTTTTTTATTATCAAAAAACGCCTTTCTATACATGGTCGTTTTTTTTATTATCAAAAAACGCCTTACTATTCATGGTCGTTTTTTTTTATTATCAAAAAACGCCTTACTATACATGGTCGTTTTTTTTAATCAAAAAACGCCTTACTATACATGGTCGTTTTTTTTATTATCAAAAAATGCCTTACTATACATGGTCGTTTTTTTTAATCAAAAAACGCCTTACTATACATGGTCGTTTTTTTTATTATCAAAAAACGCCTTACTATACATGGTCGTTTTTTTTAATCAAAACACGCCTTACTATACATGGTCGTTTTTTTTTATTATCAAAAAACGCCTTACTATACATGGTCGTTTTTTTTAATAAAAAAACGCCTTACTATACATGGTCGTTTTTTTTATTATCAAAAAACACCTTACTATACATGGTCGTTTTTTTTAATCAAAAAACGCCTTACTGTACATGGTCGTTTTTTTTATTATCAAAAAACGCCTTACTATACATGGTCGTTTTTTTTTTTATCAAAAAACGCCTTACTATACATGGTCGTTTTTTTTATTATCAAAAAACGCCTTACTATACATGGTCGTTTTTTTTATTATCAAAAAACGCCTTACTATACATGGTCATTTTTTTTATTATCAAAAAACGCCTTACTATACATGGTCGTTTTTTTTAATCAAAAAACGCCTTACTATACTTGGTCGTTTTTTTTATTATCAAAAAACGCCTTACTATACATGGTCGTTTTTTTAAATCAAAAAACGCCTTACTATACATGGTCGTTTTTTTTTAAATCAAAAAACGCCTTACTATACATGGTCGTTTTTTTTTTATCAAAAAACGCCTTACTATACATGGTCGTTTTTTTTATTCTCAAAAAACGCCTTACTATACATGGTCGTTTTTTTTATTATCAAAAAACGCCTTACTATACATGGTCATTTTTTTTATTATCAAAAAACGCCTTACTATACATGGTCGTTTTTTTTAATCAAAAAACGCCTTACTATACTTGGTCGTTTTTTTTATTATCAAAAAACGCCTTACTATACATGGTCGTTTTTTTAAATCAAAAAACGCCTTACTATACATGGTCGTTTTTTTTTAAATCAAAAAACGCCTTACTATACATGGTCGTTTTTTTTTTTTTTTATCAAAAAACGCCTTACTATACATGGTCGTTTTTTTTATTATCAAAAAACGCCTTACTATACATGGTCATTTTTTTTAATCAAAAAACACCTTACTATACATGGTCGTTTTTTTTATTATCAAAAAACGCCTTACTATACATGGTCGTTTTTTTTAATCAAAAAACGCCTTACTATACATGGTCGTTTTTTTTTATTATCAAAAAACGCCTTACTATACATGGTCGTTTTTTTTTATTATCAAAAAACGCCTTACTATACATGGTTGTTTTTTAACAGAATAAAAAACGCCTTACTATACATGGTCGTTTTTTTTAATCAAAAAACGCCTTACTATACATGGTCGTTTTTTTTTAATCAAAAAACGCCTTACTATACATGGTCGTTTTTTTTATTATCAAAAAACGCCTTACTATACATGGTCGTTTTTTTTTAAATCAAAAAACGCCTTACTATACATGGTCGTTTTTTTTAAAATCAAAAAACGCCTTACTATACATGGTCGTTTTTTTTTAAATTAAAAAACGCCTTACTATACATGGTCGTTTTTTTTATTATCAAAAAACGCCTTACTATACATGGTCGTTTTTTTTAATCAAAAAACGCCTTACTATACATGGTCGTTTTTTTTATTATCAAAAAATGCCTTACTATACATGGTCGTTTTTTTTAATCAAAAAACGCCTTACTATACATGGTCGTTTTTTTTATTATCAAAAAACGCCTTACTATACATGGTCGTTTTTTTTAATCAAAAAACGCCTTACTATACATGGTCGTTTTTTTTATTATCAAAAAACGCCTTACTATACATGGTCGTTTTTTTTAATCAAAAAACGCCTTACTATACATGGTCGTTTTTTTTAATCAAAAAACGCCTTACTATACATGGTCTTTTTTTTTATTATCAAAAAACGCCTTACTATACATGGTCGTTTTTTTTAATAAAAAAACGCCTTACTATACATGGTCGTTTTTTTTATTATCAAAAAACACCTTACTATACATGGTCGTTTTTTTTAATCAAAAAACGCCTTACTATACATGGTCGTTTTTTTTATTATCAAAAAACGCCTTACTATACATGGTCGTTTTTTTTTTATCAAAAAACGCCTTACTATACATGGTCGTTTTTTTTATTATCAAAAAACGCCTTACTATACATGGTCGTTTTTTTTATTATCAAAAAACGCCTTACTATACATGGTCATTTTTTTTATTATCAAAAAACGCCTTACTATACATGGTCGTTTTTTTTAATCAAAAAACGCCTTACTATACTTGGTCGTTTTTTTTATTATCAAAAAACGCCTTACTATACATGGTCGTTTTTTTAAATCAAAAAACGCCTTACTATACATGGTCGTTTTTTTTTAAATCAAAAAACGCCTTACTATACATGGTCGTTTTTTTTTTTTTTATCAAAAAACGCCTTACTATACATGGTCGTTTTTTTTATTATCAAAAAACGCCTTACTATACATGGTCATTTTTTTTAATCAAAAAACACCTTACTATACATGGTCGTTTTTTTTATTATCAAAAAACGCCTTACTATACATGGTCGTTTTTTTTAATCAAAAAACGCCTTACTATACATGGTCGTTTTTTTTTATTATCAAAAAACGCCTTACTATACATGGTCGTTTTTTTTTATTATCAAAAAACGCCTTACTATACATGGTTATTTTTTAACAGAATAAAAAACGCCTTACTATACATGGTCGTTTTTTTTAATCAAAAAACGCCTTACTATACATGGTCGTTTTTTTTTAATCAAAAAACGCCTTACTATACATGGTCGTTTTTTTTATTATCAAAAAATGCCTTACTATACATGGTCGTTTTTTTTTAAATCAAAAAACGCCTTACTATACATGGTCGTTTTTTTTAAAATCAAAAAACGCCTTACTATACATGGTCGTTTTTTTTTTTAAATCAAAAAACGCCTTACTATACATGGTCGGGTTTTTTTTTATTATCAAAAAACGCCTTACTATACATGGTCGTTTTTTTTTAATCAAAAAACGCCTTACTATACATGGTCGTTTTTTTTATTATCAAAAAACGCCTTACTATACATGGTCGTTTTTTTTATTATCAAAAAACGCCTTACTATACATGGTCGTTTTTTTTATTATCAAAAAACGCCTTACTATACATGGTCGTTTTTTTTAATCAAAAAACGCCTTACTATACATGGTCGTTTTTTTTTATTATCAAAAAACGCCTTACTATACATGGTCGTTTTTTTTATTATCAAAAAACGCCTTTCTATACATGGTCGTTTTTTTTAATCAAAAAACGCCTTACTATACATGGTCGTTTTTTTTATTATCAAAAAACGCCTTACTATACATGGTCGTTTTTTTTAATCAAAAAACGCCTTACTATACATGGTCGTTTTTTTTATTATCAAAAAACGCCTTACTATACATGGTCGTTTTTTTTAATCAAAAAACGCCTTACTATACATGGTCGTTTTTTTTAATCAAAAAACGCCTTACTATACATGGTCGTTTTTTTTTATTATCAAAAAACGCCTTACTATACATGGTCGTTTTTTTTATTATCAAAAAACGCCTTACTATACATGGTCGTTTTTTTTAATCAAAAAACGCCTTACTATACATGGTCGTTTTTTTTTATTATCAAAAAACGCCTTACTATACATGGTCGTTTTTTTTTATTATCAAAAAACGCCTTACTATACATGGTTGTTTTTTAACAGAATAAAAAACGCCTTACTATACATGGTCGTTTTTTTTAATCAAAAAACGCCTTACTATACATGGTCGTTTTTTTTAATCAAAAAACGCCTTACTATACATGGTCGTTTTTTTTAATCAAAAAACGCCTTACTATACATGGTCGTTTTTTTTAATCAAAAAACGCCTTACTATACATGGTCGTTTTTTTTATTATCAAAAAACGCCTTACTATACATGGTCATTTTTTTTAATAAAAAAACGCCTTACTATACATGGTCGTTTTTTTTTTTTTATCAAAAAACGCCTTACTATACATGGTCGGGTTTTTTTTTATTATCAAAAAACGCCTTACTATACATGGTCGTTTTTTTTTAATCAAAAAACGCCTTACTATACATGGTCGTTTTTTTTTAAATCAAAAAACGCCTTACTATACATGGTCGTTTTTTTTATTATCAAAAAACGCCTTACTATACATGGTCGTTTTTTTTTTAATCAAAAAACACCTTACTATACATGGTCGTTTTTTTTTAAATCAAAAAACGCCTTACTGGTAAAAATTAAAAACGCCTTACTATACATGGTCGTTTTTTTTATTATCAAAAAACGCCTTACTATACATGGTCGTTTTTTTTTTAATCAAAAAACACCTTACTATACATGGTCGTTTTTTTTATTATCAAAAAACGCCTTACTTGTAAAAATTAAAAACGCCTTACTATACATGGTCGTTTTTAAAAAATTAAAAACGCCTTACTATACATGGACTTTTTTTTTTTTTTATTAAAAACGCCTTACTGTACATGGTCGTTTTAAAAAAAATTAAAAACGCCTTACGATACATGGTCGTTTTTTTTAATCAAAAAACGCCTTACTATACATGGTCGTTTTTTTTAATCAAAAAACGCCTTACTATACATGGTCGTTTTTTTTATTATCAAAAAACGCCTTACTATACATGGTCGTTTTTTTTATTATCAAAAAACGCCTTACTATACATGGTCGTTTTTTTTAATCAAAAAACGCCTTACTATACATGGTCGTTTTTTTTAATCAAAAAACGCCTTACTATACATGGTCGTTTTTTTTTATTATCAAAAAACGCCTTACTATACATGGTCGTTTTTTTTAATCAAAAAACGCCTTACTATACATGGTCGTTTTTTTTATTATCAAAAAACACCTTACTATACATGGTCGTTTTTTTTAATCAAAAAACGCCTTACTATACATGGTCGTTTTTTTTATTATCAAAAAACGCCTTACTATACATGGTCGTTTTTTTTTTATCAAAAAACGCCTTACTATACATGGTCGTTTTTTTTATTATCAAAAAACGCCTTACTATACATGGTCGTTTTTTTTATTATCAAAAAACGCCTTACTATACATGGTCGTTTTTTTTATTATCAAAAAACGCCTTACTATACATGGTCGTTTTTTTTAATCAAAAAACGCCTTACTATACTTGGTCGCTTTTTTTATTATCAAAAAACGCCTTACTATACATGGTCGTTTTTTTTTAATCAAAAAACGCCTTACTATACATGGTCGTTTTTTTTTTTATCAAAAAACGCCTTACTATACATGGTCGTTTTTTTTTTTTTTTATCAAAAAACGCCTTACTATACATGGTCGTTTTTTTTATTATCAAAAAACGCCTTACTATACATGGTCATTTTTTTTAATCAAAAAACACCTTACTATACATGGTCGTTTTTTTTATTATCAAAAAACGCCTTACTATACATGGTCGTTTTTTTAAATCAAAAAACGCCTTACTATACATGGTCGTTTTTTTTTATTATCAAAAAACGCCTTACTATACATGGTCGTTTTTTTTTATTATCAAAAAACGCCTTACTATACATGGTTGTTTTTTAACAGAATAAAAAACGCCTTACTATACATGGTCGTTTTTTTAAATCAAAAAACGCCTTACTATACATGGTCGTTTTTTTTAATCAAAAAACGCCTTACTATACATGGTCGTTTTTTTTATTATCAAAAAACGCCTTACTATACATGGTCGTTTTTTTTTAAATCAAAAAACGCCTTACTATACATGGTCGTTTTTTTTAAAATCAAAAAACGCCTTACTATACATGGTCGTTTTTTTTTAAATCAAAAAACGCCTTACTATACTTGGTCGTTTTTTTTATTATCAAAAAACGCCTTACTATACATGGTCATTTTTTTTAATCAAAAAACGCCTTACTATACATGGTCGTTTTTTTTTTATCAAAAAACGCCTTACTATACATGGTCGGGGTTTTTTTTATTATCAAAAAACGCCTTACTATACATGGTCGTTTTTTTTTAATGGTCGTTTTTTTTATTATCAAAAAACGCCTTACTATACATGGTCGGGGTTTTTTTTATTATCAAAAAACGCCTTACTATACATGGTCGTTTTTTTTAAACAAAAAACGCCTTACTATACATGGTCGTTTTTTTTATTATCAAAAAACGCCTTACTATACATGGTCGTTTTTTTTAATCAAAAAACGCCTTACTATACATGGTCGTTTTTTTTTATTATCAAAAAACGCCTTACTATACATGGTCGTTTTTTTTATTATCAAAAAACGCCTTTCTATACATGGTCGTTTTTTTTATTATCAAAAAACGCCTTACTATACATGGTCGTTTTTTTTTTATCAAAAAACGCCTTACTATACATGGTCGTTTTTTTTATTATCAAAAAATGCCTTACTATACATGGTCGTTTTTTTTAATCAAAAAACGCCTTACTATACATGGTCGTTTTTTTTATTATCAAAAAACGCCTTACTATACATGGTCGTTTTTTTTAATCAAAAAACGCCTTACTATACATGGTCGTTTTTTTTATTATCAAAAAACGCCTTACTATACATGGTCGTTTTTTTTTAAACAAAAAACGCCTTACTATACATGGTCGTTTTTTTTATTATCAAAAAACGCCTTACTATACATGGTCGTTTTTTTTTTATCAAAAAACGCCTTACTATACATGGTCGTTTTTTTTATTATCAAAAAACGCCTTACTATACATGGTCGTTTTTTTTAAAATCAAAAAACGCCTTACTATACATGGTCGTTTTTTTAATTATCAAAAAACGCCTTACTATACATGGTCGTTTTTTTTATTATCAAAAAACGCCTTACTATACATGGTCGTTTTTTTTAATCAAAAAACGCCTTACTATACATGGTCGTTTTTTTTTATTATCAAAAAACGCCTTACTATACATGGTCGTTTTTTTTATTATCAAAAAACGCCTTACTATACATGGTCGTTTTTTTTAATCAAAAAACGCCTTACTATACATGGTCGTTTTTTTTAATCAAAAAACGCCTTACTATACATGGTCGTTTTTTTTAATCAAAAAACGCCTTACTATACATGGTCGTTTTTTTTATTATCAAAAAACGCCTTTCTATACATGGTCGTTTTTTTTATTATCAAAAAACGCCTTACTATTCATGGTCGTTTTTTTTTATTATCAAAAAACGCCTTACTATACATGGTCGTTTTTTTTAATCAAAAAACGCCTTACTATACATGGTCGTTTTTTTTAATATCAAAAAATGCCTTACTATACATGGTCGTTTTTTTTAATCAAAAAACGCCTTACTATACATGGTCGTTTTTTTTATTATCAAAAAACGCCTTACTATACATGGTCGTTTTTTTTAATCAAAAAACGCCTTACTATACATGGTCGTTTTTTTTATTATCAAAAAACGCCTTACTATACATGGTCGTTTTTTTTAATCAAAAAACGCCTTACTATACATGGTCGTTTTTTTTAATCAAAAAACGCCTTACTATACATGGTCGTTTTTTTTTATTATCTAAAAACGCCTTACTATACATGGTCGTTTTTTTTAATCAAAAAACGCCTTACTATACATGGTCGTTTTTTTTTTAAATCAAAAAACGCCTTACTATACATGGTCGTTTTTTTTATTATCAAAAAACGCCTTACTATACATGGTCATTTTTTTTAATCAAAAAACGCCTTACTATACATGGTCGTTTTTTTTTAATCAAAAAACGCCTTACTATACATGGTCGGGTTTTTTTTTATTATCAAAAAACGCCTTACTATACATGGTCGTTTTTTTTTAATCAAAAAACGCCTTACTATACATGGTCGTTTTTTTTATTATCAAAAAACGCCTTACTATACATGGTCGTTTTTTTTATTATCAAAAAACGCCTTACTATACATGGTCGTTTTTTTTATTATCAAAAAACGCCTTACTATACATGGTCGTTTTTTTTAATCAAAAAACGCCTTACTATACATGGTCGTTTTTTTTTATTATCAAAAAACGCCTTACTATACATGGTCGTTTTTTTTATTATCAAAAAACGCCTTTCTATACATGGTCGTTTTTTTTATTATCAAAAAACGCCTTACTATTCATGGTCGTTTTTTTTTATTATCAAAAAACGCCTTACTATACATGGTCGTTTTTTTTAATCAAAAAACGCCTTACTATACATGGTCGTTTTTTTTATTATCAAAAAATGCCTTACTATACATGGTCGTTTTTTTTAATCAAAAAACGCCTTACTATACATGGTCGTTTTTTTTATTATCAAAAAACGCCTTACTATACATGGTCGTTTTTTTTAATCAAAAAACGCCTTACTATACATGGTCGTTTTTTTTATTATCAAAAAACGCCTTACTATACATGGTCGTTTTTTTTAATCAAAAAACGCCTTACTATACATGGTCGTTTTTTTTATTATCAAAAAACGCCTTACTATACATGGTCGTTTTTTTTAATCAAAAAACGCCTTACTATACATGGTCGTTTTTTTTAATCAAAAAACGCCTTACTATACATGGTCGTTTTTTTTTATTATCAAAAAACGCCTTACTATACATGGTCGTTTTTTTTATTATCAAAAAACGCCTTACTATACATGGTCGTTTTTTTTAATCAAAAAACGCCTTACTATACATGGTCGTTTTTTTTTATTATCAAAAAACGCCTTACTATACATGGTCGTTTTTTTTTATTATCAAAAAACGCCTTACTATACATGGTTGTTTTTTAACAGAATAAAAAACGCCTTACTATACATGGTCGTTTTTTTTAATCAAAAAACGCCTTACTATACATGGTCGTTTTTTTTAATCAAAAAACGCCTTACTATACATGGTCGTTTTTTTTAATCAAAAAACGCCTTACTATACATGGTCGTTTTTTTTAATCAAAAAACGCCTTACTATACATGGTCGTTTTTTTTATTATCAAAAAACGCCTTACTATACATGGTCATTTTTTTTAATAAAAAAACGCCTTACTATACATGGTCGTTTTTTTTTTTTATCAAAAAACGCCTTACTATACATGGTCGGGTTTTTTTTTATTATCAAAAAACGCCTTACTATACATGGTCGTTTTTTTTTAATCAAAAAACGCCTTACTATACATGGTCGTTTTTTTTTAAATCAAAAAACGCCTTACTATACATGGTCGTTTTTTTTATTATCAAAAAACGCCTTACTATACATGGTCGTTTTTTTTATTATCAAAAAACGCCTTACTATACATGGTCATTTTTTTTAATAAAAAAACGCCTTACTATACATGGTCGTTTTTTTTTTTTTATCAAAAAACGCCTTACTATACATGGTCGGGTTTTTTTTTATTATCAAAAAACGCCTTACTATACATGGTCGTTTTTTTTAAATCAAAAAACGCCTTACTATACATGGTCGTTTTTTTTTAAATCAAAAAACGCCTTACTATACATGGTCGTTTTTTTTATTATCAAAAAACGCCTTACTATACATGGTCGTTTTTTTTTTAATCAAAAAACACCTTACTATACATGGTTGTTTTTTTTTAAATCAAAAAACGCCTTACTGGTAAAAATTAAAAACGCCTTACTATACATGGTCGTTTTTTTTATTATCAAAAAACGCCTTACTATACATGGTCGTTTTTTTTTTAATCAAAAAACACCTTACTATACATGGTCGTTTTTTTTATTATCAAAAAACGCCTTACTTGTAAAAATTAAAAACGCCTTACTATACATGGTCGTTTTTAAAAAATTAAAAACGCCTTACTATACATGGACTTTTTTTTTTTTTATTAAAAACGCCTTACTGTACATGGTCGTTTTAAAAAAAATTAAAAACGCCTTACGATACATGGTCGTTTTGTAAAAATTAAAAACGCCTTACTATACATGGTCGTTTTTTTTATTATCAAAAAACGCCTTACTATACATGGTCGTTTTTTTTAATCAAAAAACGCCTTACTATACATGGTCGTTTTTTTTAATCAAAAAACGCCTTACTATACATGGTCGTTTTTTTTTATTATCAAAAAACGCCTTACTATACATGGTCGTTTTTTTTAATCAAAAAACGCCTTACTATACATGGTCGTTTTTTTTATTATCAAAAAACACCTTACTATACATGGTCGTTTTTTTTAATCAAAAAACGCCTTACTATACATGGTCGTTTTTTTTATTATCAAAAAACGCCTTACTATACATGGTCGTTTTTTTTTTATCAAAAAACGCCTTACTATACATGGTCGTTTTTTTTATTATCAAAAAACGCCTTACTATACATGGTCGTTTTTTTTATTATCAAAAAACGCCTTACTATACATGGTCGTTTTTTTTATTATCAAAAAACGCCTTACTATACATGGTCGTTTTTTTTAATCAAAAAACGCCTTACTATACTTGGTCGTTTTTTTTATTATCAAAAAACGCCTTACTATACATGGTCGTTTTTTTTTAATCAAAAAACGCCTTACTATACATGGTCGTTTTTTTTTAAATCAAAAAACGCCTTACTATACATGGTCGTTTTTTTTTTTTTTTATCAAAAAACGCCTTACTATACATGGTCGTTTTTTTTATTATCAAAAAACGCCTTACTATACATGGTCATTTTTTTTAATCAAAAAACACCTTACTATACATGGTCGTTTTTTTTATTATCAAAAAACGCCTTACTATACATGGTCGTTTTTTTAAATCAAAAAACGCCTTACTATACATGGTCGTTTTTTTTTATTATCAAAAAACGCCTTACTATACATGGTCGTTTTTTTTTATTATCAAAAAACGCCTTACTATACATGGTCGTTTTTTTTTATTATCAAAAAACGCCTTACTATACATGGTTGTTTTTTAACAGAATAAAAAACGCCTTACTATACATGGTCGTTTTTTTAAATCAAAAAACGCCTTACTATACATGGTCGTTTTTTTTATTATCAAAAAACGCCTTACTATACATGGTCGTTTTTTTTTAAATCAAAAAACGCCTTACTATACATGGTCGTTTTTTTTAAAATCAAAAAACGCCTTACTATACATGGTCGTTTTTTTTTAAATCAAAAAACGCCTTACTATACTTGGTCGTTTTTTTTATTATCAAAAAACGCCTTACTATACATGGTCATTTTTTTTAATCAAAAAACGCCTTACTATACATGGTCGTTTTTTTTTTATCAAAAAACGCCTTACTATACATGGTCGGGGGTTTTTTTATTATCAAAAAACGCCTTACTATACATGGTCGTTTTTTTTTAATCAAAAAACGCCTTACTATACATGGTCGTTTTTTTTATTATCAAAAAACGCCTTACTATACATGGTCGGGGTTTTTTTTATTATCAAAAAACGCCTTACTATACATGGTCGTTTTTTTTATTATCAAAAAACGGCTTACTATACATGGTCGTTTTTTTTAATCAAAAAACGCCTTACTATACATGGTCGTTTTTTTTTATTATCAAAAAACGGCTTACTATACATGGTCGTTTTTTTTTATTATCAAAAAATGCCTTACTATACATGGTCGTTTTTTTTATTATCAAAAAATGCCTTACTATACATGGTCGTTTTTTTTAATCAAAAAACGCCTTACTATACATGGTCGTTTTTTTTATTATCAAAAAACGCCTTACTATACATGGTCGTTTTTTTTTAATCAAAAAACGCCTTACTATACATGGTCGTTTTTTTTATTATCAAAAAACGCCTTACTATACATGGTCGTTTTTTTTTAAATCAAAAAACGCCTTACTATACATGGTCGTTTTTTTAATTATCAAAAAACGCCTTACTATACATGGTCGTTTTTTTTATTATCAAAAAACGCCTTACTATACATGGTCGTTTTTTTTAATCAAAAAACGCCTTACTATACATGGTCGTTTTTTTTTATTATCAAAAAACGCCTTACTATACATGGTCGTTTTTTTTATTATCAAAAAACGCCTTTCTATACATGGTCGTTTTTTTTATTATCAAAAAACGCCTTACTACACATGGTCGTTTTTTTTTAATCAAAAAACGCCTTACTATACATGGTCGTTTTTTTTATTATCAAAAAACGCCTTACTATACATGGTCGTTTTTTTTAAACAAAAAACGCCTTACTATACATGGTCGTTTTTTTTATTATCAAAAAACGCCTTACTATACATGGTCGTTTTTTTTAATCAAAAAACGCCTTACTATACATGGTCGTTTTTTTTTATTATCAAAAAACGCCTTACTATACATGGTCGTTTTTTTTTATTATCAAAAAACGCCTTACTATACATGGTCGTTTTTTTTATTATCAAAAAACGCCTTTCTATACATGGTCGTTTTTTTTATTATCAAAAAACGCCTTACTATACATGGTCGTTTTTTTTTTTATCAAAAAACGCCTTACTATACATGGTCGTTTTTTTTATTATCAAAAAATGCCTTACTATACATGGTCGTTTTTTTTAATCAAAAAACGCCTTACTATACATGGTCGTTTTTTTTATTATCAAAAAACGCCTTACTATACATGGTCGTTTTTTTTAAAATCAAAAAACGCCTTACTATACATGGTCGTTTTTTTAATTATCAAAAAACGCCTTACTATACATGGTCGTTTTTTTTATTATCAAAAAACGCCTTACTATACATGGTCGTTTTTTTTTATCAAAAAACGCCTTACTATACATGGTCGTTTTTTTTTATTATCAAAAAACGCCTTACTATACATGGTCGTTTTTTTTATTATCAAAAAACGCCTTACTATACATGGTCGTTTTTTTTAATCAAAAAACGCCTTACTATACATGGTCGTTTTTTTTAATCAAAAAACGCCTTACTATACATGGTCGTTTTTTTTAATCAAAAAACGCCTTACTATACATGGTCGTTTTTTTTATTATCAAAAAACGCCTTTCTATACATGGTCGTTTTTTTTATTATCAAAAAACGCCTTACTATTCATGGTCGTTTTTTTTTATTATCAAAAAACGCCTTACTATACATGGTCGTTTTTTTTAATCAAAAAACGCCTTACTATACATGGTCGTTTTTTTTAATATCAAAAAATGCCTTACTATACATGGTCGTTTTTTTTAATCAAAAAACGCCTTACTATACATGGTCGTTTTTTTTATTATCAAAAAACGCCTTACTATACATGGTCGTTTTTTTTAATCAAAAAACGCCTTACTATACATGGTCGTTTTTTTTATTATCAAAAAACGCCTTACTATACATGGTCGTTTTTTTTAATCAAAAAACGCCTTACTATACATGGTCGTTTTTTTTAATCAAAAAACGCCTTACTATACATGGTTGTTTTTTTTTATTATCAAAAAACGCCTTACTATACATGGTCGTTTTTTTTAATCAAAAAACGCCTTACTATACATGGTCGTTTTTTTTATTATCAAAAAACACCTTACTATACATGGTCGTTTTTTTTAATCAAAAAACGCCTTACTATACATGGTCGTTTTTTTTATTATCAAAAAACGCCTTACTATACATGGTCGTTTTTTTTTATTATCAAAAAACGCCTTACTATACATGGTCGTTTTTTTTTATTATCAAAAAACACCTTACTATACATGGTCGTTTTTTTTAATCAAAAAACGCCTTACTATACATGGTCGTTTTTTTTAATCAAAAAACGCCTTACTATACATGGTCGTTTTTTTTATTATCAAAAAACGCCTTACTATACATGGTCGTTTTTTTTTAAATCAAAAAACGCCTTACTATACATGGTCGTTTTTTTTTAAATCAAAAAACGCCTTACTATACATGGTCGTTTTTTTTAAAATCAAAAAACGCCTTACTATACATGGTCGTTTTTTTTATTATCAAAAAACGCCTTACTATACATGGTCATTTTTTTTAATCAAAAAACGCCTTACTATACATGGTCGTTTTTTTTTTTTATCAAAAAACGCCTTACTACACATGGTCGGGTTTTTTTTTATTATCAAAAAACGCCTTACTATACATGGTCGTTTTTTTTTAATCAAAAAACGCCTTACTATACATGGTCGTTTTTTTTATTATCAAAAAACGCCTTACTATACATGGTCGTTTTTTTTATTATCAAAAAACGCCTTACTATACATGGTCGTTTTTTTTATTATCAAAAAACGCCTTACTATACATGGTCGTTTTTTTTAATCAAAAAACGCCTTACTATACATGGTCGTTTTTTTTTATTATCAAAAAACGCCTTACTATACATGGTCGTTTTTTTTATTATCAAAAAACGCCTTTCTATACATGGTCGTTTTTTTTATTATCAAAAAACGCCTTACTATTCATGGTCGTTTTTTTTTATTATCAAAAAACGCCTTACTATACATGGTCGTTTTTTTTTAATCAAAAAACGCCTTACTATACATGGTCGTTTTTTTTATTATCAAAAAACGCCTTACTATACATGGTAGTTTTTTTTTTATCAAAAAACGCCTTACTATACATGGTCGTTTTTTTTTATTATCAAAAAACGCCTTACTATACATGGTCGTTTTTTTTATTATCAAAAAACGCCTTTCTATACATGGTCGTTTTTTTTATTATCAAAAAACGCCTTACTATTCATGGTCGTTTTTTTTTATTATCAAAAAACGCCTTACTATACATGGTCGTTTTTTTTAATCAAAAAACGCCTTACTATACATGGTCGTTTTTTTTATTATCAAAAAATGCCTTACTATACATGGTCGTTTTTTTAATCAAAAAACGCCTTACTATACATGGTCGTTTTTTTTATTATCAAAAAACGCCTTACTATACATGGTCGTTTTTTTTATTATCAAAAAACGCCTTACTATACATGGTCGTTTTTTTTTTTTTTTTATCAAAAAACGCCTTACTATACATGGTCGTTTTTTTTTTTTTTTATCAAAAAACGCCTTACTATACATGGTCGTTTTTTTTATTATCAAAAACGCCTTACTATACATGGTCATTTTTTTTAATCAAAAAACACCTTACTATACATGGTCGTTTTTTTTATTATCAAAAAACGCCTTACTATACATGGTCGTTTTTTTAAATCAAAAAACGCCTTACTATACATGGTCGTTTTTTTTTATTATCAAAAAACGCCTTACTATACATGGTCGTTTTTTTTTATTATCAAAAAACGCCTTACTATACATGGTTGTTTTTTAACAGAATAAAAAACGCCTTACTATACATGGTCGTTTTTTTTAATCAAAAAACGCCTTACTATACATGGTCGTTTTTTTTAATCAAAAAACGCCTTACTATACATGGTCGTTTTTTTTTAAATCAAAAAACGCCTTACTATACATGGTCGTTTTTTTTTAAATCAAAAAACGCCTTACTATACATGGTCGTTTTTTTTATTATCAAAAAACGCCTTACTATACATGGTCATTTTTTTTAATCAAAAAACGCCTTACTATACATGGTCGTTTTTTTTTTATCAAAAAACGCCTTACTATACATGGTCGGGGTTTTTTTTATTATCAAAAAACGCCTTACTATACATGGTCGTTTTTTTTTAATCAAAAAACGCCTTACTATACATGGTCGTTTTTTTTATTATCAAAAAACGCCTTACTATACATGGTCGTTTTTTTTATTATCAAAAAACGCCTTACTATACATGGTCGTTTTTTTTATTATCAAAAAACGCCTTACTATACATGGTCGTTTTTTTTAATCAAAAAACGCCTTACTATACATGGTCGTTTTTTTTTATTATCAAAAAACGCCTTACTATACATGGTCGTTTTTTTTATTATCAAAAAACGCCTTTCTATACATGGTCGTTTTTTTTATTATCAAAAAACGCCTTACTATTCATGGTCGTTTTTTTTTATTATCAAAAAACGCCTTACTATACATGGTCGTTTTTTTTAATCAAAAAACGCCTTACTATACATGGTCGTTTTTTTTATTATCAAAAAATGCCTTACTATACATTGTCGTTTTTTTTTATCAAAAAACGCCTTACTATACATGGTCGTTTTTTTTATTATCAAAAAACGCCTTACTATACATGGTCGTTTTTTTTTTATCAAAAAACGCCTTACTATACATGGTCGTTTTTTTTATTATCAAAAAACGCCTTACTATACATGGTCGTTTTTTTTTAAATCAAAAAACGCCTTACTATACATGGTCGTTTTTTTAATTATCAAAAAACGCCTTACTATACATGGTCGTTTTTTTTATTATCAAAAAACGCCTTACTATACATGGTCGTTTTTTTTAATCAAAAAACGCCTTACTATACATGGTCGTTTTTTTTATTATCAAAAAACGCCTTACTATACATGGTCGTTTTTTTTAATCAAAAAACGCCTTACTATACATGGTCGTTTTTTTTATTATCAAAAAACGCCTTACTATACATGGTCGTTTTTTTTTATTATCAAAAAACGCCTTACTATACATGGTCGTTTTTTTTTATTATCAAAAAACACCTTTCTATACATGGTCGTTTTTTTTAATCAAAAAACGCCTTACTATACATGGTCGTTTTTTTTAATCAAAAAACGCCTTACTATACATGGTCGTTTTTTTTATTATCAAAAAACGCCTTACTATACATGATCGTTTTTTTTAATCAAAAAACGCCTTACTATACATGGTCGTTTTTTTTTATTATCAAAAAACGCCTTACTATACATGGTCGTTTTTTTTATTATCAAAAAACGCCTTTCTATACATGGTCGTTTTTTTTATTATCAAAAAACGCCTTACTATTCATGGTCGTTTTTTTTTATTATCAAAAAACGCCTTACTATACATGGTCGTTTTTTTTAATCAAAAAACGCCTTACTATACATGGTCGTTTTTTTTATTATCAAAAAACGCCTTACTATACATGGTCGTTTTTTTTAATCAAAAAACGCCTTACTATACATGGTCGTTTTTTTTTATTATCAAAAAACGCCTTACTATACATGGTCGTTTTTTTTATTATCAAAAAACGCCTTTCTATACATGGTCGTTTTTTTTATTATCAAAAAACGCCTTACTATTCATGGTCGTTTTTTTTAATCAAAAAACGCCTTACTATACATGGTCGTTTTTTTTATTATCAAAAAACGCCTTACTATACATGGTCGTTTTTTTTATTATCAAAAAACGCCTTACTATACATGGTCGTTTTTTTTTTTTTATCAAAAAACGCCTTACTATACATGGTCGTTTTTTTTTTTTTTATCAAAAAACGCCTTACTATACATGGTCGTTTTTTTTATTATCAAAAAACGCCTTACTATACATGGTCATTTTTTTTAATCAAAAAACACCTTACTATACATGGTCGTTTTTTTTATTATCAAAAAACGCCTTACTATACATGGTCGTTTTTTTAAATCAAAAAACGCCTTACTATACATGGTCGTTTTTTTTTTATTATCAAAAAACGCCTTACTATACATGGTCGTTTTTTTTTATTATCAAAAAACGCCTTACTATACATGGTTGTTTTTTAACAGAATAAAAAACTCCTTACTATACATGGTCGTTTTTTTTAATCAAAAAACGCCTTACTATACATGGTCGTTTTTTTTAATCAAAAAACGCCTTACTATACATGGTCGTTTTTTTTATTATCAAAAAACGCCTTACTATACATGGTCGTTTTTTTTTAAATCAAAAAACGCCTTACTATACATGGTCGTTTTTTTTTAAATCAAAAAACGCCTTACTATACATGGTCGTTTTTTTTTAAATCAAAAAACGCCTTACTATACATGGTCGTTTTTTTTATTATCAAAAAACGCCTTACTATACATGGTCATTTTTTTTAATCAAAAAACGCCTTACTATACATGGTCGTTTTTTTTTTTTTATCAAAAAACGCCTTACTATACATGGTCGGGGTTTTTTTTATTATCAAAAAACGCCTTACTATACATGGTCGTTTTTTTTTAATCAAAAAACGCCTTACTATACATGGTCGTTTTTTTTATTATCAAAAAACGCCTTACTATACATGGTCGTTTTTTTTATTATCAAAAAACGCCTTACTATACATGGTCGTTTTTTTTATTATCAAAAAACGCCTTACTATACATGGTCGTTTTTTTTAATCAAAAAACGCCTTACTATACATGGTCGTTTTTTTTTATTATCAAAAAACGCCTTACTATACATGGTCGTTTTTTTTATTATCAAAAAACGCCTTTCTATACATGGTCGTTTTTTTTATTATCAAAAAACGCCTTACTATTCATGGTCGTTTTTTTTTATTATCAAAAAACGCCTTACTATACATGGTCGTTTTTTTTAATCAAAAAACGCCTTACTATACATGGTCGTTTTTTTTATTATCAAAAAATGCCTTACTATACATGGTCGTTTTTTTTTATCAAAAAACGCCTTACTATACATGGTCGTTTTTTTTATTATCAAAAAACGCCTTACTATACATGGTCGTTTTTTTTTAATCAAAAAACGCCTTACTATACATGGTCGTTTTTTTTATTATCAAAAAACGCCTTACTATACATGGTCGTTTTTTTTTAAATCAAAAAACGCCTTACTATACATGGTCGTTTTTTTAATTATCAAAAAACGCCTTACTATACATGGTCGTTTTTTTTATTATCAAAAAACGCCTTACTATACATGGTCGTTTTTTTTAATCAAAAAACGCCTTACTATACATGGTCGTTTTTTTTTATTATCAAAAAACGCCTTACTATACATGGTCGTTTTTTTTTAAACAAAAAACGCCTTACTATACATGGTCGTTTTTTTTATTATCAAAAAACGCCTTACTATACATGGTCGTTTTTTTTTTTATCAAAAAACGCCTTACTATACATGGTCGTTTTTTTTATTATCAAAAAACGCCTTACTATACATGGTCGTTTTTTTTAAATCAAAAAACGCCTTACTATACATGGTCGTTTTTTTAATTATCAAAAAACGCCTTACTATACATGGTCGTTTTTTTTATTATCAAAAAACGCCTTACTATACATGGTCGTTTTTTTTAATCAAAAAACGCCTTACTATACATGGTCGTTTTTTTTTATTATCAAAAAACGCCTTACTATACATGGTCGTTTTTTTTATTATCAAAAAACGCCTTTCTATACATGGTCGTTTTTTTTATTATCAAAAAACGCCTTACTATTCATGGTCGTTTTTTTTATTATCAAAAAACGCCTTACTATACATGGTCGTTTTTTTTAATCAAAAAACGCCTTACTATACATGGTCGTTTTTTTTAATATCAAAAAATGCCTTACTATACATGGTCGTTTTTTTTTTATCAAAAAACGCCTTACTATACATGGTCGTTTTTTTTATCAAAAAACGCCTTACTATACATGGTCGTTTTTTTTTAAATCAAAAAACGCCTTACTATACATGGTCGTTTTTTTTTAAATCAAAAAACGCCTTACTATACATGGTCGTTTTTTTTATTATCAAAAAACGCCTTACTATACATGGTCATTTTTTTTAATCAAAAAACGCCTTACTATACATGGTCGTTTTTTTTTTATCAAAAAACGCCTTACTATACATGGTCGGGGTTTTTTTTATTATCAAAAAACGCCTTACTATACATGGTCGTTTTTTTATTAATCAAAAAACGCCTTACTATACATGGTCGTTTTTTTTATTATCAAAAAACGCCTTACTATACATGGTCGTTTTTTTTATTATCAAAAAACGCCTTACTATACATGGTCGTTTTTTTTATTATCAAATAAACGCCTTACTATACATGGTCGTTTTTTTTTATTATCAAAAAACACCTTACTATACATGGTCGTTTTTTTTAATCAAAAAACGCCTTACTATACATGGTCGTTTTTTTTAATCAAAAAACGCCTTACTATACATGGTCGTTTTTTTTATTTTCAAAAAACGCCTTACTATACATGGTCGTTTTTTTTTAAATCAAAAAACGCCTTACTATACATGGTCGTTTTTTTTTAAATCAAAAAACGCCTTACTATACATGGTCGTTTTTTTTTAAATCAAAAAACGCCATACTATACATGGTCGTTTTTTTTATTATCAAAAAACGCCTTACTATACATGGTCATTTTTTTTAATCAAAAAACGCCTTACTATACATGGTCGTTTTTTTTTTATCAAAAAACGCCTTACTACACATGGTCGGGTTTTTTTTTATTATCAAAAAACGCCTTACTATACATGGTCGTTTTTTTTTAATCAAAAAACGCCTTACTATACATGGTCGTTTTTTTTATTATCAAAAAACGCCTTACTATACATGGTCGTTTTTTTTATTATCAAAAAACGCCTTACTATACATGGTCGTTTTTTTTATTATCAAAAAACGCCTTACTATACATGGTCGTTTTTTTTAATCAAAAAACGCCTTACTATACATGGTCGTTTTTTTTTATTATCAAAAAACGCCTTACTATACATGGTCGTTTTTTTTATTATCAAAAAACGCCTTTCTGTACATGGTCGTTTTTTTTATTATCAAAAAACGCCTTACTATTCATGGTCGTTTTTTTTTATTATCAAAAAACGCCTTACTATACATGGTCGTTTTTTTTAATCAAAAAACGCCTTACTATACATGGTCGTTTTTTTTATTATCAAAAAACGCCTTACTATACATGGTCGTTTTTTTTAATCAAAAAACGCCTTACTATACATGGTCGTTTTTTTTATTATCAAAAAACGCCTTACTATACATGGTCGTTTTTTTTAATCAAAAAACGCCTTACTATACATGGTCGTTTTTTTTATTATCAAAAAACGCCTTACTATACATGGTCGTTTTTTTTAATCAAAAAACGCCTTACTATACATGGTCGTTTTTTTTAATCAAAAAACGCCTTACTATACATGGTCGTTTTTTTTTATTATCAAAAAACGCCTTACTATACATGGTCGTTTTTTTTATTATCAAAAAACGCCTTACTATACATGGTCATTTTTTTAATCAAAAAACACCTTACTATACATGGTCGTTTTTTTTATTATCAAAAAACGCCTTACTATACATGGTCGTTTTTTTTAATCAAAAAACGCCTTACTATACATGGTCGTTTTTTTTTATTATCAAAAAACGCCTTACTATACATGGTCGTTTTTTTTTATTATCAAAAAACGCCTTACTATACATGGTTGTTTTTTAACAGAATAAAAAACGCCTTACTATACATGGTCGTTTTAATCAAAAAACGCCTTACTATACATGGTCGTTTTTTTTAATCAAACAACGCCTTACTATACATGGTCGTTTTTTTTATTATCAAAAAACGCCTTACTATACATGGTCGTTTTTTTTTTAAATCAAAAAACGCCTTACTATACATGGTCGTTTTTTTTTAAATCAAAAAACGCCTTACTATACATGGTCGTTTTTTTTTAAATCAAAAAACGCCTTACTATACATGGTCGTTTTTTTTATTATCAAAAAACGCCTTACTATACATGGTCATTTTTTTTAATCAAAAAACGCCTTACTATACATGGTCGTTTTTTTTTTTTATCAAAAAACGCCTTACTATACATGGTCGGGTTTTTTTTTATTATCAAAAAACGCCTTACTATACATGGTCGTTTTTTTATATCAAAAAACGCCTTACTATACATGGTCGTTTTTTTTAAAATCAAAAAACGCCTTACTATACATGGTCGTTTTTTTTATTATCAAAAAACGCCTTACTATACATGGTCGTTTTTTTTTTAATCAAAAAACACCTTACTATACATGGTCGTTTTTTTTTAAATCAAAAAACGACTTACTATACATGGTCGTTTTTTTTATTATCAAAAAACGCCTTACTTGTAAAAATTAAAAACGCCTTACTATACATGGTCGTTTTTAAAAAATTAAAAACGCCTTACTATACATGGACTTTTTTTTTTTTTTATTAAAAACGCCTTACTATACATGGTCGTTTTTAAAAAAATTAAAAACGCCTTACTATACATGGTCGTTTTGTAAAAAATTATAAACGCCTTACGATACATGGTCGTTTTGTAAAAATTAAAAACGCCTTACTATACATGGTCGTTTTGTAAAAAATTAAAAACGCCTTACTATACATGGTCGTTTTGTAAAAAATTAAAAACGCCTTACTATACATGGTCGTTTTAAAAAAAATAAAAACGCCTTACTATACATGGTCGTTTTGTAAAAAATTAAAAACGCCTTACTATACATGGTCGTTTTAAAAAAAATAAAAACGCCTTACTATACATGGTCGTTTTGTAAAAAATTAAAAACGCCTTACTATAGATGGTCGTTTTTAAAAAAAAATTAAAAACACCTTACTATACATGGTCGTTTTGTAAAAAATTAAAAACGCCTTACAATACATGGTCGTTTTTTTTTAAATTAAAAACGCCTTACTATACATGGTCGTTTTTAAAAAATTTAAAACGCCTTACTATACATGGACTTTTTTTTTTTTTTAATAAAAAAAGCCTTACTATACATGGTCGTTTTTTAAAAATTAAAAACGCCTTACTATACATGGTCGTTTTTTAAAAATTAAAAACGGCTTACTATACATGGTCGTTTTTTTAAAAATTAAAAACGCCTTACTATACATGGTTGTTTTTTTTAAAATTAAAAACGCCTTACTATACATGGTCGTTTTAAAAAAATTAAAAACGCCTTACTATACATGGACTTTTTTTTTTTTTTTATTAAAAACGCCTTACATGGTCGTTTTTTTTAAATTAAAAACGCCTTACTATACATGGTCGTTTTTAAAAAAATTAAAAATGCCTTACTATACATGGTCGTTTAAAAAAAAATTAAAAACGCCTTACTATACATGGTCGTTTTTTTTTTAATTAAAAACGCCTTACTATACATGGTCGTTTTGTAAAAATTAAAAACGCCTTACTTTACATGGTCGTTTTTTCAAAATTAAAAACGCCTTACTATACATGGTCGTTTTAAAAAAATTAAAAACGCCTTGCTATACATGGTCGTTTTTAAAAAAATTAAAAACGCCTTACTATACATGGTCGTTTTGTAAAAATTAAAAACGCCTTACTATACATGGTCGTTTTTTTTATTATCAAAAAACGCCTTACTATACATGGTCGTTTTTTTAATTATCAAAAAACGCCTTACTATACATGGTCGTTTTTTTTAATCAAAAAACGCCTTACTATACATGGTCGTTTTTTTTTATTATCAAAAAACGCCTTACTATACATGGTCGTTTTTTTTATTATCAAAAAACGCCTTTCTATACATGGTCGTTTTTTTTATTATCAAAAAACGCCTTACTATTCATGGTCGTTTTTTTTTATTATCAAAAAACGCCTTACTATACATGGTCGTTTTTTTTAATCAAAAAACGCCTTACTATACATGGTCGTTTTTTTTATTATCAAAAAATGCCTTACTATACATGGTCGTTTTTTTTAATCAAAAAACGCCTTACTATACATGGTCGTTTTTTTTATTATCAAAAAACGCCTTACTATACATGGTCGTTTTTTTTTATCAAAAAACGCCTTACTATACATGGTCGTTTTTTTTAATCAAAAAACGCCTTACTATACATGGTCGTTTTTTTTTATCAAAAAACGCCTTACTATACATGGTCGTTTTTTTTTATTATCAAAAAACGCCTTACTATACATGGTCGTTTTTTTTAATCAAAAAACGCCTTACTATACATGGTCGTTTTTTTTATTATCAAAAAACACCTTACTATACATGGTCGTTTTTTTTAATCAAAAAACGCCTTACTATACATGGTCGTTTTTTTTATTATCAAAAAACGCCTTACTATACATGGTCGTTTTTTTTTATTATCAAAAAACGCCTTACTATACATGGTCGTTTTTTTTTATTATCAAAAAACACCTTACTATACATGGTCGTTTTTTTTAATCAAAAAACGCCTTACTATACATGGTCGTTTTTTTTAATCAAAAAACGCCTTACTATACATGGTCGTTTTTTTTATTATCAAAAAACGCCTTACTATACATGGTCGTTTTTTTTTAAATCAAAAAACGCCTTACTATACATGGTCGTTTTTTTTTAAATCAAAAAACGCCTTACTATACATGGTCGTTTTTTTTTAAATCAAAAAACGCCTTACTATACATGGTCGTTTTTTTTATTATCAAAAAACGCCTTACTATACATGGTCATTTTTTTTAATCAAAAAACGCCTTACTATACATGGTCATTTTTTTTTTATCAAAAAACGCCTTACTATACATGGTCGGGTTTTTTTTTATTATCAAAAAACGCCTTACTATACATGGTCGTTTTTTTTAAATCAAAAAACGCCTTACTATACATGGTCGTTTTTTTTATTATCAAAAAACGCCTTACTATACATGGTCGTTTTTTTTATTATCAAAAAACGCCTTACTATACATGGTCGTTTTTTTTATTATCAAAAAACGCCTTACTATACATGGTCGTTTTTTTTAATCAAAAAACGCCTTACTATACATGGTCGTTTTTTTTTATTATCAAAAAACGCCTTACTATACATGGTCGTTTTTTTTATTATCAAAAAACGCCTTTCTATACATGGTCGTTTTTTTTATTATCAAAAAACGCCTTACTATTCGTGGTCGTTTTTTTTTATTATCAAAAAACGCCTTACTATACATGGTCGTTTTTTTTATTATCAAAAAACGCCTTTCTATACATGGTCGTTTTTTTTATTATCAAAAAACGCCTTACTATTCATGGTCGTTTTTTTTTATTATCAAAAAACGCCTTACTATACATGGTCGTTTTTTTTAATCAAAAAACGCCTTACTATACATGGTCGTTTTTTTTATTATCAAAAAATGCCTTACTATACATGGTCGTTTTTTTTAATCAAAAAACGCCTTACTATACATGGTCGTTTTTTTTATTATCAAAAAACGCCTTACTATACATGGTCGTTTTTTTTAATCAAAAAACGCCTTACTATACATGGTCGTTTTTTTTATTATCAAAAAACGCCTTACTATACATGGTCGTTTTTTTTAATCAAAAAACGCCTTACTATACATGGTCGTTTTTTTTAATCAAAAAACGCCTTACTATACATGGTCGTTTTTTTTTATTATCAAAAAACGCCTTACTATACATGGTCGTTTTTTTTAATCAAAAAACGCCTTACTATACATGGTCGTTTTTTTTATTATCAAAAAACACCTTACTATACATGGTCGTTTTTTTTAATCAAAAAACGCCTTACTATACATGGTCGTTTTTTTTATTATCAAAAAACGCCTTACTATACATGGTCGTTTTTTTTTATTATCAAAAAACGCCTTACTATACATGGTCGTTTTTTTTTATTATCAAAAAACACCTTACTATACATGGTCGTTTTTTTTAATCAAAAAACGCCTTACTATACATGGTCGTTTTTTTTAATCAAAAAACGCCTTACTATACATGGTCGTTTTTTTTATTATCAAAAAACGCCTTACTATACATGGTCGTTTTTTTTTAAATCAAAAAACGCCTTACTATACATGGTCGTTTTTTTTTAAATCAAAAAACGCCTTACTATACATGGTCGTTTTTTTTTAAATCAAAAAACGCCTTACTATACATGGTCGTTTTTTTTATTATCAAAAAACGCCTTACTATACATGGTCATTTTTTTTAATCAAAAAACGCCTTACTATACATGGTCGTTTTTTTTTTATCAAAAAACGCCTTACTATACATGGTCGGGTTTTTTTTTTATTATCAAAAAACGCCTTACTATACATGGTCGTTTTTTTTTAATCAAAAAACGCCTTACTATACATGGTCGTTTTTTTTATTATCAAAAAACGCCTTACTATACATGGTCGTTTTTTTTATTATCAAAAAACGCCTTACTATACATGGTCGTTTTTTTTATTATCAAAAAACGCCTTACTATACATGGTCGTTTTTTTTAATCAAAAAACGCCTTACTATACATGGTCGTTTTTTTTTATTATCAAAAAACGCCTTACTATACATGGTCGTTTTTTTTATTATCAAAAAACGCCTTTCTATACATGGTCGTTTTTTTTATTATCAAAAAACGCCTTACTATTCATGGTCGTTTTTTTTTATTATCAAAAAACGCCTTACTATACATGGTCGTTTTTTTTATTATCAAAAAACGCCTTTCTATACATGGTCGTTTTTTTTATTATCAAAAAACGCCTTTCTATACATGGTCGTTTTTTTTATTATCAAAAAACGCCTTACTATACATGGTCGTTTTTTTTAATCAAAAAACGCCTTACTATACATGGTCGTTTTTTTTATTATCAAAAAACGCCTTACTATACATGGTCGTTTTTTTTAATCAAAAAACGCCTTACTATACATGGTCGTTTTTTTTAATCAAAAAACGCCTTACTATACATGGTCGTTTTTTTTTATTATCAAAAAACGCCTTACTATACATGGTCGTTTTTTTTATTATCAAAAAACGCCTTACTATACATGGTCATTTTTTTTAATCAAAAAACACCTTACTATACATGGTCGTTTTCTTTATTATCAAAAAACGCCTTACTATACATGGTCGTTTTTTTTAATCAAAAAACGCCTTACTATACATGGTCGTTTTTTTTAATCAAAAAACGCCTTACTATACATGGTCGTTTTTTTAATCAAAAAACGCCTTACTATACATGGTCGTTTTTTTTAATCAAAAAACGCCTTACTATACATGGTCGTTTTTTTTATTATCAAAAAACGCCTTACTATACATGGTCGTTTTTTTTAATCAAAAAACGCCTTACTATACATGGTCGTTTTTTTTTATTATCAAAAAACGCCTTACTATACATGGTCGTTTTTTTTATTATCAAAAAACGCCTTACTATACATGGTCGTTTTTTTTATTATCAAAAAACGCCTTACTATACATGGTCGTTTTTTTTAATCAAAAAACACCTTACTATACATGGTCGTTTTTTTTATTATCAAAAAACGCCTTACTATACATGGTCGTTTTTTTAAATCAAAAAACGCCTTACTATACATGGTTGTTTTTTAACAGAATAAAAAACGCCTTACTATACATGGTCGTTTTTTTTAATCAAAAAACGCCTAACTATACATGGTCGTTTTTTTTAATCAAAAAACGCCTTACTATACATGGTCGTTTTTTTTATTATCAAAAAACGCCTTACTATACATGGTCGTTTTTTTTTAAATCAAAAAACGCCTTACTATACATGGTCGTTTTTTTTTAAATCAAAAAACGCCTTACTATACATGGTCGTTTTTTTTTAAATCAAAAAACGCCTTACTATACATGGTCGTTTTTTTTATTATCAAAAAACGCCTTACTATACATGGTCATTTTTTTTAATCAAAAAACGCCTTACTATACATGGTCGTTTTTTTTTTTATCAAAAAACGCCTTACTATACATGGTCGGGGGTTTTTTTATTATCAAAAAACGCCTTACTATACATGGTCGTTTTTTTTAAATCAAAAAACGCCTTACTATACATGGTCGTTTTTTTTATTATCAAAAAACGCCTTACTATACATGGTCGTTTTTTTTATTATCAAAAAACGCCTTACTATACATGGTCGTTTTTTTTATTATCAAAAAACGCCTTACTATACATGGTCGTTTTTTTTAATCAAAAAACGCCTTACTATACATGGTCGTTTTTTTTATTATCAAAAAACGCCTTACTATACATGGTCGTTTTTTTTATTATCAAAAAACGCCTTTCTATACATGGTCGTTTTTTTTATTATCAAAAAACGCCTTACTATTCATGGTCGTTTTTTTTTATTATCAAAAAACGCCTTACTATACATGGTCGTTTTTTTTAATCAAAAAACGCCTTACTATACATGGTCGTTTTTTTTATTATCAAAAAATGCCTTACTATACATGGTCGTTTTTTTTTATCAAAAAACGCCTTACTATACATGGTCGTTTTTTTTATTATCAAAAAACGCCTTACTATACATGGTCGTTTTTTTTTAATCAAAAAACGCCTTACTATACATGGTCGTTTTTTTTATTATCAAAAAACGCCTTACTATACATGGTCGTTTTTTTTAAATCAAAAAACGCCTTACTATACATGGTCGTTTTTTTAATTATCAAAAAACGCCTTACTATACATGGTCGTTTTTTTTATTATCAAAAAACGCCTTACTATACATGGTCGTTTTTTTTAATCAAAAAACGCCTTACTATACATGGTCGTTTTTTTTTATTATCAAAAAACGCCTTACTATACATGGTCGTTTTTTTTTAAACAAAAAACGCCTTACTATACATGGTCGTTTTTTTTATTATCAAAAAACGCCTTACTATACATGGTCGTTTTTTTTTTATCAAAAAACGCCTTACTATACATGGTCGTTTTTTTTATTATCAAAAAACGCCTTACTATACATGGTCGTTTTTTTTAAAATCAAAAAACGCCTTACTATACATGGTCGTTTTTTTAATTATCAAAAAACGCCTTACTATACATGGTCGTTTTTTTTATTATCAAAAAACGCCTTACTATACATGGTCGTTTTTTTTAATCAAAAAACGCCTTACTATACATGGTCGTTTTTTTTTATTATCAAAAAACGCCTTACTATACATGGTCGTTTTTTTTATTATCAAAAAACGCCTTTCTATACATGGTCGTTTTTTTTATTATCAAAAAACGCCTTACTATTCATGGTCGTTTTTTTTTATTATCAAAAAACGCCTTACTATACATGGTCGTTTTTTTTAATATCAAAAAATGCCTTACTATACATGGTCGTTTTTTTTTTATCAAAAAACGCCTTACTATACATGGTCGTTTTTTTTATTATCAAAAAACGCCTTACTATACATGGTCGTTTTTTTTTTAAATCAAAAAACGCCTTACTATACATGGTCGTTTTTTTAATTATCAAAAAACGCCTTACTATACATGGTCGTTTTTTTTATTATCAAAAAACGCCTTACTATACATGGTCGTTTTTTTTTAATCAAAAAACGCCTTACTATACATGGTCGTTTTTTTTTATTATCAAAAAACGCCTTACTATACATGGTCGTTTTTTTTATTATCAAAAAACGCCTTTCTATACATGGTCGTTTTTTTTATTATCAAAAAACGCCTTACTACACATGGTCGTTTTTTTTAATCAAAAAACGCCTTACTATACATGGTCGTTTTTTTTATTATCAAAAAACGCCTTACTATACATGGTCGTTTTTTTTAAACAAAAAACGCCTTACTATACATGGTCGTTTTTTTTTATTATCAAAAAACACCTTACTATACATGGTCGTTTTTTTTAATCAAAAAACGCCTTACTATACATGGTCGTTTTTTTTAATCAAAAAACGCCTTACTATACATGGTCGTTTTTTTTATTTTCAAAAAACGCCTTACTATACATGGTCGTTTTTTTTTAAATCAAAAAACGCCTTACTATACATGGTCGTTTTTTTTTAAATCAAAAAACGCCTTACTATACATGGTCGTTTTTTTTTAAATCAAAAAACGCCATACTATACATGGTCGTTTTTTTTATTATCAAAAAACGCCTTACTATACATGGTCATTTTTTTTAATCAAAAAACGCCTTACTATACATGGTCGTTTTTTTTTTATCAAAAAACGCCTTACTACACATGGTCGGGTTTTTTTTTATTATCAAAAAACGCCTTACTATACATGGTCGTTTTTTTTTAATCAAAAAACGCCTTACTATACATGGTCGTTTTTTTTATTATCAAAAAACGCCTTACTATACATGGTCGTTTTTTTTATTATCAAAAAACGCCTTACTATACATGGTCGTTTTTTTTATTATCAAAAAACGCCTTACTATACATGGTCGTTTTTTTTAATCAAAAAACGCCTTACTATACATGGTCGTTTTTTTTTATTATCAAAAAACGCCTTACTATACATGGTCGTTTTTTTTATTATCAAAAAACGCCTTACTATTCATGGTCGTTTTTTTTTATTATCAAAAAACGCCTTACTATACATGGTCGTTTTTTTTAATCAAAAAACGCCTTACTATACATGGTCGTTTTTTTTATTATCAAAAAACGCCTTACTATACATGGTCGTTTTTTTTAATCAAAAAACGCCTTACTATACATGGTCGTTTTTTTTATTATCAAAAAACGCCTTACTATACATGGTCGTTTTTTTTAATCAAAAAACGCCTTACTATACATGGTCGTTTTTTTTATTATCAAAAAACGCCTTACTATACATGGTCGTTTTTTTTAATCAAAAAACGCCTTACTATACATGGTCGTTTTTTTTTATTATCAAAAAACGCCTTACTATACATGGTCGTTTTTTTTATTATCAAAAAAACGCCTTACTATACATGGTCATTTTTTTAATCAAAAAACACCTTACTATACATGGTCGTTTTTTTTATTATCAAAAAACGCCTTACTATACATGGTCGTTTTTTTTTATTATCAAAAAACGCCTTACTATACATGGTCGTTTTTTTTATTATCAAAAAAACGCCTTACTATACATGGTCATTTTTTTAATCAAAAAACACCTTACTATACATGGTCGTTTTTTTTATTATCAAAAAACGCCTTACTATACATGGTCGTTTTTTTTAATCAAAAAACGCCTTACTATACATGGTCGTTTTTTTTTATTATCAAAAAACGCCTTACTATACATGGTCGTTTTTTTTTATTATCAAAAAACGCCTTACTATACATGGTTGTTTTTTAACAGAATAAAAAACGCCTTACTATACATGGTCGTTTTAATCAAAAAACGCCTTACTATACATGGTCGTTTTTTTTAATCAAACAACGCCTTACTATACATGGTCGTTTTTTTTATTATCAAAAAACGCCTTACTATACATGGTCGTTTTTTTTTAAATCAAAAAACGCCTTACTATACATGGTCGTTTTTTTTTAAATCAAAAAACGCCTTACTATACATGGTCGTTTTTTTTTAAATCAAAAAACGCCTTACTATACATGGTCGTATTTTTTATTATCAAAAAACGCCTTACTATACATGGTCATTTTTTTTAATCAAAAAACGCCTTACTATACATGGTCGTTTTTTTTTTTTATCAAAAAACGCCTTACTATACATGGTCGGGTTTTTTTTTATTATCAAAAAACGCCTTACTATACATGGTCGTTTTTTTATATCAAAAAACGCCTTACAATACATGGTCGTTTTTTTTAAAATCAAAAAACGCCTTACTATACATGGTCGTTTTTTTTATTATCAAAAAACGCCTTACTATACATGGTCGTTTTTTTTTTAATCAAAAAACACCTTACTATACATGGTCGTTTTTTTTTAAATCAAAAAACGACTTACTATACATGGTCGTTTTTTTTATTATCAAAAAACGCCTTACTTGTAAAAATTAAAAACGCCTTACTATACATGGTCGTTTTTAAAAAATTAAAAACGCCTTACTATACATGGACTTTTTTTTTTTTTTATTAAAAACGCCTTACTATACATGGTCGTTTTTAAAAAAATTAAAAACGCCTTACGATACATGGTCGTTTTGTAAAAATTAAAAACGCCTTACTATACATGGTCGTTTTGTAAAAAATTATAAACGCCTTACGATACATGGTCGTTTTGTAAAAATTAAAAACGCCTTACTATACATGGTCGTTTTGTAAAAAATTAAAAACGCCTTACTATACATGGTCGTTTTGTAAAAAATTAAAAACGCCTTACTATACATGGTCGTTTTAAAAAAAATAAAAACGCCTTACTATACATGGTCGTTTTGTAAAAAATTAAAAACGCCTTACTATACATGGTCGTTTTAAAAAAAATAAAAACGCCTTACTATACATGGTCGTTTTGTAAAAAATTAAAAACGCCTTACTATAGATGGTCGTTTTTAAAAAAAAATTAAAAACACCTTACTATACATGGTCGTTTTGTAAAAAATTAAAAACGCCTTACAATACATGGTCGTTTTTTTTTAAATTAAAAACGCCTTACTATACATGGTCGTTTTTAAAAAATTTAAAACGCCTTACTATACATGGACTTTTTTTTTTTTTTAATAAAAAAAGCCTTACTATACATGGTCGTTTTTTAAAAATTAAAAACGCCTTACTATACATGGTCGTTTTTTAAAAATTAAAAACGGCTTACTATACATGGTCGTTTTTTTAAAAATTAAAAACGCCTTACTATACATGGTTGTTTTTTTTAAAATTAAAAACGCCTTACTATACATGGTCGTTTTAAAAAAATTAAAAACGCCTTACTATACATGGACTTTTTTTTTTTTTTTATTAAAAACGCCTTACATGGTCGTTTTTTTTAAATTAAAAACGCCTTACTATACATGGTCGTTTTTTAAAAAATTAAAAATGCCTTACTATACATGGTCGTTTTAAAAAAAATTAAAAACGCCTTACTATACATGGTCGTTTTTTTTTTAATTAAAAACGCCTTACTATACATGGTCGTTTTGTAAAAATTAAAAACGCCTTACTTTACATGGTCGTTTTTTCAAAATTAAAAACGCCTTACTATACATGGTCGTTTTAAAAAAATTAAAAACGCCTTGCTATACATGGTCGTTTTTTAAAAAATTAAAAACGCCTTACTATACATGGTCGTTTTGTAAAAATTAAAAACGCCTTACTATACATGGTCGTTTTTTTTATTATCAAAAAACGCCTTACTATACATGGTCGTTTTTTTTAATCAAAAAACGCCTTACTATACATGGTCGTTTTTTTTATTATCAAAAAACGCCTTACTATACATGGTCGTTTTTTTTATTATCAAAAAACGCCTTACTATACATGGTCGTTTTTTTAATTATCAAAAAACGCCTTACTATACATGGTCGTTTTTTTTATTATCAAAAAACGCCTTACTATACATGGTCGTTTTTTTTAATCAAAAAACGCCTTACTATACATGGTCGTTTTTTTTTATTATCAAAAAACGCCTTACTATACATGGTCGTTTTTTTTATTATCAAAAAACGCCTTTCTATACATGGTCGTTTTTTTTATTATCAAAAAACGCCTTACTATTCATGGTCGTTTTTTTTTATTATCAAAAAACGCCTTACTATACATGGTCGTTTTTTTTAATCAAAAAACGCCTTACTATACATGGTCGTTTTTTTTATTATCAAAAAATGCCTTACTATACATGGTCGTTTTTTTTAATCAAAAAACGCCTTACTATACATGGTCGTTTTTTTTATTATCAAAAAACGCCTTACTATACATGGTCGTTTTTTTTAATCAAAAAACGCCTTACTATACATGGTCGTTTTTTTTAATCAAAAAACGCCTTACTATACATGGTCGTTTTTTTTTATCAAAAAACGCCTTACTATACATGGTCGTTTTTTTTTATTATCAAAAAACGCCTTACTATACATGGTCGTTTTTTTTAATCAAAAAACGCCTTACTATACATGGTCGTTTTTTTTATTATCAAAAAACACCTTACTATACATGGTCGTTTTTTTTAATCAAAAAACGCCTTACTATACATGGTCGTTTTTTTTATTATCAAAAAACGCCTTACTATACATGGTCGTTTTTTTTTATTATCAAAAAACGCCTTACTATACATGGTCGTTTTTTTTTATTATCAAAAAACGCCTTACTATACATGGTCGTTTTTTTTTATTATCAAAAAACGCCTTACTATACATGGTTGTTTTTTAACAGAATAAAAAACGCCTTACTATACATGGTCGTTTTAATCAAAAAACGCCTTACTATACATGGTCGTTTTTTTTAATCAAACAACGCCTTACTATACATGGTCGTTTTTTTTATTATCAAAAAACGCCTTACTATACATGGTCGTTTTTTTTTAAATCAAAAAACGCCTTACTATACATGGTCGTTTTTTTTTAAATCAAAAAACGCCTTACTATACATGGTCGTTTTTTTTTAAATCAAAAAACGCCTTACTATACATGGTCGTATTTTTTATTATCAAAAAACGCCTTACTATACATGGTCATTTTTTTTAATCAAAAAACGCCTTACTATACATGGTCGTTTTTTTTTTTTATCAAAAAACGCCTTACTATACATGGTCGGGTTTTTTTTTATTATCAAAAAACGCCTTACTATACATGGTCGTTTTTTTATATCAAAAAACGCCTTACAATACATGGTCGTTTTTTTTAAAATCAAAAAACGCCTTACTATACATGGTCGTTTTTTTTATTATCAAAAAACGCCTTACTATACATGGTCGTTTTTTTTTTAATCAAAAAACACCTTACTATACATGGTCGTTTTTTTTTAAATCAAAAAACGACTTACTATACATGGTCGTTTTTTTTATTATCAAAAAACGCCTTACTTGTAAAAATTAAAAACGCCTTACTATACATGGTCGTTTTTAAAAAATTAAAAACGCCTTACTATACATGGACTTTTTTTTTTTTTTATTAAAAACGCCTTACTATACATGGTCGTTTTTAAAAAAATTAAAAACGCCTTACGATACATGGTCGTTTTGTAAAAATTAAAAACGCCTTACTATACATGGTCGTTTTGTAAAAAATTATAAACGCCTTACGATACATGGTCGTTTTGTAAAAATTAAAAACGCCTTACTATACATGGTCGTTTTGTAAAAAATTAAAAACGCCTTACTATACATGGTCGTTTTAAAAAAAATAAAAACGCCTTACTATACATGGTCGTTTTGTAAAAAATTAAAAACGCCTTACTATAGATGGTCGTTTTTAAAAAAAAATTAAAAACACCTTACTATACATGGTCGTTTTGTAAAAAATTAAAAACGCCTTACAATACATGGTCGTTTTTTTTTAAATTAAAAACGCCTTACTATACATGGTCGTTTTTAAAAAATTTAAAACGCCTTACTATACATGGACTTTTTTTTTTTTTTAATAAAAAAAGCCTTACTATACATGGTCGTTTTTTAAAAATTAAAAACGCCTTACTATACATGGTCGTTTTTTAAAAATTAAAAACGGCTTACTATACATGGTCGTTTTTTTAAAAATTAAAAACGCCTTACTATACATGGTTGTTTTTTTTAAAATTAAAAACGCCTTACTATACATGGTCGTTTTAAAAAAATTAAAAACGCCTTACTATACATGGACTTTTTTTTTTTTTTATTAAAAACGCCTTACATGGTCGTTTTTTTTAAATTAAAAACGCCTTACTATACATGGTCGTTTTTTAAAAAATTAAAAATGCCTTACTATACATGGTCGTTTTAAAAAAAATTAAAAACGCCTTACTATACATGGTCGTTTTTTTTTTTATTAAAAACGCCTTACTATACATGGTCGTTTTGTAAAAATTAAAAACGCCTTACTTTACATGGTCGTTTTTTCAAAATTAAAAACGCCTTACTATACATGGTCGTTTTAAAAAAATTAAAAACGCCTTGCTATACATGGTCGTTTTTAAAAAAATTAAAAACGCCTTACTATACATGGTCGTTTTGTAAAAATTAAAAACGCCTTACTATACATGGTCGTTTTTTTTATTATCAAAAAACGCCTTACTATACATGGTCGTTTTTTTTAATCAAAAAACGCCTTACTATACATGGTCGTTTTTTTTATTATCAAAAAACGCCTTACTATACATGGTCGTTTTTTTTATTATCAAAAAACGCCTTACTATACATGGTCGTTTTTTTAATTATCAAAAAACGCCTTACTATACATGGTCGTTTTTTTTATTATCAAAAAACGCCTTACTATACATGGTCGTTTTTTTTAATCAAAAAACGCCTTACTATACATGGTCGTTTTTTTTTATTATCAAAAAACGCCTTACTATACATGGTCGTTTTTTTTATTATCAAAAAACGCCTTTCTATACATGGTCGTTTTTTTTATTATCAAAAAACGCCTTACTATTCATGGTCGTTTTTTTTTATTATCAAAAAACGCCTTACTATACATGGTCGTTTTTTTTAATCAAAAAACGCCTTACTATACATGGTCGTTTTTTTTATTATCAAAAAATGCCTTACTATACATGGTCGTTTTTTTTAATCAAAAAACGCCTTACTATACATGGTCGTTTTTTTTATTATCAAAAAACGCCTTACTATACATGGTCGTTTTTTTTAATCAAAAAACGCCTTACTATACATGGTCGTTTTTTTTAATCAAAAAACGCCTTACTATACATGGTCGTTTTTTTTTTATCAAAAAACGCCTTACTATACATGGTCGTTTTTTTTTATTATCAAAAAACGCCTTACTATACATGGTCGTTTTTTTTAATCAAAAAACGCCTTACTATACATGGTCGTTTTTTTTATTATCAAAAAACACCTTACTATACATGGTCGTTTTTTTTAATCAAAAAACGCCTTACTATACATGGTCGTTTTTTTTATTATCAAAAAACGCCTTACTATACATGGTCGTTTTTTTTTATTATCAAAAAACGCCTTACTATACATGGTCGTTTTTTTTTATTATCAAAAAACACCTTACTATACATGGTCGTTTTTTTTAATCAAAAAACGCCTTACTATACATGGTCGTTTTTTTTAATCAAAAAACGCCTTACTATACATGGTCGTTTTTTTTATTATCAAAAAACGCCTTACTATACATGGTCGTTTTTTTTTAAATCAAAAAACGCCTTACTATACATGGTCGTTTTTTTTTAAATCAAAAAACGCCTTACTATACATGGTCGTTTTTTTTTAAATCAAAAAACGCCTTACTATACATGGTCGTTTTTTTTATTATCAAAAAACGCCTTACTATACATGGTCATTTTTTTTAATCAAAAAACGCCTTACTATACATGGTCATTTTTTTTTTTATCAAAAAACGCCTTACTATACATGGTCGGGTTTTTTTTTATTATCAAAAAACGCCTTACTATACATGGTCGTTTTTTTTAAATCAAAAAACGCCTTACTATACATGGTCGTTTTTTTTATTATCAAAAAACGCCTTACTATACATGGTCGTTTTTTTTATTATCAAAAAACGCCTTACTATACATGGTCGTTTTTTTTATTATCAAAAAACGCCTTACTATACATGGTCGTTTTTTTTAATCAAAAAACGCCTTACTATACATGGTCGTTTTTTTTTATTATCAAAAAACGCCTTACTATACATGGTCGTTTTTTTTATTATCAAAAAACGCCTTTCTATACATGGTCGTTTTTTTTATTATCAAAAAACGCCTTACTATTCGTGGTCGTTTTTTTTTATTATCAAAAAACGCCTTACTATACATGGTCGTTTTTTTAATTATCAAAAAACGCCTTACTATACATGGTCGTTTTTTTTATTATCAAAAAACGCCTTACTATACATGGTCGTTTTTTTTAATCAAAAAACGCCTTACTATACATGGTCGTTTTTTTTTATTATCAAAAAACGCCTTACTATACATGGTCGTTTTTTTTATTATCAAAAAACGCCTTTCTATACATGGTCGTTTTTTTTATTATCAAAAAACGCCTTACTATTCATGGTCGTTTTTTTTTATTATCAAAAAACGCCTTACTATACATGGTCGTTTTTTTTAATCAAAAAACGCCTTACTATACATGGTCGTTTTTTTTATTATCAAAAAATGCCTTACTATACATGGTCGTTTTTTTTAATCAAAAAACGCCTTACTATACATGGTCGTTTTTTTTATTATCAAAAAACGCCTTACTATACATGGTCGTTTTTTTTAATCAAAAAACGCCTTACTATACATGGTCGTTTTTTTTAATCAAAAAACGCCTTACTATACATGGTCGTTTTTTTTTATCAAAAAACGCCTTACTATACATGGTCGTTTTTTTTTATTATCAAAAAACGCCTTACTATACATGGTCGTTTTTTTTAATCAAAAAACGCCTTACTATACATGGTCGTTTTTTTTATTATCAAAAAACACCTTACTATACATGGTCGTTTTTTTTAATCAAAAAACGCCTTACTATACATGGTCGTTTTTTTTATTATCAAAAAACGCCTTACTATACATGGTCGTTTTTTTTTATTATCAAAAAACGCCTTACTATACATGGTCGTTTTTTTTTATTATCAAAAAACACCTTACTATACATGGTCGTTTTTTTTAATCAAAAAACGCCTTACTATACATGGTCGTTTTTTTTAATCAAAAAACGCCTTACTATACATGGTCGTTTTTTTTATTATCAAAAAACGCCTTACTATACATGGTCGTTTTTTTTTAAATCAAAAAACGCCTTACTATACATGGTCGTTTTTTTTTAAATCAAAAAACGCCTTACTATACATGGTCGTTTTTTTTTAAATCAAAAAACACCTTACTATACATGGTCGTTTTTTTTAATCAAAAAACGCCTTACTATACATGGTCATTTTTTTAATCAAAAAACACCTTACTATACATGGTCGTTTTTTTTATTATCAAAAAACGCCTTACTATACATGGTCGTTTTTTTTAAATCAAAAAACGCCTTACTATACATGGTCGTTTTTTTTTAAATCAAAAAACACCTTACTATACATGGTCATTTTTTTTAATCAAAAAACGCCTTACTATACATGGTCATTTTTTTTTTATCAAAAAACGCCTTACTATACATGGTCGGGTTTTTTTTTATTATCAAAAAACGCCTTACTATACATGGTCGTTTTTTTTAAATCAAAAAACGCCTTACTATACATGGTCGTTTTTTTTATTATCAAAAAACGCCTTACTATACATGGTCGTTTTTTTTATTATCAAAAAACGCCTTACTATACATGGTCGTTTTTTTTATTATCAAAAAACGCCTTACTATACATGGTCGTTTTTTTTAATCAAAAAACGCCTTACTATACATGGTCGTTTTTTTTTATTATCAAAAAACGCCTTACTATACATGGTCGTTTTTTTTATTATCAAAAAACGCCTTTCTATACATGGTCGTTTTTTTTATTATCAAAAAACGCCTTACTATTCGTGGTCGTTTTTTTTTATTATCAAAAAACGCCTTACTATACATGGTCGTTTTTTTTATTATCAAAAAACGCCTTTCTATACATGGTCGTTTTTTTTATTATCAAAAAACGCCTTACTATACATGGTCGTTTTTTTTAATCAAAAAACGCCTTACTATACATGGTCGTTTTTTTTATTATCAAAAAATGCCTTACTATACATGGTCGTTTTTTTTAATCAAAAAACGCCTTACTATACATGGTCGTTTTTTTTATTATCAAAAAACGCCTTACTATACATGGTCGTTTTTTTTAATCAAAAAACGCCTTACTATACATGGTCGTTTTTTTTATTATCAAAAAACGCCTTACTATACATGGTCGTTTTTTTTAATCAAAAAACGCCTTACTATACATGGTCGTTTTTTTTAATCAAAAAACGCCTTACTATACATGGTCGTTTTTTTTTATTATCAAAAAACGCCTTACTATACATGGTCGTTTTTTTTAATCAAAAAACGCCTTACTATACATGGTCGTTTTTTTTATTATCAAAAAACACCTTACTATACATGGTCGTTTTTTTTAATCAAAAAACGCCTTACTATACATGGTCGTTTTTTTTATTATCAAAAAACGCCTTACTATACATGGTCGTTTTTTTTTATTATCAAAAAACGCCTTACTATACATGGTCGTTTTTTTTTATTATCAAAAAACACCTTACTATACATGGTCGTTTTTTTTAATCAAAAAACGCCTTACTATACATGGTCGTTTTTTTTAATCAAAAAACGCCTTACTATACATGGTCGTTTTTTTTATTATCAAAAAACGCCTTACTATACATGGTCGTTTTTTTTTAAATCAAAAAACGCCTTACTATACATGGTCGTTTTTTTTTAAATCAAAAAACGCCTTACTATACATGGTCGTTTTTTTTTAAATCAAAAAACGCCTTACTATACATGGTCGTTTTTTTTATTATCAAAAAACGCCTTACTATACATGGTCATTTTTTTTAATCAAAAAACGCCTTACTATACATGGTCGTTTTTTTTTTATCAAAAAACGCCTTACTATACATGGTCGGGTTTTTTTTTATTATCAAAAAACGCCTTACTATACATGGTCGTTTTTTTTTTTATCAAAAAACGCCTTACTATACATGGTCGTTTTTTTTATTATCAAAAAACGCCTTACTATACATGGTCGTTTTTTTTATTATCAAAAAACGCCTTACTATACATGGTCGTTTTTTTTATTATCAAAAAACGCCTTACTATACATGGTCGTTTTTTTTAATCAAAAAACGCCTTACTATACATGGTCGTTTTTTTTTATTATCAAAAAACGCCTTACTATACATGGTCGTTTTTTTTATTATCAAAAAACGCCTTTCTATACATGGTCGTTTTTTTTATTATCAAAAAACGCCTTACTATTCATGGTCGTTTTTTTTTATTATCAAAAAACGCCTTACTATACATGGTCGTTTTTTTTATTATCAAAAAACGCCTTTCTATACATGGTCGTTTTTTTTATTATCAAAAAACGCCTTTCTATACATGGTCGTTTTTTTTATTATCAAAAAACGCCTTACTATACATGGTCGTTTTTTTTAATCAAAAAACGCCTTACTATACATGGTCGTTTTTTTTATTATCAAAAAACGCCTTACTATACATGGTCGTTTTTTTTAATCAAAAAACGCCTTACTATACATGGTCGTTTTTTTTAATCAAAAAACGCCTTACTATACATGGTCGTTTTTTTTTATTATCAAAAAACGCCTTACTATACATGGTCGTTTTTTTTATTATCAAAAAACGCCTTACTATACATGGTCATTTTTTTTAATCAAAAAACACCTTACTATACATGGTCGTTTTCTTTATTATCAAAAAACGCCTTACTATACATGGTCGTTTTTTTTAATCAAAAAACGCCTTACTATACATGGTCGTTTTTTTTTATTATCAAAAAACGCCTTACTATACATGGTCGTTTTTTTTTATTATCAAAAAACGCCTTACTATACATGGTTGTTTTTTAACAGAATAAAAAACGCCTTACTATACATGGTCGTTTTTTTAATCAAAAAACGCCTTACTATACATGGTCGTTTTTTTTAATCAAAAAACGCCTTACTATACATGGTCGTTTTTTTTATTATCAAAAAACGCCTTACTATACATGGTCGTTTTTTTTTTAAATCAAAAAACGCCTTACTATACATGGTCGTTTTTTTTTAAATCAAAAAACGCCTTACTATACATGGTCGTTTTTTTTATTATCAAAAAACGCCTTACTATACATGGTCATTTTTTTTAATCAAAAAACGCCTTACTATACATGGTCGTTTTTTTTTTATCAAAAAACGCCTTACTATACATGGTCGGGTTTTTTTTTATTATCAAAAAACGCCTTACTATACATGGTCGTTTTTTTTTAATCAAAAAACGCCTTACTATACATGGTCGTTTTTTTTAAAATCAAAAAACGCCTTACTATACATGGTCGTTTTTTTTATTATCAAAAAACGCCTTACTATACATGGTCGTTTTTTTTTTAATCAAAAAACACCTTACTATACATGGTCGTTTTTTTTTTAAATCAAAAAACGACTTACTATACATGGTCGTTTTTTTTATTATCAAAAAACGCCTTACTTGTAAAAATTAAAAACGCCTTACTATACATGGTCGTTTTTAAAAAATTAAAAACGCCTTACTATACATGGACTTTTTTTTTTTTATTATTAAAAACGCCTTACTATACATGGTCGTTTTTAAAAAAATTAAAAACGCCTTACGATACATGGTCGTTTTGTAAAAATTAAAAACGCCTTACTATACATGGTCGTTTTGTAAAAAATTAAAAACGCCTTACTATACATGGTCGTTTTGTAAAAAATTAAAAACGCCTTACTATACATGGTCGTTTAAAAAAAAATAAAAACGCCTTACGATACATGGTCGTTTTGTAAAAATTAAAAACGCCTTACTATACATGGTCGTTTTGTAAAAAATTAAAAACGCCTTACTATACATGGTCGTTTTGTAAAAAATTAAAAACGCCTTACTATACATGGTCGTTTTAAAAAAAATAAAAACGCCTTACGATACATGGTCGTTTTGTAAAAATTAAAAACGCCTTACTATACATGGTCGTTTTGTAAAAAATTAAAAACGCCTTACTATAGATGGTCGTTTTTAAAAAAAAATTAAAAACACCTTACTATACATGGTCGTTTTGTAAAAAATTAAAAACGCCTTACTATACATGGTCGTTTTGTAAAAAATTAAAAACGCCTTACTATACATGGTCGTTTTAAAAAAAATAAAAACGCCTTACGATACATGGTCGTTTTGTAAAAATTAAAAACGCCTTACTATACATGGTCGTTTTGTAAAAAATTAAAAACGCCTTACTATAGATGGTCGTTTTTAAAAAAAAATTAAAAACACCTTACTATACATGGTCGTTTTGTAAAAAATTAAAAACGCCTTACAATACATGGTCGTTTTTTTTTAAATTAAAAACGCCTTACTATACATGGTCGTTTTTAAAAAATTTAAAACGCCTTACTATACATGGACTTTTTTTTTTTTTAAATAAAAAAAGCCTTACTATACATGGTCGTTTTTTAAAAATTAAAAACGCCTTACTATACATGGTCGTTTTTTAAAAATTAAAAACGCCTTACTATACATGGTCGTTTTTTTAAAAATTAAAAACGCCTTACTATACATGGTTGTTTTTTTTTAAATTAAAAACGCCTTACTATACATGGTCGTTTTAAAAAAATTAAAAACGCCTTACTATACATGGACTTTTTTTTTTTAAATTAAAAACGCCTTACTATACATGGTCGTTTTTTTTAAATTAAAAACGCCTTACTATACATGGTCGTTTTGTAAAAAATTAAAAATGCCTTACTATACACGGTCGTTTTTAAAAAAATTAAAAACGCCTTACTATACATGGTCGTTTTTTTTTTAATTAAAAACGCCTTACTATACATGGTCGTTTTGTAAAAATTAAAAACGCCTTACTATACATGGTCGTTTTAAAAAAATTAAAAACGCCTTGCTATACATGGTCGTTTTTTTTAAAATTAAAAACGCCTTACTATACATGGTCGTTTTGTAAAAATTAAAAACGCCTTACTATACATGGTCGTTTTAAAAAAATTAAAAACGCCTTACTATACATGGTCGTTTTTTTTTTTAATTAAAAACGCCTTACTATACATGGTCGTTTTGTAAAAATTAAAAACGCCTTACTTTACATGGTCGTTTTTTAAAAATTAAAAACGCCTTACTATACATGGTCGTTTTAAAAAAATTAAAAACGCCTTGCTATACATGGTCGTTTTTTTAAAAATTAAAAACGCCTTACTATACATGGTCGTTTTGTAAAAATTAAAAACGCCTTACTATACATGGTCGTTTTAAAAAAATTAAAAACGCCTTACTATACATGGTCGTTTTTTTTTTAAATTAAAAACGCCTTACTATACATGGTCGTTTTTAAAAAACTTAAAAACGCCGTTTTTAATTTTTTTAAAAACGACCATGTATAGTAAGGCGTTTTTAATTTTTTACAAAACGACCATGTATAGTAAGGCGTTTTTAATTTTTACAAAACGACCATGTATCGTAAGGCGTTTTTAATTTTTTACAAAACGACCATGTATAGTAAGGCGTTTTTAATTTTTACAAAACGACCATGTATCGTAAGGCGTTTTTAATTTTTTTAAAAACGACCATGTATAGTAAGGCGTTTTTAATTTAAAAAAAACAACCATGTATAGTAAGGCGTTTTATTTTTTTTTTAAAAACGACCATGTATAGTAAGGCGTTTTTAATTTAAAAAAACCCGACCATGTATAGTAAGGCGTTATGAATTTTTTTTAAAATGACCATGTATTTTTTTTCTTTCTAAACGACCATGTATAGTAAGGCATTAAAAACAAAACAAAAAAAAAACACATATAGTAAGGCATTTTCATTTCATGTTATTAAAAAATTTTCTTTTCATAAATGCCATCAAATAGCATTGATGTATATAGTAAGACTTATTTTTTTAAATGGCTATGTATCGTAATACTTTTTTTTTTTTTTTTTAAATGGTGAGCACCAAATACACAATTTTTAACATCAAAATTCACCATTGACTTCAATCTGTAAAAGTTGGAGAGAGAGAGAAAAAAAAAAAGAAACCGTCTAATTTATTTCCAGTGTGCCAGGGCCGGTCTTTTATTTAGTGACGTGTCGTCGATGGCCGAGAGAAGGCGAGAGATGCTCCTCTTGCTGTCCCACCTCAATCAATATCCCATTACGCCGCAAAGCACTCGCAGCACACAAAGACAAATAAGACCATCAATTACAACACCTCATCCCTCTCCGTTTGTTTCTTGGCTCTGGGCTGCTTTGGACTTTTTCGGAGATGAGAGGACAAAAAGTGAAGATGACGGAGAGGAGAGGCCTTGGAATACAAAAATAAATAAACAAGTGAAACATGCAAAAAGACAATGTTCTTATGGAAGTTTGTTTTAATTGAAAGCATCTTCACAGACATGCTGCGGCACTGTACAACATTCACGCACGCACGCAAACACTCATATTTACATATCACAGTGACTTGATGGGTCAAAATGGATGCCAGCAAATTTGACACTTGTATACCAGATGATTTCATGACAATGACAATGAACCATATTGATATTTTCCCCCTCGCCATTTAAAAACCTCCGTGTAAATAATAATAATTATAATAATAATAATAAATAAAAAAGTACTCCCCCCCCCCCCCCCCTCTCTTCTTGATTCCTTCAGTGTGTGCTACAGTAAGTGCATTAAGCGGACACCCATTGGCTTCATTGGCTCCCTGCAATTGCTCGAGATACACTCAAATCATAAAATGCTGACTTGACTTCTTTTGCATTGTACTGTACAAAATACAAAACCAATCATGTTACTGCAGCTAAAAATTTTTCTTTTTTTGGTGTCATTTAATTCATACATATATATATATATATATATATATATATATAATATTCTATTCTTATTATTGTATTCATATTTCAACGATGTATTGTTTCATTTTTCTTCATAAAAATTGTAATAGTTTACATTTTTTTGTGTTCAATTCACAAGTTCTTATGAAAATATTTAATCAAATTTATGATGTATTGGTAATCCTATTCATAAATGAATATGTTCAATAATTTTAATGTATTGACACAAAAACACAAAGTGAAGTCGCCGTTTCATTGCATTTGAGTGTATTTGAGTAGATCCCTGTCGACCATCACTTTTCATTTTTAATAATTAAAAAAATAAATAAAATGAGGGAAAAAAAGGCCACACTAGACAAAAATGAATTGCAATAAATAAATAAATACTTTAAAAAGCTCATAGAAAATGTCTGACATTACCCTTTTTTATCCAACGTTTAATGGAAGTTCTGTCTACAAAGATAGGTAATAGTAATAATAAATATATTTAGGTTTTTTTTTGTTTTGTTTTTTAAGTAACAGCTGGGTTCAAGTGGGATTATTTGGAATATTTCATGTGGTCGTTTTCATGAGTGTGTGTGCATATATTTTTTTCTACATATACAATATATATACACACGTCTATACAGTACTTGTATATATTTTGTATTAAATGTGTATATATACTGTATATGTGTGTGTATTTGTGAATGAAAAAAGTTATAAAGAGTAGGAAAGTCTATTGAATACTGCTCATATCACAATGGCTACCACACCATCAAATACTCAAAGTTATCAAAACTGTACACTCAATCTTACAAGTTGCTCTTAAAATACATGTGCAGGGGGAGCTTTTCTGTGGCCCCGCCCACGCGCTCAAAGGTCCTCCAAGGTGCCTACAACACCCGGAGTTCACGTCAGAGTTCCTTAGTTTCCTCGTAGTTGCGGGTTGCGCATGTGTGGGGTTAGCTAATCTACGTCACGGTTACGAGAGGTGAGTGAGTGTTGACAGGCGTGTGTGTGCGTGTTCAGCGGTGGCGGTAGTGTCTCATGAGGGGCATGATGCAGGATGGAGGTCCCGACAGTTTGAGGAAGGGGTGCTGGAGGAGCTCCTGCGCAGTGGCTCGCTGCGAAGGCTCGCGTACCAGCATCAGGTCCAGGAAGGAGCGCAGCACCGACGACACCTGCGCACACACCACAAACGCCACTCAACGTGGTAAAACTACAAGTCTTTTTTTTTTTTTTTTTTTTTTGGGTGGCAGCACCTTATTTGTGCTGATTTTTTTTTTCTTCAGATAGTTATTTCGTTTTTATGTTTAAAAATATCCATCCATCTTCTTAACCGCTTCTTCCTCACTAGGGTCGTGGGGGGTGCCGGAGCCTATCCCCGCTGGCTACGGGCAGCAGGCGGGGCACACCCTGAACTGGTTGGCAGCCAATCGCAGTGCACAAAGAGAGACGGACAACCATCCACACTCACAAGCACACCTAGGGACAATTCGGAGCGCCCAATTAACCTACCATGCATGTCTCTGGAATGTGGGGGGAGACTGGAGTACCCGGAGAAGCCCCACGCAGGCACGGAGAGAACATGCAATGCAAACTTCTCCCAGGAAGGCCGAAGCCTGGACTCAACCTTACGTCCTCAGTACTGGGAGGTGGAAATGCTAACCACCCCACCAATGTTTACTATTTATTTTTGTATTTATAAGATTCATTTCTAACCTGATTTTGTTACATTTCATGATGTATTTTTTTTTATTTATGATTTATTTTCATATTTTCAATATATTTTAACACATTTTTTCCATTTTTGTATTATTTATTTTGAACTTTTCAATAAATATTTTCAGTATTTACATTTATCATTTGGAATTATTTTATTAACTATCAATATTTTTTTTCCTTTTATATCTGTAATATTTATTTTTACATATTTATATTTAAAAAAAAATGACATTTGAATAATGCATTCATACATTTATAATGTAATTTTGAACTTTAAAAACAATTTTTACTTTATTTGTTTTGTTTTTTACATTTATATTATTTATTTCTATATATGCATTAAGTTTACATGCTATCGGCTTCTGTATTTGACATATAAATTCTATTTTATTTTTATGTAGCTTACTATTTGTATTTGTATTATTCCATTTACATTTTATTTTTGTATTATTTTCTATATTTTTTTTCAACTTACCGTTACTTTTTAGTCCTGTATTTAGTTGTTTTCCAATTTGATCATTTTTGTCTACATTTTTTAAAGTAGTGTTTTAAAAATGTTTTTAGATTATTATTTAGTTTAAGAATTAGCAACCAAGTTAGCCACACATTTTCGCCCCTCTAATGCCAACCAACGCGAATAAATATCACTTGGCATGTGCAAAACAATACATAAATTAGCTAATGGGGCTAGCGGTGAGCATTTAGCTACTGGAACACCAACACCAAAATAATAATGATCATTTAGCTATGCTAGACATGCTGACCTTGTGCGACTCTTTTAGCCGCGGGGGCAGGTTGTCACGTATCCTCCTCATGGCTTGCAGGGGGGGCTCGTTGAAGTACGGTGGTTCGCCGTCCACCATTTCGATCACCATGATGCCCAGCGACCACACGTCCACCTACACGTACATATCATAACTAAGTGTGCCTACACTTTTTATATACTGTACAGTGAACAAAGTGTAATCCTTAAAATGGCACTTTTAGACACATTGTAAAGCTCATAAAATGCATGTTACTGTACGTAATTTAGTGTATGTGAACCTTTAAGAGGCACGGCCTGCGCGTGAGCCTCTGGGTGTGAGCTGTGGCCAACAGCAGCTCCAATGTTAGTGTACTCATTGTGTTCATGTGTTTTACAGTTGTTTAGGCTTTCAATAAATGGCTGAAAAGTGCTTCGGTGACTGGTAGCATTACAATAAGTATACTGTAAAAACCCTTCAAAAAAATATTTCCACAAAAAGTTAGGTGCTTCAAAAATGATAAGTAGTACAAACAAACAAACAAAAAAACAAAAAACTATGTGTGTCACCTCTGTCCCATAAGGCAGTCTGGAGATGACTTCCGGCGCCATCCAATATGGAGTCCCAACCAGTGACTTCCTCTTGGGCACCTCTTTGGAAACTTGGGCACAGAAGCCAAAGTCGGACAGCTTGATCTGCATGCACACATCAAGAAGAAGATATATCCATTTAGCATTGCTAGCCATACGGTTGAATTTCCAGTCTTGTGATTGGCTAGGAATCCATCTTCACAGATACCCCGCGTGTCTCTGCGTGTGCTTACCCGTCCGTCGCTGGTGAGCAGGATGGAATCGCTTTTGATGTCTCGGTGGATGACGCCTTGCGTGTGAAGGTAGCACAGGGCACGCAGCACCGACAAGCACACCGTGGCGATCTGCTCCTCGTTCATCCTGTCGCACACGCGCACGTCGTACTGTACTATGATGCTATTTGAAATTGGCGTGAAATATACGGGAAAAGATGGGAGGTTGTGTCGGCGGCGGCGATGTGCAGAGCAGGAGGTCCCAGATGGATGTTCAGGCGCGCAAACGGGACACGTTTACAGCTTCAATGAACACGCGCACACATGGCCAGCTGGCGCCTTATGTGTGCATTCTTTAACTTTTATAGTGGATTTTTATTTTTTTGGCGTGTCAAGCTACTACTGCAAATGTCAAACGAGCATAAAAGTCATGCTCATTGGGAGGCTAACGCACCATCCAAGCTAACCAGACAAGCGCACAATGATGCGTGTTGAATACACGCGCGCACTGTCGGAAGTCGATGAAGTGTCACACACGTTTGCACTGACAGTGCAATAAGACAAATGAGCCTTCTGATAATGAACAGTCAATGGATGCGTGTGCGCACAAAGATGAGGATCATTGAAACAGAAAATTGTTTTTCATCATAACAAAAAAGAAAGAAAAAAACAACATGTTAATGATCTTGTAAGCTTGTTAAGTGAAGGACAATTATAGCACCGCTAACACAAACAAAATGACACAAAAACAGCACCTACGCTTACACTCTCTAAAACGCTTATTAGCTAAACCTTAAAACCACAAAGATGAAACAATTGTGTTTTTGTGCTAATCTCATCAAATGCAAGTATTTGTGCTTACTGAAGACACATTTCTATTTGCTTAATTTAAGCTAACCCGAGTGAGTTATAACATTTTGTTGTGCTAAAATAATGTAACTCAAATTGTTATGCTAAGCTAAGATAACTGTCTTTGTGCTTACCTAAGCTAACTCTGTTCATGTTAAAGCTAAGAGCTAAGATAACACTAGCATTAAACTGTACTTAGTGTTATGTACTAAGCTAAGCTAACTCAATTAACGCTAAGCTAACTGTCTTTGTGCTATGATAATTTTTTATTAATTTTAGGTGCTAAATTAAGTAAACTATGTCTGGTGCTTACATAAGACAATAGTATGCTAACTAAACTAACTTTTGGTGCCAAGCTAACTTTGCTTTGCTGCTCGCCGAAGCTAAATGTGTTTAGTGGCTAACTCAGCCCAGACACGCTTTAGTGGGTTTCCTGTCAAGGCTTTAGGTCGCGCTTGTACGGTTGTCATGACAACTGCAACTGTGTTATTTGAGGCTAAAATGATCACATAGGCTTCCTTGAATGATGTATGGCTGAGTTGAATTTTTTTTTCCGATCGTTTATGAGGAAACATCGTGTAAGCCTGCCGTTTCTCAGCCAATCTTGTTATTAGCGCGCGCGCCGACAATTCACACAAATGATTGGAATTAAAGCACCAAAAACAATCAGCATGGAAACTCATTAACACAGAGAGACAATTACGGGAAAGTTGGTGAGTTTAAAAAAAAAAAAAAAAAAAAAAAAAAAAAAGTGTTGTGAAAGACTTCATTACAGACCATCTGCGTCATGTTCTTTCACCGTGCACGTGTCCTCTGTTTTAAGGGGGACAACGCAAGACTAACTCATCCCCCCGCCCCCACCCCTCACCCATTACATATTCCATCTGTGTAGCCATTTGGATTCACACTCCAGGCACATTTTTTCTATAAACTACACACACTAAAATAACATTACAATCTTAAAACTATTTCTTAGCTTAGCATCAAAACCTGCTCAAGTCACCTCAGTGATGTTTGTTTGAGAGAACATCTTTTCTCTTCCAATGTGTGTTTCATCCCTTACCTGGTGTGTGTGACGATGTCAGTGAGCGCCCCTCCCTCCAGGAACTCCATAACCACCCACAGCTCGTCTCCGACCAGGTAGCTATTGTACATGTCCACGACGTTCTCATGGTGGTAGTCCCTCATGATCACCACCTACACATGCAACATATATTAAGAAACATGCCATTTCATATTAGCTCTTCATTGAAATGACTCGCTCTCGATGTAAACACATTCTGGAGTTTTAACCGTAACAGGATTACAAGCGCGGATTAAGGGGATTACAATGAAACTAATTAGCACCAGAATCGACGCCCTCCGACGTACGCGCGCGGAGGAAACACGCACACACATACAGTGTGATACTGCCTGATAGAGTAAATCCGAACATGTGTGCAAATATGACAACAGCTCTCGTCCATCTGCTACCGTCGTCTCTGTTGCACATTACATATATTACGTATGGTATTATATATACACAGCATATGTAAACTATATTTCTATGACGAAAAAGCAGCTTGTGATCGGTAATGGACGTGTTGCGGTATATTTGCACCTCATTGAAGAGCAGCTCCCGCCTCTGCTGCTTCCTCAGGTCCATCTTCTTGACGGCCACCTGCTTGCCGCTGTGCTTCTCGCTGGCGATGCACACGATGCCCGTGGAACCCTCGCCGATTTTGATGAAGCTGTCCAAGTACTCGCGGGGGTCGCCTAACGGGGGGAAAAAAAAAAAAATAATTCCTTAATTTTTTTTTTTTAAATGAACACTTAGGCCAACAGAAATTTTAATGTTGGTCATTATGGTGGCAGTTGGAGAACAAAGTTTGAGAAACATCAGCACTAGTTAGTAGTTACTTACCTGGATTGACTACTAGTTGGAGTGCGGCTCGGAACTGCTCGTGAGACACCCTGGAGGGCTGAGTGTCGGAGCTGGACCCCCACGAGGGAGGAGGGTATGCCCCAGGGGGGATGTAGGGTGACGATGGCTGGGAGTACGCCCCCTGTAGGGGGAAACAAGGAAAATACAGTTGCTATGGAAAAATAAATACTAAAAGAATGTTTTTAAAATGCACGGTATGTTAAAAAAAATATGAATCCAAAATTGAAATAACAGTGTAATTAAAATTAATTGTACAACAAACACAATAATAATAATAATAATAATAATAATAATAATAATAATAATATTAAAATAAAATTTAAAAAAGTTAAAGGAAGATAAAACAAAAATTACTCATACAAACAATACAACAAATAAAATTTTAATCAATGTACTTTTTTTATTGTATCATATGTAGTTAAGTAAATACTAAAATAAACAAAATGAAACAAAAAATATGAAAGAAAAAAACTGATTGTAAAAAAACAAAAATACTAAAACTAACAGTTGATTTTTTGAGCAGAAAAATCAATACTATGAAAATAGAATATTTTTTTAAACAATAAAATATTTTAAAAAATAGGACAAATAATAATACAAAATAACAAATACAACAAGAAGAGAAGTAGATAAATAATAAAATACTATAAAATAAATACATAATAAACAACATATGTTCATAAAATCTACAAAAATAAATAAATAAATAAAAGAATAAAATAGTCAATTTTGACTACAATAGAACTACAAATGAATCAAGAACGCTTTGAATAAGTTCTGGCATGTATGATGCTAGCTTACCTGCGGGGTGTACGGCGGGCTAGGCTGTGAGGGTGGGTGGTGATAGGGCGACGGCTTATAATGGTGAAAGATGGGCGGGTAGGGCAGGTGCATGGGCGGGTAGCCGGGGGGCTTGGCGTGGTTCTGAGGTAGCTTGAGGAGCCCGCGGGGGTAGGTGTCGCCGGCCGTCGCGTGGGGGCTGCCGTCCCGCGATGGGCGCTCGTAGTCACCCTGCAGGAAGTCATGCGGCAACTTCAGCAATGCATACAAGTCAAGTGGATTACAAAAGACAGTAACTGGAACACATTGAAGCGTGACTAAATATGCATTAAGGTTAGCTCTGGATTTAATAATGAGATTGTAGACCACATTTATCGGCATTTTCTCGTGGGTTTGACACGTTTGGCTAATTAGACATGCACAAGGCACAACTGAGTGTTCCTGGAAAACAATACAAGTGTCAAGAATGAACTCAACTAATAACTCCCCTATCTGGTAGCGTATTACTAGTACACACACACTCGGAAAGGACAGGAAGAGGAGGCGGGTCATTCCTGAAGTGTTGGGATGGTGTATAATTACATGGTGTGAACTCTTATAATCAATCACTCTGTGCAGCGTGAAGAGGGGGTGGTCCATGCCGAGAACCCCCCCCCCCCACTGTATCATTGCCTGGCTGGCTGTCAGCCAAAGGGGGTCTCCTGATCCATGTTGGTTAAACGCGCATTAATCTGAGTTTGGCAGGGTAATCAACAACCTAACTCAAGTGTGAAATTGAATTCGGCGGCGGAACACGGTCGAGCCCGCTTTTATGCTAAGGCTGCAAAAGAGAGAGAGGGGGGAAAAAAAAGTGCCGCAACATCAATTTGTCACTGAGAGCTGCTGCAGAGAAAAAAAGGGAGAAAAGAGAGAGGGCAGTGTGTGTTTATTATTGTGTGAGAAAGGGGATAAATAAAGCTGGTGTGGAGCTGTGTTGGTTACACACACGGAAAAAGGCAAAGAAGAATTGCAGTGATTTTGGAGCTTAGCGCAGGGATGAGCAAAGTACAGGCCGCGGGCCACATGCAGTATGGCCGCATGGAAGTGACCGCCAGGCATTTATGGCACATTTTTAAGAGTTCCATCATTGATGATGCATTCATTTGGTGGTTTTCACCCTAAAACGGCTTCATTTCAATTTAAATATTCCTTTTTTTTTTTTTTTTTTAATGTATCTTCTATCTAAAATTAGAAAGATTGTATCCGTTACAGTCAATATTTTTATTTATAAATTTAAAAAATACATATTTGATTAAATAATTTAATAAATACATAATTTTTCTGTTCATTTTTTAATTCATAACAATTCACCCATTGATTTATTTTTTCAAATCATTTTTCAAACTATTTTGTATTATAATAAAATAAGATTTAAATTAATTTACAAGTGAAAAAATATCAATAAATTATACATAGTAAAATTAATAATGAGAATGTATTACTATATTTTTCATTTGTAATTTAACCCATTAAAAAGGTACTCATTTTATAAGTGACCAAATATTTGCAAAAAAAAAAAATACATTATTTCTTTTACTTCATCGATTATTATTCCAATAATAAAAAAAAAAGAAAGTTATTCATTTTACAGGTAATAATTGGTTGATTTGAATTGTATGATCATATATGTTTTTGTCATATTTTATTACATTATATTTGTTTTTTCTGAAGTAATAAATGACTGAATATTAAAAATTAAAATAAATAGTACACAATACATATAGTACATTTAAAAATATATATTCTTGTAAATAATTTCTGACTGCATTGTATCTAACAATGTATGCATGTACAGCATAATTAATATAAACAATCTTCCCATATTTTACATTCAAGCTTTACTTGTTTTTTGGTTTTGGTTTTTCCCCCACCAACACCTGGCCGATATCTCCATTTGAAAACTGAAACATGGCCCTTTAGCACAAGCCTGCCCACCCCCGGTTAAGCAAACAAATGAGAAAACGACCTTCTTCTCCTACTACTCCTACTGCAGTCCAATCCTGCATCGCTTGCATTCTTCGTTTTTCTTTTTCTACCTATGAGCATCTATTTAGTGAAGCGTGCAGGTTAAATGCTTTTTCATCAAGGCGCCCTGGGATCCACATCAGCAAACCTGCTGGACTCGTGGCTGCGTGGAGGAAGACGAGGAGGAGAAGTAGGTACGGTACGGTCGTAGTGCCGCAGATGCCATCACGCTGCGCGGCAGCCTTAATGGAGCAGGGAGAGCGAGCATAAGGACCGAGCCCCCGCCTCCCGTTGCAGGTTGACTGCATCGCTACCTCCTGCCCGCACTGCAAGCACTCCAAAAGTGACAGTACAAGCGCAATGCCGCAGTTGGGCTCCGTTTGGAACAGGAAATCCTCATCCGAAGTTGGATGGTGGATAAGTACAGTCACATTAGATAGATTTGTTTATTGGCAATGGAAGGCGCCAATGGATTCAATTAATAATCCACATAGTAATAAACAACAGACAACTTTTATTAGTTGTGTCCGTATAGTTTTATGAACACTTTTGATTTTAAAGAACACGTAAAGTGAATTCAGAGATTTGTTGGTAAATAAATTTAACTTAAAAGTATATTCAGAAATAATTACTGAAAACGTGCAAAGCAGGGCTGTGCAATTAATCCAAATTCAATTACAATTTCAATTATAAAATCGGCATAATTGTAAACAAAAATAAAAGATCTATACTAATTTTGAGTTGATTAAATTTATATATTTGTACCATTTTTATTTTAAAATAACTAATTTAATAAATCTTGTTTGGTCCAAAAGGAACTTGCATAATTATAGTGTTTCAAAGAAATTTATTTGTCGTAATATTTTTTACATGTTTAAACATTTTTTGATTTTGCATAAAAATAAATAAATAAATAAATGATTGTTGTGATTTCAATTCTTGCCAAATGAATCGTGATTAATATTTTCTTCATAATCGAGTAGCTGTAGTGAACAGTATGTTGTACTCAGTTGTGAAGGTTAAAAGCGGTTTTCACAATTTCAGGTTTCCTGTTTGTTTATTTATTTATTTATTTATTTATTTTTTAATGGAGTCCGAAGGCAGTTGCCCCTTCCACCAATAGATACAAATTTGACAATGTCGGTCATGTCAGGGTTATTCCGAGCAAGGTTATTATACTCTTAGTGAAACTAAAATAAAACATTTCTGTGAACAAAATAAAAATGAAGGAGCTTCTTAAAAAAAACTAACCTGAAAATTAGAGGGAACATCTTCAAACTTATTTTGGCTGCACCTTTTTAGGCGTTTTCGGCAAAATTGCCCTAATAATGAGTTAAACTTCCAACTTTGAAAAAGCTTTCCGACAATAACATATATCATATTTTTTATATTAGATGTCTAATGAAGATGAAATCCTTTCCTATTTCTACTTTTCCTTCTTTTTGGCGCATGATCCTCATTGTGCTCTTACATAACAAGCCCATTAAAATGCAGCATATTATTACTTAAATGTAGTCTTGCTCTGGGACGTCTCTTTATTCTTTTTGTCGTATACCTCGCCTGCTCTCTTCCTTTGTTCAACTTCGACTTCACTTTCTGTCCGCTCTCCTCGCGTTCACTATGTCTCAGCCGTGCGCTCGATGCTTTAAGCACTAATTGATCCGACTGCGGAGAAGGATCGAAAAGATGTCCATTAATGTCGGCAGGCAGCCCGGACAAATTATTCTTTAAGTAAAGAGTGAGTGTACTAAGAAACCAAATCGGGAGCTCACTGGACACTTCAGTAGGTAGGTTACACTTGTAGTTTAAGTACTGCAGTATCCTGGGAGATGTTTTTCTTATTTTTAGCTGCATGAAATATTCATGGATTGTCTTCTTCTTCTTTTTTTTTTTTTTTTTTTTTTTTTTTACTAATGCATTAGGGTGGTGGGTGAGCTGGAGAAATCACAGCTTACTTGGGCGAGATGTGGAGTCCCACCTGGAGTAGTTGCCAGTCCCAATTTAGCCTTATCGACCATTCTGACAGTCAAAATATTCCCCACTGTAAACATACGAATTAATTTTTAACGCACGATTAATGGCCACCGCTTACTTTGAAAGCCTGTACTGGGGGAATTCCAGTCGCAATGCAGCAGACATGTCCACGTCAAAATTTAGCAGTAATAAATTTAATAATAATAATAATGTATATATGTGTGGAGACTGGCGTCAAGTAGGGCTGCTCGATTGTGGAAAAAATAATAATCATGATTATTGTGGTAATAAATGAAATCACGATTATTCAAAACGATTATTTATGTTTTTGTTCAAAGCAAGAAAATGTTTAAACATTTGAAAATATTAAGACAAATAAAAAAAAAATATGTAAGCTCATTTTGGACCAAACAGACTTTATAATAATAAATTATTTATGTTGGCAAAAATTTGAAGTTGGGGTGTAACGTGTGCAATATGACTTGTGGGGTGCAGTCTAGTTTTGACAGGGGTGGTTGGTGAAATAACTTGTGTGGGCGTGCCTCAAAACAACTCAAAATTAATATTGTTAGGGTTGCAGCTATCAAATATTTTGGTATTCGGATATCCTGCTGAAAATTCTCGAGAATAATCGGGTATTTGGGTAGAAATAGCCTACTTTTTGGTTAAACAAATATAAATACAGAAGACAAAAAAACATTTGCAAGTAATTAACAACCAAGTGCTTTTCATTTTTGGATAGCTAATCAACAAGCTTGTCAGCAAACTATTTTCCTCTGAAACAGTGAGATTTTAGACAAATCTCTTCCCATAGATTTTATTCAATGGAACTAAAGTGATATTTTTTGGAACCTAACCCCAGCGGAAAACGAGGGAACACTGTACATCAGACTCGAGGTGTATTTTCATCAACAATAAAGTTTTGCATGGTTTATTGATGATGTTTGTGTAACTAATTGGTAAAAAATATAAAAAAATATATAAATTCTTTTTGACTATTTATTTAGTACCATGCTTTTATACCACTAAGCAGCAGGTCATCCCTTTAGTTAGGTTGTGCCGTTCATTGTTTCATTTTGACATATGGAATAGTCTTAAAAATAACATTCAGTAAGGTTTCATAATTTTATAGAACACAGAAAAACATAAATGTATACGTACACTACATATATTGCCTGCACGTGTGTACACTGCACCAACGAGCGTGTTTTGACTGTCTCGCTGTCATTTATCAAATCTACTCTGTAGTTACTCACTTCTACTTGGTGGCGAGCTTTTCCTCTCCCCGGCTCACCGCACTGGTGTTGCTGTTTTTCGCAGGCCTATCCTGTCACCAGTCGTTGTGTTCTTAACTTCTACCATGCATGGCACGCGCAGCAAGCAGTGTTTTTTTTTTTTTTTTTTGCGTGTTTCAGACCTTAACGAGCCACTTACAAGTTAATTGTTTGATTGACGGTAATGTGCTAAGACGACGCTCCCTCCGAGAATGCTCGGCGCACTATAGTGGGAAAGGGGTGGCGGGGGGGCGGCTTGTCGTTGTCGTTGAACGCTGTCAAAGGCTCGGTTCCCATCGTTTACATTAAAGAGCCATTCAAATGACTTGATTCGTTCATCATTAATCAACTCAACGCGGCTAAAAAGGCGAACAAACTAGCGTCCGGTTTAAGGTTACACATGACGGCTAACACTGCGGTTAGCTAGCTGTAAGCCCCGATGAGAAGCTTCCGGTAACAATTTCAAAATAAAAGTGCTACAACGCATTGATCTACATATACTACTTGGTATAGGAAGATTTATTTTGAAATTTGGTTTCTCACAGCCCCGTGTACTGTCATGCATACTGCCGTTAGCTTGACTAGCTCGGTATAGGAAGATTTATTTTGAAATGTGGTTTCTCACAGCCCCGTGTACTGTCATGCATACTGCCGTTAGCTTGACTATGACTATCTCAGCGGCTATCCGAGGCAGAAATGTCGTTTCAGCTCAACTAAATGTCGTTTCAGCTCTACTATGATTAATAATCGTTTTTGTACGATTATGCCTATTTTGTAATCGTAGAGGGTAATAATCAAAACCGTAACTGAATTTCGATTAATTGCACAGCCCTACATCAAGTTGTACTTTACAATTTTAAAAATGTGCAAAATTCACAAGTTACTTCATGTTAAATCATTCAAGCAATTTTGCCAAAAACACCTAAAAGAAAAGGCACACCCAAAGTAAATTTGAAGCTGTTCTTGAACCATTTGGAGTATATCAGCATATATATTTTTTTTAATATATATATTTTTTAAGATAACACTATTAATTTTTACCACGCGTGGGACGTTCACATGATAAAAAAGTGATTAGATAGCAAGATTAGATAGCTCGTAATATGAAAAGAAAAATGCACTGAGCTGTCACCGTCTTACAAATGCAATTATGCCATCTAGTGGCAGATTATGACAAACACATCAATATCACACTTTTTTTTTTACAGTATAATCTTATTAATTTTAACTATATTTTATGAATTATGAAATTACTGTATTAACTAAAAGATGCAGCCATGTTTCGACATTTTTTCCACTTTTATCTTAACTTGGAAAAAAAATATTGTACCTTTTGTTGTACATTTAGAAGATATAAAAGTTGTGATTAATCGTGATTTGTGTGTTAACTATTGAAGTCATGCGATTAATTACGCTTGAGAATTCTAATCACCTGACACCCCTAGAATTAATACACGTTGATTACCTTGTTGATGGTCTGTGAAGCGGTGAGGCTCTCAGACAGGCGTGGGTACGTGTAGGAGCTGTACGGGTGGGCCTGCGCAGGGTTCTTGAAGGGTCCACCGGCCGCATAGGGGACATTGGGCTCCTGGAGCCCGGAGCCCGAGCGGGACCTCTGCCTGATGGCCGGCGTGGGGCTGGTCTGCATCACATACGAGCTCTTGGGCCTCTTGTCGTAGTCGTCCCGCACGCCGCCGTAGCTCCACTCGCTGTCCGGGTAGTTGATCTGCTCACTGTGAAGTGAGGCGCGAGACGGGGTCCCCACCGACGTGTCTCGGTAGTCCTGGCTGGACGAGCCGCCCACCGACGCCCGGTAGTAGCCGCTGGAGCCCACCCCGCTCCCCACCGTGGAGGCCACCTCGTCCGTGGAGCGCCCCTTGCTCTCCAGGTAGGTGTGATAGTCTGGCGGGAGTTTGCCGTAGTCCGACTTTTGGGGCATGGCGTCCGGGTAGAAGGGGCTCCGGATGTGGTGTGAGTGGCCGTTGTGCTTGGGGAAGCGGTAGTGGCGCCCCACGCCCCATTCGCCGTCAGCGGAGAAGCCCGGCTTGTCCAGGGCGTAGTCCCGGCTGCCGGAGGCATCCAGGTCGCACGAGTAGCGCGAGTAGTAGTGGCCGAAGCCGTTCTCCTCGGGCCCGCCAGGACGGGTGGCCGCCGAGGGCCTGGATCCGGCGCCCGCCTGGTGCGCGCCCGGCGGACTCTCCTTGCGCAGTGAATTGGAGCGCGTCACCGAGATGTTGTCGAACTCCTCTAGCAGGCCGTTGATGGATGCGTCTTTAGGGGGTCGGTTCCCCCGCACGATGGTCTACGAGAGGGGGGGGAAACAAATTTGGTAACCACAATAAGCAAAAGGGGGATGGCGGCAGGCCAATAACGATGGGGGTGCATTCCGTTTCAGTTCAGTCATTCCAGTCTGAGAACTGAATGAATTGAAATTCATTAGGAGACACAATTTCAATCCTTTTGGCTTTGGGACAAGTATGAAGTCAATCATCACTTGCAATGAATGAACAAGCAATCCTCAAGCTGGGATTTATATGACATGCTACAAGTCACACAATTCATTGTTGATTTGTTTTTTTCTTATACAGGGAGTTCTCGAGTTATGGCGCACTTGACTTAAGACATTTCAACTTTACAACAGTTACGCACCGACCACCATTTTGGCGCCTCGTCTGCCATATAGCTCGCAGTGTTTTTCCCTCATCCACTATTTAGCCCTTAGCTAGTGCTCACGCTTGTGCACTTGTGGGTGCATCTTTGGCTTTTTTGCCCTTTTTCATCAGGCTCCCCTCTTCTTTTCCATCCACCTCTAAGCACCAATGGTAAGTACATCTTATTATAATTTTATTTTTTTTATGTATTTTTTATTTATAATGCAAATTATTTTTATATAAATATTGATTTTAATGGGGAAAATCGACTTAAGTTGAAATTCGGGTTACATCGCTAGCGTAGGACTCGAGGGCTACCTGTAAATGGTACAATTCTGGGTGAAACAAGTCCTTGAGTAGTTCAAGTACGTTGATTAAAAATGTTTTCAGTTATAATTGTTTGCCTCTAGTACTCATTTATTTGGTGTGCATGGCCGGGAAGACAGCCAAGCCAGCTGTAGTAATGCTATGCATGACGGTAACACACCAGTGAGAAGGCCGACTCAAACTAAAATCTTCCCCTAATACATTAATACAAGGACATCAATTCCTTGGTATGCTTTTATTTTGAAGTTGTTTGTGGTGGTGCGTGGTAACATGGCGGCTGACTTGACTCGTCTTCCCGATTGGAACTCGGCGACTAGTTGAAGTTTAAATTGTCATCATAATCTGTTGCCAACATCAAAACGTCGTCCTGAAATCATGTTCAATTAAGGGTGCTTTAAAAAAACAAATAAAACAACTAATTATGCTAACATGGTAGACTGCAACGCCAGTTCCCCGTCACGTGTGAGGGAGTCTGTCATTTGGTTTGAAGTGGCCATTTTAGGGTCATTTTGGTCAGTTCAAAAATTAACTTGTAGAGATTTTGTCTGACTGCTACCAAATTTGAAGCAGTGTCAACACCAAATTGCCATTCATTTTGGGTGTAGTATTACCATGAAAGTCCGTTTAGAAAATTTAGCTCAACCTTTTTCATTTTGGCAACATGAATTTTGGTTGGCATAGGCCTATATCTATCTTCAAAATACGCCTCCAAAACCTAAGCTGTAAAACAAATGAAGGGTTTCTTTCATTTTCTTTGTGAACTTGTCCTCAAGATTCGACTTGTACCACATTTGAACTTTTTCAGGCTTTTACCATAACACGCAAAAAAAGCCTCAGCTTCAGATGCTAACAGGAAGCCGGCGGTAGATCTGAGCTGCTGCTTTCCTTGCCCCATTTCCCTCGCATCAGATTAGCTTCATTTTCAGTGGGCGTACCGGGGGATGCGTTGTAGTAGTCGTGACGTTGTGCGCACACACACACACAAAGTAAGAGCGATTAGGGGCACACACACACACACACACATGTGCCGGGGCGCAGAGGCGGCTTAAACATCAGGGGTGCTTCTCATCCCCTCCTACCTCGCACTAAGCCCTTTACACGCCGTTGTCGCAGTGACTCACGGGAAGCTAGTGCCGCACTAGTAGATCACGACGCAAAAGGCGTACTTCAGCGTGTAGGGAGAAAAAAAAATGAAGAGAATCCAAACACAGCGGGTGTTTGTTTTGTACAAATATGTTGCGTGAGCACTGTGTGGGTTAATTTGGTATTATTGTCAAAGAACACAACTTTCTAGGGTAGAGCTGATTTGATCAATTATTTTTAAAATTGATTTATTTTTTAGCAGTTTCTGTGGTTTAAAGCTGACCTACATTGATATGCATTCCTTCAACTAACATCACAGCTGCAAACTGACAGAAGCAAGTTTCCAAAAGCACAGTCGGTGTTGCTAACTTAGCGATCAGGTCACTCTCTATATCTAGGTCAAGGATTAAGAATTTTGTTGACTGGACTACAGACGTGCAAAATAAATAATGTCACATATTTCAGAATACCCTTTATATTGTGTTAATGTTTGCTCTTAACTGAGCAATATTCATGCATGACATTTTCCGCCTTTCGTTTTCATTTATTTGCACGTCAGTTTGGGCGACGTGTCAGTGCTAACGCTTGTGAAAGCTCAGTGTCGTGCATATATTACAAGACAGGCTGGCTCGTTAATAGAGCAGCGTATTTTAAAATGGTGGCAATCACACAGAAGCGCATGAAAGCCGCTAAATTAGCTGTCAGCAAGTGCGCCTGTTCTCATTCCCCCTGAGGAAGAAATGCTACGCACATGAAATTGTTTTACCCCTTTTACATTACAAGGGTGGGTTAGAAGAATCTGGCAAATTTTGCTGGTGTGTTGTAAACCAAACAGAAAGTCTGCCCTTTTGGTTGGAAGCAGCCATTTTAAGGTCAATTTGGCAATTTCGAAGGGTCGTTCAAACAAATAAGTAACAAATTTGAACCGTAGAGATAAATGTGCAATGCTAAATAGCGAAAAAGTTTGAAGTGGCAAAATTTGAGGACTCGCCATAAAACGAAAAACTCTTAAAATTAGTTTGATAATTTAGCTCCCATGCCGCAACAGTAACAAAAAGTTAGTCTGCCATTTTGGTTTTATTATAAGTGTCCGAATGGAATTTCGTTTGCCTGATTTTCCAGGGGAGGATAAGCAAAATATGCTTATATATTTCGAACTTAACAGATTTATGAGCACACCACCCATCATTCTTTGACAAATTCAAGCTAAAATCAACATTACTATAACACTGTGTTGCAATGAATATTTGGAAACCAGCTATGAGAGTTAACATTGCTACAACTGGCCCTAGATAGCTAACTAGCTAACTAGCATGGCTTCCATCGGCTTGTTTCTGCTCTGATGTAATGTAAAAACAAATAAAATGCAGAAGTAGACCAGCATTTCCTGAGAAATAAGTACTTTTACTGTTGTACTACATTTTGATTTTATTTAGAAAAATTAAATTGTTTATTTGCTTACTAACACACTTACGCCGCACCTTCCAACAAATTTCAAACTCATACAATCTCGAGCTTTAATTACAATATTGGGATGTGATAACGTGAAACCAATTGCCTACACAATTGTGATTCAGCAGTTGAAGGCGTGGCAAGACTTGCTCTCAACGTCAGCAAGTTCTTAGTTGTGATGGACTGTCACGCGTCTCTGTCACGCTCTTGTCACATGTGCTGAGGCAGGAAGGCAGCAAAGCTGACATCTTATGACGTCTTATGTGCTGACATAAGAATACATCTGTACGTCTTTAAACACCTGCACACCCCCAACCCCACTTAACGCTCCATACTTGCGTCATTCATCCATCAGTGTCGACACGCACCTCGGAATCACCAGCCTCAATGTGGGGATATAAACTACGTGTTAACATGACAGTCAGGAGCTTTTGGGATCGTATGCAGGTTCATCACTTTGCAGGATTCAACATCTGATCTCAAAGATTATACATAACCTCCTGTACGTGCATATTATATGACTACAGATGTCTTTTCTTGGGGTTTGATGACATCGTAAGGTCGCAATGAATCACGAGTCGGCAATTTTAAACATCCAGTTGCTGTCTGGTACGAATGTTTTATTAATGTCATGTCACTGAACTGCATTTCCTCCACTCAAGTTCCTTTGCCACAAAATACAGGGGACAAGACAGGACACAAGTGGAAAAGAAGAGGAAAAAAAAAAAAAAAAAAAAAGAGTGGCTGTCACAAAGAAAATGAAAAAGATAGAACAAAGGTGGAAAAGATACAATGCAGCATTTCCTTTGCGACAGCATGTGGACGGGACAAGAGACTCGTCTGCTTAAATAAGACATAATGGAATGTTTGCTAAAATAGCCTAGTTGTAAACTTATATTTATCTTCAATTTAGAAAGAGCTGGAATCATTTTACTTCACAAACGTAGCATCCGTAATGTCTGCCTTTTGCAACACATTGTAATAACTTGAGGGGCTCATCTGCTCACATTTATACACAATTTTTATCACTACCTTTAGGCTAGTTGCGCTTTTTCCAGCTAATACATATGTTTCAGACAATAAACCGTAGAAGTAGCCTCTCTCTCCAAGCCCCCCTAAGGCTCCCCTGCTATGAGCTGCCTGGGTGCCGTGAACTGGAACACGAGGTGAAACGTCCGCTAAACGTAGCGACTACGTCAAGCTGAGGGGCTGCAGGATGGATGCTCTCACGGCCGCTAATCTATCACAATTTGGACAGATGCTGCAGTACGTCCAACAAGTTTTGCTTGACAGAAACAGCGCAGAAGAAAACTCCTGCATTTAACTGTACCATTAATGCCATCAACAAAGAATATAGGGGTTGAACTGCCTCGGGTAAGTTTAACACCAGACAAAGGTTATTACAGTAAACGAAAACTAAATTTGAAAAAAATGTTGTGAACGAAATACAAATTATACAAAAATGGTTTTAACTAACTAAAACCAGGCACGCTCATCGGGTGCAACATTGGGATGCTCCGCCGCTGTGTGAAACTTTGCTGGTTTCTGTATAAAAAGGGACAGGCGAATCCTTTCCAGGCACTATTACGGCTCTAATGCAGCAAATTTGCAGATCTCTGCGTGAAATTAGTTTGTAATTGTTTTCCAGAATATGTATTTATTGTGTTCTGACAAGAACAGGGCAGGCAATCAGCACCAGGGTTAGTATACTTTTGGAATTTTTATTTTAGTTAGTTTTTATTTCATTTTGAGTTTTTTAAATTTGGTTACTTTTAATTAGTTTTCAGGGTGGTTCTATTAGTTTTTATTAGTTTTAGTTATTTAATAAATGCTTAGTTTTAGTTCGTTTCAGTATTATTTTTTTGGTTTTTAAGTGTATTACTTGTGCGCAATATTTAAAAAACACCATGGGAACGACGTCATCTGAAGGTGCACTCCTATTGGCTGCTGCTAGATGATGTCACTTCTGTGTGACACTTTCAAACGTCCTTATTCTGGTGGTTAATATCAAAATAAATCTACCCCAAATGCTCATGCATTAAATTAATGAGTAAAGACTAAAACGAAGGACATTTTTGCTATATAGTTAGTTTTGTAAACATAAAATGTAGTTACAGTTTTCGTTTCTTAAAAAGCATTTTTGTTTTTATTTTATTTTGTCAAAGAAATTGATTTTTGAATTTTAGTTTTAGGTTTTTTTCGTTAGTTTTAGTTAACTAAAATAACCTTGATCTCTCTTCTCACTTTTGCATCTGGCAGAGTTAAAAATAAATTAATTTCCTTACGGGTCTAATGCGGCACTCTGCGCGAAAGTGGCCTTACATGCAGGCTAACTCAATTAGCGTTCAACATTGACCATCTAATAAAGCTGCTAATCAATAGCAGCGTGTGGAGGTGCGAGTGGTTGCTGCACGGGAGGCAGAAACACGACTGCTGGCGTCGGCGAGGAGAGAGGGACAAGGTTAATTGTGTGCCAAATCACTGTCAAGCGCTCGGGATCGCGCCTGGAAATCTTTCCATTAATTTGAATTAGAGGGCTTATAGTCGCTGGCCTCGGCGGAAACCGCCCCGCTGTACCCCTCGCACACACCCCCTCCGCCGCCTCTTCACGTCCTTACGGCAGGCGCGAGTCGGGTCGTGCTCGGCGTCGGCTCTGACAGCGGCCATATTTCACCGGCGTGCCGCGTTGGCCTGTCCTTTCGTGATAAGCTGTAATAGATCTACTCACCATGGCCTGTTCAAGGTAAGTACAGCAGAGGGGAGAAGAAGAGGAGGATGGGAAGAATTGGGAAGACGGGGGCAGGAGAAGGGAAAGGACAGGAAGGGAAGATGGCAGGAAAGGAAGGAATGACAAAAGAAATGAGAAGAAGGAAGACAACAAGGAAAGAATGGGTGGATGGAAAGGATGAAGATAAGAAGAGAAAGGAGAATTAAAGAAGAGGAAAGTACAGGACATGACAGGAGAAGAAAGGAAAAGAATGAAAAGAGAGAACAGGACAGGTAAGTCAAGGAAATAAATGAAAGACAGCACTGCAAATAAAGGTGCAGGGCAGGACAGAAGATCGAAAGAAAAGGAAAAAGAACTTGGGAAAGAAAAGGACAAAAGTAGGTGGAAAAAGAGGGGGCAGTATGAAACGGTGAGCTGGCGAAAGAAAAAGACAGGACAGTAAAATAAATTGAAGAAAAAAAGATGAGTGAAGGAAAGGACAGGAATGGGAAGAAAAGGAAAGAAATAAAGGAAAGTGATAGCAAAAATAAATAAATTAACGGACAAAAAAATGACAGGATGGAAAAGTAAATGAAATGGACAGGACATGAACGAAAAGGTTGGAAACAAAAAGAATTGAGGAAATAAAAGTATGCAACAGTACAGGACAGGGCAACAAAAAAGAAAGGAATAAGGCAAAAGGACAGGGCAGGTTGGGAAATTAAAGAAAACGAGGAACAGAAAGGACTATAAAAAGGGAAAGTAAAAGGACAGGTGAGTAAAGGAACAGGACAGAAGAATAAAATACAAGAAAGGACAAGAAGTAAATTCAAGTATGAGAAAAAGGAAAATAAATGAGTAAAAAAGGATTAGCAATGAAAGTACAGGACAGAACATAAAATGGAAGAAAAGCGAAAGGAAGCCAAATAAAAGCAGAGAGAAGCGAGTGGGATTGGATGAAAGGAGAAATACGCAGAAGGAAATCTAATGTGACAAATGACACATCAAGGAAGGATGAAAAGAGGAAGAAGAAAGAGTACTTTCGTGAAAAAGAAAAGAAGCGAGTAAGGGGAGGAGGCGGCATTGAAGGAGGAGGTGGCTGCATGACAAATGAGGCTCATTGGGAGATAAGGGGGGATTAACCTTGCTGCTAATGAAGGCGGGCATAATTAATGAGTGTGCTCTTCTGCTGACTTCGAGAGGGAGGCTGCGCTCCGTTTCTCGACGGACAGCGGCGTCCAAAGGCAACAGGACCAGGGACACTAAAATGTACAGCTTTTTTGGGGGGCACGCAAATGCATCGGCCAATCACGGTGCTTCAGCGCGTTTTCATAGACGAGAAAAGATAAAAAACTCCACTGTGAAATACACATGAAAACCATGCAAACGTAAAAATTTGCTCAATTTAATTCCTTTTTAAATGTATACTAATAGTTGGTTTTTAGTTGGGTATGAACTCCCTCCCAGCTGCCCGTGTGCGCCTCACAGTTCCAGTGCAGTACTTCCTGGTTGGTTAGCATTACTTAACCTTGACGTCGCTGTGATTTATGGTGTTTGTTGGAAACGTGGCAGGCACGCAACACGGCGAGTGTAGCGATGCAGATGCGTATCTACGCCCCTCGTTAGATGTACATGAAGCTCATCACCTCGACCACACACACATGCGCACACACTCCTGCTATTCATTAAAAAGACGACATAGATGACAAGAACTGTCCAATCTTGGCATCCTTTTTATATGGTTTCCAAGGGGGCCACTGCCAAGTGATGGTGCATCACTAATGTAACGAGTTTACCCTGGAATTAGGATATTTTGAAGGACTAGGAAATTATTATGAAAAAAATCAAGTCCTTGGTAGTACTTTTAAGAGGTTCAGGAACCTTTGCGTATTCAGGGCTGTATATAACTGACTGGAACCTGTTAGTTTTTAATATGACATGAACCAAAGGACTAAACATTTTACATGGCGTGTCTTAGCCTCTGACGCCCTCTGCTGGATGCTAGCAGTCCATGCAACAGGCCAATGTATTTTCCCCATTCAACTCCAACAGTAATTCTCAGTGTGGTACAAGTACCACTAGAGGTAGGCTGGCGCCCTCTATTGGTATGCCAAGAAATCACTGAATTAAATCTACAAAGTGTATAATGTGGCTTTAACTTAACTTAAAAAAAAAAATACAAAAATAAAATAAAATCCAATACAGTAAATATGTTAAGCACAATTCAATTGTATTTAACTATTAAGTATAATACAGTTGCACTTTATAGTTTAGAATTGTTTATTTTCTAACATTTATTCAGGTGTAATTTGATTAAATTCGCATGTGTAATACATTTAGAATGATTAAGTGCAGTATTTATTTTCCTATATTCATATTTCTAAGTATTTTAATATCTTAAGATGCATTTGAGTACATTTACGAATATTTAGGTTACTTTTACTTGGGCCTACTAAGTAATTGTTAATGATTTGATCTTTATGGTGGTACTTGGAGAGACAAGTGCTAAGTGTCATTACGTATAAGCATCTCGTTTGAGTGCTGCCTAAGTGTAGTTGAAGGGTAATCATAAAAAGTTTAACGCATTAATGAGTACGTTTTATGTGTATCAGCAATTATTACAAAATATATATCCTGTCAGAATAACCTCACAGTGGGTGTTTTTCCTCAATAAAATGATTTTGAAAACCTAAAAAATAAATCATCTCTCTCAGGCCCCATCTTACCTCTAATTTGATTTTCTAAAGAAACCACCACGCCCGAGGAAAAACAAACTATAGAATAGTAGTGAAGGCCATATTCAAATCTTGCTATCAGTTTTAATAAAAACTGCAAACTGCCCCTCTAAATGAGACAAACAGCAAGATTTTAAACACCTGTGCTTTGCTACCCCCTGCAGGTCTGGTTTTCACTGGATGCGGTTGCGGTGCGGTTGCAGTGCGGTCCGGCGACGCAAGCAATTAGATTCCATTCATTCGAATGGTGCAGTTTACACCGCTTGCGGGTGCGTTGCGTGTCGACTGCGGAAGGCCTGCGGCGTGCCGCAAGCCTTCCGCAAGGATAGCCTATTTTCTATTTTTGCCGGACGCCGCAGCGGTAGGCCTCCGGCAAATGGCAAGCTAGCACAAAACACATCGAGCGGGACAGGAAGACCGAGGCAGTTTCAAAATAAATTTCCGGTTACCTTTCAGAATAAAACACTCGCCAGCTCCTATTTCGCAAGTTTTTCAGCAAAACGTGACGTGGGCGTCGCCGGGCCATGTGCTCATTCACGGTTTAGACACCAGCGAACATGGACGAGGAGAGGTTTATATTGGAGGTGGAAAACCACAAAATAATATATGACACGGCACATCCTTTTTATAAGGACTGTAATGTATTGTGAGTTTGATGTTCGCGATTGCTTGTTGTGCCCGTCTCGCTTGCCGTACTGAGCGGCAGCCGGACGGGGAAGACAGAAATAAAGAGTGGACCCGCACTGACCCGACTCTCGTTATTAATATACTTTACAAGGACAACCAAAAAAAAGGATGCTGCATGGAATCTCATAGCAGAAGAAGAAGAAAAGGTTAAATCAAAAGAAGTCCACCTCTCGTTGTGAAATGCCACATGATCGCGCGCGCGCGGTCCCGCGAGACACGTTGGGAAGTGGGCGGCGACGGAGCTGCCGGACCGCAGCTGTGCGGAGCCGGTGTGGATTGACAAAAAAATTGACCCGTCCGGAGCACGCAGTCAAGACGCACCGCACCGCAACCGCATCCAGTGAAAACCCGGGGTAAGTGTCATTACGTATAAGCATCTCGTTTGAGTGCTGCCTAAGTGTAGTTGAAGGGTAATCATAAAAAGTTTAACACATCAATGAGTACGTTTTATGTGTATCAGCAATTATTACAAAATATATATCCTGTCAGAATAACCTGACAGTGGGTGTTTTTCCTCAATAAAATGATTGTGAAAACCTAAAAAATAAATCATCTCTCTCAGGCCCCATCTTACCTCTAATTTTATTTTCTAAAGAAACCACCACGCCCGAGGAAAAACAAACTATAGAATAGTAGTGAAGGCCATATTCAAATCTTGCTATCAGTTTTAATAAAAACTGCAAACTGCCCCTCTAAATGAGACAAACAGCAATATTTTAAACACCTGTGCTTTGCTACCCCCTGCAGGTCTGACTCAGTAATACATTTTCAAATCAGCATTTGTATTACAGTATTTCTGTTCTGTTACATGTTTTTTAGTGAGCACGGTTTATAAATAAAACACAAAATTTAGTCAAATAAAAACAAATAGCTTATAAATTAATTTAAGCACTATGGGAAAAATGATCTTTAAGTTCCTTTTTTAATTGACATTCACAATCAATATTTTGTATGTATTTTCTTAAATAACGTGAATTTTTTAGAATGTAATTATGAATGATAAAACGTTTTTTAAATGAAAAGATGTATTTTACAGACTTGAATTTTTCAGCTTATCTACAACAAACGACCTGGCACATTTATCCCAAATGTGTTTGACTGAACTTTGAATAGTTTGACTTTTACAGTGTTCAGCGTCACCAGTTTGGTTATATACAATGTTTCCGTCTTAAAATGAACTACCATGCCACCCCTCACTCACAGCTCGAGGCGGCTTTGACCCAGTGCCCTTCGACCCTAAGTCTGAACACCATCAAGAACAAGCTTGAGTGGAGCTTGCGTCCGCCGGGGGCGGTGACACATTCGGAAGATTTGCAGCAAAACAGATTAGAGGTGGAGGCGTAATGAAATAGAAACAACCCCCAAGCATTAGGAGACAAAGGAGAGGATTGTTCCAGTCACTGTCACAACCGTGACAGCATCAACATCTGTTTGCATCTACGAATCAGAAAATAACACAAACAGGATAATTTCATGCAAAATTATACCACATTAAAGCAGGTTGTTGTTTAATGATCAGGAAAAATCTTTTTTTTTTTTTTTTTCATGAGTAAAAAAAGCAATTGGATAATGAAAAAAAATGTGGGAAAACTTTTTTAGTAAGAACTTTTTAATTATAATTTTTTACTTTAATTTCTCATCTTCACTTACATGTTTTTTTTCTTTATGACTTGAATATGTGTATTAAAAAAAAAAAAAAAAAACAACTAAAAAACACATTTTGGAGAAAACTAGTTATTAACTAGTATATCAGTTGCTTATTGAATCCATTTTACACTTATTTGAATTTATATTTTTTTCTTACATAAATGCATGTTTTTCATACAAAAAATTGTTTTGTCTATATTTAGTCAGTTTAATTTACGTTATATATTTTTTTTTAGTAAAATATGTATTCAAGAAAATTTAAGTCAAGTTCTTTTTATATTTACATAATTATTTTTCATCACAAATTATGTATTTTTAGAATTCACATGATTTGTATTAAATAATTTTTTATTCAATTGTATTTGATTTCCACGTATTTACACACACAAAACGGACAACCGCAATAAAGTGCAGTACAGTACTGTAGTGTATTGTAATTGCCCAGCCTAACAAAAAAATAAAATCAATTACATTGTAGTTCACTGTTCAGCCTTAAGAGGGCGCCACAGGATCATTACAGTATCAAACAGCTGCTTGAGCGTATACAGTAAAGACTTTGAGGCCAATTCTCCTGTAACATTTTGATGCAGAAATTGCTCCCTACTTTAAATTAACTGCCTGAAAGTCCTTCCAAAAAAAAAATAAAAAATCCAACAAAAAAGTCCTTCAGTAAGACAATGAAGGACAACTGCAGACATTTTAAGACCGTCCTGGCAAAGCCCGCATGTGGTTGGTGTAAGCCAACAATCCTCCGAATGACAGCAGTGAGGAGGGAACGGATCAATGGCATCCACTCCAGCTCCATGCCAAAATAAAAAAAAATAAAAAGACAGATGCTCTTTCTCTCACTCACTTTCTCCATCAGCAGCTATTCTGCTTCAAGTGTATTCCTGCAAACACCAATTTAATCCCGCATCAATTCAGATGGACCGCCGTTTAAATTGGACTTGAAATTAAAGGCGTATTGATCCGCACGAGGAGCTCCCACTGCATGAATGGCACAGTCAATGATGAAGATGATGATGATGATGACTGTGTCATTATTAGTTTGCCAAACAGTGAAGGCTTCAATAGTCTACGTTAAATGCATTACACACGTTTATGCATTTAGGCATGCTGGATGTAAGGTATGTTTTAATAAACTTAAAAAAAATTACAATTTCACATGTACCTTTGGCCAGAAAGCAAAGAGTAGAGAGTCTCTGTCACTGAAATCCACAGGTGCAGTCAGTGAATAAGGCCATCGATCATTGCCAATAGCAGCTAAAAATATCCACATATTATTCTCTTGTGTTGCCTCTTTGAGAAAACAAATCGGCTTCATGTTGCTGATGCACAACCAAAACAAAATGGCTTCCAAACACAACAAACATCTTGAAAGAGCTCAGGACCACCAAAAATAGAAGGTCACAGTCGTCAGTTCTTCCAGCCACGGAAAAGCTGAGTTTGAACCCCAACAGAAAGCCCACCTGTTGTAGTGCCCCCTCTGGCCTCCTTCCAGGCCCGTCAAAGCCCCTCGTCCCCGCGGCTGCCCCGGCTCCTCGGCCCCCCGCCATGACTGTCACCGTTGCCCCCCTGGCTGAAGGACCCTCTAGCTTGTGAGCGGCGTCACGATCAGGTTTCCTCTATAAGAGTCAGTGGGTGCAGGGTGGCCGACTGACATTTAGAGCTTAGCGGGTATCACGTGCCGCCATTTTGATTTTGCTGCCTTACTGCCCCCTATTGAACGTCCAAGGAATTACACCTCCCAATGAGCTGATTTAGCTTTTTTTTTTTTTTTTTTTTTTTTTTTTTAAGCTGTGCTGGCGTTACAAAACCATTCTGAATCCACGATCTATTTGTTAACAATCCACCTCTTCCACGATGATGTAAGGCTGAACGTTGAGCTTCCTGAAAACACCCACAGAGATTTCTCCTCCCACACTACCCACAGAGCATGAAGCTCACGGAGACAAGTGTATGGGTGTGTGTGTGTTGGGGGGCCCTCCATGGTGACAGAATGCAAAATAAGTTTAGTGTATAAAGGACAATGATGGTTACGTTTTGTCAATTTGACATCTCTAAATAAATGATTTGTTTTTTCTCGGATGAGGCACAAGGTGATTTAGGGGTTAGCTCTGGGCTTCAATTTCTCAAACAAATCTATTATTTATTTATTATTATTAGTAATCTGTTTGTTGGGGTTTAGGGACTGAGTCCTCCCACAAAGCGATGAATAGTCTGCCGGGAGCATTGTAAAGCAAGAAATCTCTGTAATCAAGTCACCACAAATGCTACAAGAGCAAACCACTTACAGACATTCTCCGCATCTCACTTCCGTCGACTGTAATAGCAGCCACGGCTGAGGTAACCTGAGCCAATTGCAAGTACATGTACTCAAATAAACATACACGCTAACATTGATGTCAGCTCAAAAACAGGCACACACACACACACACCCCATTACTGTAAATGAGCCCCTTTGAGGGTGTGAAAGTCAAGGTGCACAACATGAGACGACTTTCATTACCCCCGCCAGGGAGGGAGGTGCACACAACAGGCCCCGATATTACACACACACACACACACACACACACACACACACACATGAATGCAGAAATCAACACGCCGCCTTTGAGGCGGCCATGTTTAAGACCTGCTGCTGAGGGGATGTGTTAACCCGCACTTGTGGATTAGCCTGTGTGATGACGGTGGCGGCGGGGAGGCTGGAAGCAATACTAATGCTCCAGTGGAGATGAGCAGGCTGACAACTAAGGCTACAGGCCTCGCGCATAAACCATGAGACAACCAGTAGGGGGGCCAGAGTTGCTAGTAGACGTTACTGCACACCACAGCTCACACTCAAACACACACATATTGTAATACATAGTAATGCAAAGTTCCAAACCACACCCGCAATAAGTGAAATCCACACTTCCGAATCCTCTGATTTCAGTATATCAACAGTAATTGTTGAATGATTTTGGTAGTTCTTCATGAAAGAAGACTGATTTATCTTCTGTTTAATCAAAATAAGATATTTGCAAACATCTGGTTTTACTTTGAATAACAATGACACCCCCCCTTTTTTTTTTAATCACTATACGAATTTGAAGGATGAAATAAACACCAATCACCGGTTAATAAACAAAAGAGTAATCAGGGGGAAAAATGTTTTTGCAATACATTTTAATCTAAAATGAAAATTAATCTGATTAGTCGATACATCAATAGATTAATCGATTCTAAAAGCAGTGAAAGCTCTAATTGTAGTGTAACAGTGTATCAGTCCCTCAGTGTGATTACAGTAAACAAATTCTGTTTTTTTTCCCCCCTAAACCCACAAACTTATCATCTCACAATGTACACCATAGCTTTCTGTAGGCATAGAAAGTAAGATTATAGCAGATGATTTTTTTTTTTTAACAAAAACTAGGCTGTGCTAAAATACTGCACTTCCTCTCTCATCCTTTCAAAATTACGCTCTCAAACTAAAATAGTATGCTGCCAGCTTGTGGTCAATAATGGAATTACACCACACAAGAATTAAAAAACAAAACAAAAAAAAAACGAAAATTAAATTCAGACCAAAATTATTAATACAAAAAAAGCTGCTATTTTTTTTTAACTGTATTCAGCAAACGCTACGAAACTACCAACATCACAATGCTTTCAAATTTTCTTTTATGAACAGAAATATATTTGTGCACGAGTAGTAGCGGGGTAGTGTTCCTGTCAACAAGCCTCGCACTACAGTACGAGCACGTGGCTACGAATGGCTGTTCAAAGCGATAAGAAGTGAGAAGGGGGAGGCGCAAGGTGCAAAGCTACAATGGTTGCTTCTAAAGCCGGTGCTAAGAAAGCTGCTTTTCACCCCCCATTGTTTGTGCGCCCCACTTTTTACTTTAAAGAGCCATTTCACTGCTAAAAAATATTCCTCCGCCTCAAGACTCCAGCTGAACACTGTCTGAGCCTGATGGTTGAATACAAAATTCAACCTTTTACGTATTTAGCACGCACAGTGTAATCACAATGAATGAATCTCGTTATTTCGAGGCACCGCTCTCATTCCTATAGCTGAAATGCTGTATTTGAGGAAATAGGGACAAAAATACATTTCACAGAGGCACTTTGCACCCATCATTATTAACATCATTGTAATCATCATCAAGGGAGGATCATGGGAACATGCCGCTATAGCTCATCTAGTGTTTCCTAGGGGGAGGGTGGTGAGGGTTGTTTTTTTTTGGGGGGTGCGGGGAACTCATGCGGATGAAACAAAGGGAAGAGTGGAAATGAGCTCTATGTAAAGACTTGGCAGAGCAATGTAGTTATGTCATGTGTGGAGTCATTCTCCCGCTTCCCGCCTCCACCTAAATGCATGGCAGCAGCAGGCAGCGTCGAGGAGATGCAATAAAAAGGCGGCGTGAGAGTGCAAAGGCAAGAGAAGAAGAAGAAGAGGCAGGGGGGCGGGGGGGGGGGGGTGTGGTTGGGGGCAGACGGGTAGAGGGAGTCATACTTTGGGCGTTTCGGACGGCCGGACCTTCTTGGGAGATATCTGTGAAGAGAGCAAGACAATTACTCTCTTGTTCCCCCCTCTTCAGAGATATTTCCTGTGGCATATTGCTGTTCTTGGTTGTGGCCATTTTAGTTGTGAGGCTAACGAGCTTGGATGCTAACTGCGTGCACTCGAAGTGGCACAACAGTAAGTAATTCCCCGCAACAGGTGGATTGTAATTTGTGTTTCTAGCTGGAAATAACACAGGAAAGCTTCCTTGTGATTGACTGGTGACCAGTTTGCAGGGTCAACCGATTGTCTAGATTGGTATTTCCTAATCTTTATTGAGCCAAGGAACATATTTCACTGCAACAGTCAACAGGGCTTTTCTCTTCAGTTTTGTCTTCAGCATGTAAAATTCATGCCCAATTGAATTCAGGTCAGGTGATTAACTTGCAAAAAATTCTGCCTTAAAAAATTATTTGGGTGCTTTCCCAGTGTGCTGCAGGTTATTGTCTATCTGCACTGTGAAGCGCTGTTCATCAAGTTCTGAAACATTTGGCTGAATATGAGCAGATAATGCACAAAAACACGGAAAAGGAACAATGAATTTCACACTGTTACTGTTGCACTTGTCTGCATCATTCTTTTCTTAAAAAGACGACAAACTATGTTGCAATTAATTTTTTAAAAGAAACTTCTTTTTTTGTTTATTGTGATTTTTTTTTTTTTTACACTACAGTACGTAGCTAAGCTAACCAGGTTTTTGTGTTACACCCCGGTTACTACTTGTTTTTTTTAAATGTCCTAATGGGAAAAAAAAGAGGTGTCTATATAATCTTTTATTACTTCCTTGTATCATTTCCAGCAATTCCACCAATAAATCTTGACTCTAACTCCACATTGTGGCGATGATGATTCATTTGGGCCTTCCCCGTTTGTTGCGAGTCAACCGTGCTATGAATTCAGAAACAAATCGATGGTTAATTTCCAGCCTGGAGGGCGGCAAGTGCTGGGGGGCCTTCTGGAAATCTCAACGATTATCGGACCAATGACGGCCAGCGTAGGCTGAAGTCGGGCATGACAACAAATACGACTTGAGCACTCAGGCCAGTTGAAATTGACTGAAACGTCTTTATGAGTATCAGTGTGAAAGCCAATGAACAACAACACAACAGAGGAGACACTCAGAAGGGTGAGACGAGGAGACAAATAAACAAAATGGAGACTTGCATTGATGTTAATGGATACAAGTGTTGTGCTGAAACAAATGACCAAGTTTAAATCTGCATTAAGCATATTTTCAAATCTTTTTCCCACTGAGTCATGTTTTTGTCGCCATCTGGTAATGCCGGTTTACTCAACATTTGCCTGAGTCATGTTTGACTGTCATCTACCCACAAAAATGTAGGTCTTCTCTATTTTTACTTTTTTTTTTACAATGACAACAAACATCAGCTGTGAGTGGCGCTTGTTGGTTTTCACTTTGATTCTCTGCTGCTCAGATCTCAGATGCTTTGTTCGTGACTTTTAACGCACCGCACCAAACAGAATACATTCAAAAGTAGGTAACAGCTTCAGACGCGCATCATGCAGGATTTATGTCACAAATTTTCAAAATGACTCAAATTGAATACCCATATCATTAATTCTTAATATTCTATCTCGACCAACAACATGGAGAAAAAGCCAGTCTAATAGGCAGTGTGAAAGGAGCTATTTTGTCTGACAGCACTAATTGCTTTAAACACAATAGCGTGGGAGAAGCCAGTTTCTTGTCAGCTGATAAACTTCGTACTACTGTGCTGATATTGCAAAACACGCTTATACACGGGTTTGTTCCCGACCCATTCTGTGACAGTATCCTTTACACTGAACAGTCTGTCTTGACGGGCTGCAGGAAAGGGGCTGGCTATAATTGTCAATCATTTAACACAACATGGCAGGAGAAGGTGTTAAACTTCATAACCCTGTCCATGGTTTTATGGCTTTAAAAGTGACCAATAATGCTTAATGCAGGTTTAAAGCAGCGCATTAGGTGATGATTATTAGTGGGCATATTAAGAGTGATGTAATCGTGTGAAATGGCCAGATGGTATTGGAGAAAACAAAGGAACAAGTGTAGGACTGGAGTGGTGTGAAGCAGGCATGCTCAAGTGAAAATGTATCTTTTAAAAATATCAAGATTAGAATCACAAGGGCTTAATCTGAAGAGGTCAAACTGGAGGAGTAAGCAGGTCCTAAATGGTAAGAAATGTTAAGGTATGCTTTGGATCTATGCGCTCCCTCCCCCCCTTACCTTCATGGGTGCAAGTTGGATGGGGGTGATGTAGGAGGGGTCCACCATGGGCTTAGGCCGGTTGGCGGTGTCAGCCAGGAGGCTCTGCCATTGCTGCGGCAGCCCGGTGAACTTCTGCTCCCGCGGATCGAAACCCGTGTGGACCCGGTGCTCGAAGTTGGACGGGGCCGAGATCTCCAGCCGTTTCTTCTTTTTACCGAACATGCTGGAAAACCCTGACAAACCTGAAGAAAAACAAGCAAAAATGTATCACTTGTTGCTCAATCTGATGTCACTTTCTATTAGGCTTTGCTCATACTATCACCTGCTAAGTTTTACTTAGCAGTCACTAGTGCAGCTAATGCGTGATGTTCAATATCAGCTAATGCTATCACCTACCTACTCCCTGTTTCCTGATAGCTTCATTTCAATTTCTACTGGATTTCTTCTAGCTCTGCTAATTCTGCCAGTGTACTGCTTGAGTCGTTTCCAGCTTTTTGCTAGCTTTGCTAATGCTTGTCAAGTTGTCGTTATACATCTCTTTGGTTTCTGCACATAGCTTGTACTTAACTTGCTAATGTGACTGATGTGATTAAACACAGTTTAAGTAGCAATTATTATTCATTTTGTAAAATAGGCCTTGCTCAGACCAGTTAGTGACACTAACTAAATTAAATCAAGTGTTCTACAGTCAAGCCTCGCTATGCCGCAGGAAAGAAACGAGGCAGCAAGTGTCTGAACATGCCAGAAAAGAACAAGTCCACTTTGGTTATGTAATTTAAACAGAAGAAAGACCAAAAAAAACCTAAACTCTTTCCACTGTGTCGGAACAAAATGTCAGGCAAATGATGCCAATTTGGGATTTGACTGCTTCTATTCGGTCTGAGAGTGTTGCTGTGAAAGTCACATGAACTGCGTGGTGTCCCTGGGACAAAATGTCAGGACGTTTGCTGTGAAAGGGGTTCATTGTTTTTCTCTTTCTAGGAGCCATTGTCCTCAGAGTCATACTTGGATCACCCCCTTTTCTTCTTTTCTGCATCTGCTATGGCACATATCATATTACTCGCCAGCGCCACCTGAAAGTCTGAAAATATTTGCTTCCTGACATTAAAATGTCCAAGCAAGTTAATTATTAACAGATGAAAAAAAATTGTCCAGAAGCAAGCTAAAGTGGAACAAAGATAACCAGAGGGAAGAGATCCTGCAAATTGAGTGAATCTCAATAGAAGATAGAGCTTTTATCTGCCTTTGTCTTTTACGCAGAACTTAGCAAAACCGTAACTGTGCACGTTCATTCAGCTACAAGGCACGTGTCTGCCCACTAGAGGTGTGCAAAATTTCCGATTCTTAGATTATTCACGATTCGGCCGTGGAACAATCGAGAACGATTCACAAACGTCCAAATTCCGATTATATAAATATGCCAAGGGAAGCGAAACGAGCGAAAAGTACGCGGAACTGAAACGCAGTAGCGCGCGCGGTCTTCGGGACGCTTTTTGGGACGGACCGAGAGTACACATCCACAACTCACGCCTCGAGATTCAAAACAACAATAAGCATGGCTGAGCTGACCAACCCACCTCTTCATGACATCAGACCTGCTCCGAAAAGACAAACAACTTGAGGCGGAAGTATCAGCTAGCTGGCTGCAGTGCGTCGGTTAGCGTTCTACAGGGCGCCGCGCAGTGATACGAACGAACGAACAGAAAAGTAGTGGCTGGCGGTAATGGCGTCTGACTTTATTCAGAAAAGAGTATTGTGGTGGAAATGTATCACGCTTTTGAAAACAAAAAGTTTTTAGAAGAAAAACGCTTTATTTCCGAGACCCCAGCCAGCTTGCTGGACTATTTTCTTTTTTATTTTCTTCTCGTCCAACGTCGAACCAGAACTGGTGTCACCGAACGCTGTCAGAAAGAAGTCAGTGCTGATCGCACACACGGGAGGTGAGGATCAAATTGAGATTCATGTTAAAAAAGGCGAACGATCCATTTAATGTTTACACGTTCATATTTACACAAGTTAAAAAGCAGAAAAGCACTTGAGGGTTTTTTTTTTTTGTACCTCTGAGAAACTTTAATGTTTACATGTTCATCTTTACACAACTTAAAAAGCAGGAAAGCACTTTTTTTTTTTTTTTAGGCATTTGTATTGAAGTAGTAGTTCACATTGTCTTTCATTTATACCTCAATGCACTTTTGAGTGGATAAAAATAATATATTTTTGCTCAGTGCTATGTTTTATTCTGTTGAAGACTGAATATACTTAAAAGCTGTTGTTACAGAATGAGGACTTGAGTATTTTATTTACTGTTTTGAACTGTTAACTTGATACTGAAATAGTAGTTTATGTAGGCCTGAGAGGACTGTTGTACTATTTTTGTAACTAATGTACGAAACATTAAAAGCACAAAAATACATTGGGTTTTTTCTGCTGCCTGGGGGGGAAATCAATAATCGTTTTATAATCGAATCGTAGCCTCTGAATCGTAATCGCAATCGAATCGTGAGGTGCCCCAAGATTCCCACCTCTACTGCCCACCTATCTGAACATTTTCAGGTCGACTTTGTCAACAGTCCAACAAATGGATGAGATCTTGAGGTTTTTACATTCAAGTGTGAAAAAGAGCAACCCTGGGAATCTCAATCATTTCCTTTGCTTATTTAGACTGGCCAAATTAGCTACTTCAAACAGGAAACGATAGAGCGATACAAGAGGACAACAAGAAAAGGAAGTATAAGCTTGGTGCGAAGGACAGCTCGCAAGGCTTTTGTGACATAAAATCACAGCATAATGCTGGGTAATCGCTTACTGTGGTCTTGGGGGGGGACTTAATACCAGATCAAAAAGGTGGACGTTACTTCATTACACAATCCACCTTGAGGACGCATTGACGCTTGAGTCGACATTGCGAGTCAAGTGTAAGCCATGTTTGCTGAGCTTCGAGATACAACAAGAGCAGGGTATGACACTAGAGACACTTTTAATTGTGATGCGATGGGACAAAAGCGGAATACTCACAAACCGAGAATGGGGCCAAATGTGAACATTGTATCCTCCCTTGCGATTAAGCCAGTTAAGGCCCAATTCAAGGACCTGCTTAGAATACGGTCAAAGCCAACAATTAAACCTGTTCAATATTTACAATCACACAACCAAAGTGAATGTCATTGCAAAGACTTTTAATTGAGGACTCTTAAATTGAGGTACACAATACACATACATAATAATTATCAGGCCTAATTTGAGCATTTATCCTCCCTAGCGATCAAAGCTAGCAAAGGACCCATTGTCAGATGTATGCAAAACTTTTCCTGAGCAATTATCCTGTCGTGTGGAGGCATGTGTGGCCTCACTCACATTTAAAAAAAAAAAAAAAAAAAAAAATCGGTTTAAAAGTGTTAAACATCAACGTCTGTACGGCACTTCTTCAATTAGGGGTTGTCTGTAAACGTTAATTCTCCATATTAGCAAAATAACAATAATAATAATAATAATAATAAGTCTAATAAGCAAAAATCTGCATTGTTTTTTGGCATCAAACAATATAAATTGTCCCCCCAAGCTTCCTATTTGATAAGCAGCCCAGAAAAAAAAGCCAATCCTTCCACTTTGCGCAATATGGGCTGACATCCAGATCTGCTGCCACGACTCCAAGACCATCCTAACCTTGTTTCCGTTTTTAGCGCCAGCACTGGACAAGGTGACCGCCGCAAGTTGGAATATTGACACGCGGGTCATTCCGATAAGTAATTAGAGTTGCCAACCCGTGGGCCAATGTAACGAGGCTGGAAACAATGTATAAAGAAGGAGGGGGCTGGTGCAACAGTTTCCATTCTGAAACGCTAACGACTAAACAAGTGTATAGTTTTTGATTCAGTATCGCATACTCAAGCGTCAAATATTGTACTTGTCTTCATCTGTCATTTTATATGCACTTTCCTAAAAAGAAAAGATATAAGCTTTTAAATATTTTTTTTCAATTTGTAGTATATCCATCATTTTTGTCATTACAGAATTTACTGTTACCGGTTTGCAGTTTCTTTTTGTTTCATCTTGACTATTTTGCAATCGTCATAACAAATGTTACCCACTATGGTTCAAAACACAAAAAGAAAACTGTGCAGATTCAAGAAAGTATCAATGTTGATAAGCTAAAAAGTAAAACAAACTTATTGCCCTAAGTGAAACTTGACTATCCACCCTCTAATAGTAAGTATACGATACGGATAATACTATATAAAATAGGACTGTAGATAGGAGTGTAATATTAATAGAGTTTGTAGTTTATAAGTATATGAATGACTATAGGTCACACTGTAATGCCAAATAACTTCCTACAAACATTTGAAGAACAGAAACAAAATCTGATGATGGTGGCCTGTGGGGTAGCCATGATAAAGACAGCAGACCCCTGACCTTGTTGGCCTCATCTTGGGATTATTAAAGGCTTGAAGAGGTTTAAATTGTCTCGACCAAGGCTGTGAGAGGGCGACGGCACAGAGGCATACTCAGTCTCACTGAGTCCACACATGACGGGTATCAGTGTTGAGGAAGCTCCTCCGTGGGGAGGAAAGACCCGCTGTGCAACATCACCCACGCTTAAAGTGTTATTTATAGGTAGACTGTAAGGTTTCACACTTAACGTTATACCGCCGCACAGTAACAATGTCACACAGTAATGAGCAGAGGTAATATATGGCAGACAATAGAAAGACTGTGACGGTGTTTTATGGTGCCTGTGTTTCGGAAGAGAAGCAAAGGTGAAAGCCAGTTTGCGTTAGTTTCTCCACGGGTTCTGAGTGATGCATACAGAGGTTGGGCGTTGGGGGTTGAATGGGGTATATGCCACGCAAGAGGCGGGACTTCCGACTTCCGTGATTTTGCACACGAGTTTGGTTCCGGTCCGGGTTGCGAACGCGCAACCGAGGGGCACAAAGTCGGAAGCACAAGTATTTTTGAGGCAGCCCACACGTCGCAAACCGAACCGGAACCAAAGCTGATGTGAAAAAACAGTCCCGCCTCTTCCGTGGCATATACCCCATTAGCCATTGTACTTATAATTATGCTGATGCCAATGGGAACGATTTAATTACTGCGTACGAATTGTGGGTCCTTTTCTTTTAACCTTGCTAGTTTGACTTCGCCCAAATATTGTTTAAAAAAAAAAAAAAAAAAAAAAGGTTTTTTTTTTTTTTTTTTTTTTTTAAGTATTCAAAGTAAATGCTGCAGTACGGTGGAATTATGGTTAAGATTCCTGTCTCTCAGTTAGTTCTGAGGTTTCGGGGTTCGTCTTGGCTGATTTGTGTCTTCTTCCTGTCTTCTCTGGGTAGTCCGGCTTCCCCCCGCATTCCACAAACGATGTTAGAGTCAATGAAGACTGACGTGTCCATTGGCATGAATGATTGACCTCACTATGATGTGGACAAGTGCTATATAATATCAACGGATGAAGCAAAATGCACAAACAAACACAAGGTCTCAGTCTCAGACGCACTTTTCTAACTAAAATGCACACAAACACAATGCAAAAGGGCTGAGTCGTCCCAGGGCATAGATCCTGATTCACAGGCTGATTTGTCTCCAAACCATCTGTCATCCTCTCCAGTCTCCACAGGCATTTCCTTTTTTTTTTTTTTTTTTTTTTTTTTTTTTGATAATAGCAATTTGACCGGAACCTGCCACACCTCGAAGCAAAATGACATGTAAGAAAGTTTGTACCCGTTTCTCACTGTTCATGCCAGTAAATGTATTCGTTTGCATTTTGTACTCATTTTGAATCACTTAGGATTGTTATCTAGAGGCTTAAAAGTTGCAGTTGAGATGCAGGACGTGATATAATAATCATCCATAATTCAAAATAGGACAGTGAAGAGGGACGTGATAAACAAGCAAAGAAAAGGCTAATTATTTAAGAGAAGAAGGTCACATCCTGCCTATTAGGATATAGGGCCAGCAAAAATCATAAACTTGTTTGCACATATTTGATCAATAGACATTTTGTTCAATTTGGAGAGCATTGCTCATTCACTCCTGTCCCATCTGCATTGGCGTGTTCCCTTAAGACATGTGCATGGTTTAATTGGCTTAAAAAAAAAAATCTTATGCACACACTCCCGTTTCACCTTCTACTACCCTCTAGACATGTTTGAAGAGTGGTAAATAGCCACTGGGAGGTTTGTGGTCATTAAAACAACATTCAACTTCAGGCTAACAACTTCCATAATGACTCATCTTAAGCAGGGTAGTGATTTTTAACAGTTTTTTAATATAGACCCCACTTATGGTGAAGAAAAATTGGCAAGTGCACGTTCTTATTGCTTTTATAGAATATGGTGTACACCAATAAAGATATATCGACATAACAGTTATTGGCTGATATACTAGGCTTGAAATCGGAAGTTGGGTGGAATACTTTTCAAATTTGCACAGTGTGAAGTTTACCACCATGCAACTTTATGTTGAAAACAATTGTGGGAAACCTAAATCAGCATACAAATTTGGGTTACATTGTAGATCTGTTGTAAACTTAAGACCACCTCAAGTGTAAATCCCACCCGAATGAGACGCTTGCATTGCTGCTCTTACCTAGTAACAAATGGCCAGTTTCTTTAAACCAGTCAAAGTGCTGGCAATACGCCATGGCCAAGTGCTCTGATGCTGTCAGATCCTGGTCACATGTTGGATGTTAAAGTGCACCTCTAATGGCTCCATTATCCACCACAAAACACAATGAGACTTCAAATCCCTTGAGGATGGACTAGTGATAATTCAGGTCAGATCCCGGACCCTTAGCAGCCCACCAAGAGAGCTGGCGTTACTACGACAACAAGCCCGTGACTGCGTTTGCGCCTGCATGCTCTGATAACTCCCAATGCGAGACGCAAAAAAAAAGCGCCGATGCCAGCAGCCCGCCCGGCACGGCAAGGCGCGGCCAGACAGCTAAAGCCCGAGCACGTCCCATTCCGCTTTCATTGTTTGCCTAACACCGTCTGACCGGGCCGCATCCCAAACCGAGTGCCCTCTGACCTTGAGCTGTCAAGCGTCCCGCGGACCTGACACGCGAGGATGCGAGTTGTGGCAAATTGATGCCGGCTCGTCGTTGCCTCCTCTTTCGTAGAGGACAAATGGCCCGGCGGAGGAGATAAGATGGATGCCAGAGAAGAAAACAGCTGGTCCAATCGGCGGTTGTGACAGAGTCTGGACGTTCGCCGAGTATTGAGGGGACATTCGGCCACTGACGGGCATCGAAATGCCACACTGGGGGTCCCGGCAGTAGTGTTTTCCAACCTTTACTGAGCCAAGGCACACATTTTACATTGGAAATGTCACAGAAACAGTAAACCCCTCACTATTCACGATGGACAGGCTGGCGACATACTACAAACAATGAACAAAAAACAGTTGTATATCATTTCCATCTCACCTTAAAACACTAAAATTACTTCAAAATGAAATGTTTTTTAAATTTGACACACCATGCAGAGAAGAGTGTTACCATCCCTGACAAATATCGAATGTGGATGCTAGTACTTCATCTTGCATCATCCTTAAGCATTCACGTAACTACGGTTGAGTCGTGAAAATGTATTTGTTTAAAGCGTATGCCGTGACAACGAGGCACTCTAAAAGTGGCCATACCAGTGTGAAACCCCTGTCCACATGGTGACTTTCACATTAAACACCTCTCTTCAGCCTTTTCATCATTATATGCGCCCACTCACAGCCAACAACGAGGCGCTCTGAAGTATTAATGTCATCCTGGAACCCTGGTCCACAATAAACTTCAAACATGTAGAATTAATTTATAAACAAATCTTTGAACAAAAGTCTTTACAGGGTTTTGAACCTTAAAATAAATGATTTACAGGTAATTTTATTCTGAAAAACTGCACTAAATGCGTGCAAAGGCGCTCCTGAGCTTCCAGTGTATCACAAACAATATCTTCTTGGCACGCAATTACTACTTTCCTATAAGATAGTGCTTGGGCGCCATCTTGTGACATCTTACAGAAAGAGCATAAACTAACGCAGAGAACCCTCATTCAATGCATTTCAACATGCACTTGCTGTTGTTTTTCCATGAGGAGAAAAATGCAGTGATGGCTAAAAGGGTCATGCAGCAGTCACACCCCTCTCCACAAGTGTGAGGTATAAATACACCACGCTACCTTCGAGGGTCTCGCCCTGAGGTCTTTTCCCTGTTGCTGGTGGGAGTGTGGGAGTGTGTGTGTGTGTGTGTGCGTGTGTGTGTGTGTGTTGGGGAACAGCTGCACGCTAAATACAGAGCAAGGCAAGTAGAATTACGGCAGCTAAAATGCATCTTACACATCTGTCACGCTAGCTTGGGAGGCTCAAGATCATTCCAGAAGCTTCATAAGCAACGTTAAAAGTAACATTGGTGACATGCAAATGACAGGATGAGCCTTCAAATGGACGGCAGAGAATAAGGCATGGGTGAGCAACCAATTGCCTATGAGCCATACATAAGGACGGTTTCATTCATTAAAGGTGTATTCAAGGATCTTTTGTCTCTCCGTCTTCCGGGTGGATCATTTTAACAATTGGTTCTCGATCCCGTCAATCAATCTGCCGTAATGACCTCGTGTGTGCTCGTTCTTAGCTGAGCACGTGCACCCGCCCCAGGCCCCACCCCCACGGACGAGCAGGAGAGCTGACAGGATGTCTGCATTTTTTTAAAAGTGACAAACGGACGTTTGGCTTCTACTTTTTGAGAAGATCCTTGAATACACCTTTAATCCAGCATATTGAGCACTAACGTGATAAAAAAAAAAATCCTGCAATGTTTACTTTTACTTTTAGCCGGTTGATGTGTTTGTGTTTGTTTTTTGTTTTTGTTTTTGTTTTGTTTTGTTTTGTTTTTTTGGGGGGGTGTCAGATCCCGATTTTAATATGTGGCAGGCTGGCAGAATTTTAAGATTAAAAATATCTTTTTTGTGAAAAGTCAAGATCGTGACTTTGACACTAAGTAAGTAGGTTCATTTGGATGTTGTCTTTGATGGGGACCCAATAAATTTAATTGGGTGCAGGATTATTTCAGGGAGTAGAACCCAAACCAACAGAAAATGATATCCAAATCTATTGCTATTGTCGTCCAAAATGTTTTTTTTAGCTATTTTACTTGACATTTACTCCACACATTAAGTATTCCAAATAAGTGATTATCCGTGTTCGTGGGGTGGAGGGTAGCCATCTCACTACCTTTGAAAAATAACATACTTCCTGCTGGTGGTTTTCCGAGTTAAAAGCACCATGTTTCTTTGAAAGCCTCCTGCTTCTCTCCCCATTATCTCAAGTTAAAGCCCCAACTTAATCATGTATTATTGATAGCCCGGTGAGAAGCCCTCCCTCCCTGTTGTCTGGGGAAACTAGTACCGGTCCTCTTCTTTATCATCAGGAGGACATTAACAAAATGGAGGTCAACTGGTTTGAACAATTTGCACATAAAATTATTTACTTTCATATCACTATTCGCAATTCTAATTTTTCCTTAGTCAAAACTTGCTTCTTGTTTCGACTTTTTTCCCCGTATTATTTCTTCTTGGAACATTTTACTTTTCGTATCATTTGATCTCACATTTTTCTTCGCAAATTTTATTCTTTGAAGAACATCACTACTTTTTTTTGTGAATGACTGGCATGTGCTCAGTACATTAAGATTTTTTTTTTGTAAAAATTAATTATTTTCATTGTAAATTCGGCTTAACAAAATTCCGACTATACTGTATTCTCAAAGAATTCTTCATAACCTTTTTATTTTGATTGCTATTAAATTTCAACTTCTCATATTTCAGCTTTTCTTGTGAAGTGTGACTTCTTGTAAAATTTCACTCAAAAAAAAACAAAAAAAAAAAAAAAAAACCCTAAGAAATCATGGATATTTCCCCTGCAACTGTCAGCATTGTGAAAGTTGCTGGACCCTCAGTGTGATTTTCCATTGGTCAAACTGCCGCAAACTACTGTTTATGAGTAGGGTAATGTGATGTGGCACTGACACAATCAATCTCCCCCGCTGCAGCCAAGGTTAACCAGCAGAAAAAAAAAAAAAGTCAGCTTTGACAGATGACGCACCCAGAGGATTTTCCCCGCATGTCCCGTTCGCAGTTTGTTGTGTTAATCCTCGGAAAGAAGAACGTTGGTGTGACCTCGTTGTGGGAAGAGCAAAAGTTCACGTGACCGTCCACTTGCGGACAAGCGGGAGAAGATAAAGACAACAGGAGTTCGGCAGCAGATGTATTGTTGCTTGGAACGTAATCATTCCACTGTTGCCCTTATCTGCCTTGTTCATTTTGCATGAAGAAAACTAACTACTGCCGTTACACTTTCCTAAAAAGAAAAGCTGGTGCGTTTGTACCATTTTGTTAAACAGTTTTTTTTGTTACGCAAACGCTAACACAATTGCAGTGAGTCTGTTAGAGGCTAACAGAATTCAAGTCTTGCTTTAAATTGCCTAGTGCATATAAAGTGGCTGACTACAGGTTGCTGGGAGCTTGTGATTGGCAAAGGACGTAAATGTAAATGACGTCTGGCTTTGTGGTTTTGTTTTCCGAGGAACAACACAATGCGGCGAGGTTATCTTGACCAAACAGGCCGCAGCATTAGCCTGCACAGATAAGTTGAAACTTATAAATCATTGATCGCAACGCCACTATGAACGGCCCCTTTATCCCACTACCCCCTTTCCACTCTGCTTGTCTTTATCCGGAGACAGTAAATGGAAGCTTATACCTGTTGACCTACATTACTGCCATCTTGAGTAGAAGAGGTTGTAATCTTGAAGCCTGGAGCCACGTGGTTTCAGTTCTACTACAAGCAAACAGCAGCAGATATTCAGCGGAAAATTACTCACTGCGAGAAAATTGCTCACTTGTAAGTGTCAGTAATGTGCATGATAAAAGACCGGACGTTACAACTCAGAGTCTACTACAAGGTTATTCCTATGAGACTGAAAGGCAGAGCTAACAATTGAAGCGCTAGCAGTATACAGTCAAATGGATTCTGTTCATTACATCTCAAACTGCTTTTGTTCAACTGAGATAAACGAATCTACAGAGAAACCGTGATCTTATTTCAAACGGTTACCTCAGGAGGTATGGTTTATAACTGTCCCGACATAACTGTCCCTTTTTAAAATTTGAATTAGCGTTACTGTCGTCTTTAGATTTTCTGAGAGTTTGATCACTATAATTGTGGCATAAAATCTTCAAACTGAATTAGTTTTACTATCAAAACCAAGCAAGGAAGTAACGTTTCGGTTTCCTGTGGAACCGTTTCAAATTTAAATTAGCGTTATTTTATTTAGCCAACAATAGGGAAGAGAAAAGGACACAACAATTAACCAAGCAACGTGTCAGTCAACCATCTTAGCATTTCACGTCTTACACACAATATTATACAACCCGTTAAGCTAGTAGGGATGACTCTGTGATGCATTAGCTCTAGTGTCTTTTCAAAGTGGCCCTTAAAGGTTGAAGTGCATGTTTCTTTGTGAGAAAAGATGCTCTTTTAATCCTCGCTGGCTCTCCAAGCCACAAGAGCAGGCAAAAATATTTATGACACGAGTGGTAGGGGAGGTGAGCCGCGAGCTGGTTGCCTACAAAGGCCACTCCAAGGCTACCGCCTGTTACTACTCCAGCTGCGCTTTGCTCAGGTGGTCCTCCGCTGCTTCGGCTTTGACGGCATGACGAGCCTGGAAGAGACAAGCTGGTTTGACAGCGGCTCCGGTTTGGACTGGACTTGACATTTCGTGGCCGCAAAAGGCGTTCTGGGTGTGCTCTCGTGGCTTCTTTCTAGTTATTTTAGGAAGCATTGTAAACTGATGTACATTATTTATCATGTAGAGCGGGAAGGAGCATCACTTGAGGACATATCCGTCACAAAACAATACTCTGAAAGCCACTAAACTCCCTTACTACTGCTAATCAGGTTTTAAGACTACAAGGGCCAAAGAGTCTGGCGTAGGCACATCCACGATTATTTAAGGACGTTTTTCAACAGGAAGTTGCAAGTCTTCTCAACGAATGACAGAGAGTTGCAAGTCAGATGGATGAATTTCCACTACAGGTTGAAACAGAGTTACAATCAGTTGTATTTTTTGTTTGTTTTTTCAAAACTACAAGCCTTTTTAGTTTTGCATTACAAAATTGATTATTAGCCACCTATAATCACGATACATATTATTAGCAGCATTTTTCAGTAGTCCCTTGCCTATTCACATATCAACCTATTAACATTTTTTTTTCTGTGGAACTTACCCCCACATTGTTTGTTTTTTTTTGGTCTTCTTTCTGAAAACTAAGACATCGGCGACCCTAATGAAGATAAGCGGTACTGGATGGGATGAATACTAAAAACTACAGGCCCAGTGTGACCCATCGGCCTGAAGTTCCCAGCAGAAATGTTCTCATCAGAGCAGCAGACTCATACCGGTCCACATGACTTCACATGACCGATGCGCCAAGATAACACGTCGGGATTAGGCCTGCGTAGTGTCCCTATACGCGGTTGTGTGCACCAATGTGTGCAAATCCTAACTGAGGAGCAAGAAGAGGCTATGGTGGCAGTTCCCAAGATGGGGGATTAAAAATCACCGCTTCCTTAGCAATTTAGAATTGGTTCGTATTTGCACTGTTAATGGGCAACAAAAAGTCTGCTTCAAAGTATGTTTAAATACTGTTGATACCAAAGCAAGAATCACGGAAGGGAAAACTCACGCTAAGAAGCAGACAATTTATTAGAATTATTTTACATATGAGAAAGGAACCCGGTGGAATGCAACCAATAATGATGATAATTCTTCCAAATCCACGTTTAGTTGGCAAATAATGTGAACTTGTGCTTATCTACATAGTCATGCTAATGCTAATGAAATGGGCTGTTTCATACTGTGTGCTAATAGCATGAGAGCAAGAGAAACAGTGAGCGAGACACAACGCTAGCTATCGACATAATGGACGGCTGACTTGATGAGCGTGCAGCTGCCGGTTACAGAGCATTACTAGCATGCCACGCACGTCAGCCTGCATCTTTTTTTTGTGTGTGCGTGTACTGCCGTCCCTTAGCGGCGTTCATTTCCTGCTGTTTCATGCCCGAGCATCAAAGAGGGCACAGCTGTGTCACTGGATAACCGCTTTCATCTATTCAGCAGCCGCATCTGCGCTAACGTTTTGTGCTACGTCATTAGCAACCGACATCACAAGGTCTTTGGGCTATAATCTTCACTCGCGCGTACATGCAGAAAGTATGCACGTTCGCACTGAAAATCACACATGGCAGAAAGGAGGCTCAAAGCCTTTTCACACTGCACTTAACCAGAGCACAGTTTCGCCACCCAACAACCGTGTCAGTAGATGCTCTGCACTGACAATTTTCTGTATCACATTTGCGCCTTATAAAGTTAGGGCTTTGCATTTTAACAGTAACAGATATAGCAGATTTGTAGCCGGACTGACATCCAAACCAGCTGAAAAAGGCACCAGGCTACTTCCCATTCGGTTTCCCTCGCAACCAGTGCCAAATATGAGCATCGTGCTTGTCCTCGTCCCTGCGCCCTCCTCGCCAGTGGGTTCTGCACAAACCCAGGGTAGTGTGTAAGCGTCTTAAATGAGACTGCTTGAGGTATTGTCGGTATATGTTAAGATGCTACAAGTGTCATAACACATACACACACACGCTTAGTTAGCTACGTGATGGTCCGGCTTCCGAGCTATATTTAGGCCGGATGACAGCTCTTTGGCTGCAGAGGGGAGCACAACAACATAACGATAAGCCAAATGCCTCAAAGTGCTGGTGTTAATACTAGTGATGACAAAATTAACAATTTGTGACGTTTTCCTGTTACAGCAATTAGCTAAATGTCCAATTGAAAATGATGTCATGGTTCATCTAAATTAGTTAGTATTTTTGCCTTTTTTTTCTGATTTTTGTGTATATTTTTTTAAATCTATTTTCAATACTTTAGTTCTAATTGTTTTTATTTTCATCTATTATTTTGTAATTCTTTTGAAATATTTTGGTGTTTATCCCTAGTATTCGTGGAACTTTCATAAATTTCTTGCCAACTATAGTTGTCTAATATGTTTGTATTTGTTTCTCAGAATTCCAATTTTACGTAAAAAAAAAAAAGCTTTGATATTTATTCAAATAGCTGATTCTTGTCTAATATTTTATATTGTTATTTTTTTCATAATTAGTTGAATATTTATGTAGTTTGTATTATGGGTTGTTGTTTTTTTTCAGCATCTGTACTTTTTGTCCGTTATTCTGTACTGTCTAAATGAGTCTATTCTTAACTAGTAGGTTTGTATTTTTCATATGTTTGTATTTTTTTTCAAATATTTTTCTTTTTATCCCTAATATTCATGGAGTTAGTTGTTCCACATTTTCCTTTTTTTTTTTTGGCCAATATTGCCTAGTATTTATTTTTTGGCCAATATTTCCTAGAGTCTGTTTAGACAGTTTTTTTTTAAATTCACATCAGGCTGTATTTATTCACTAATATTTTGACTAACGCCACTCCCTTCCATTAGCATTTCTTGTAGCAATATGGCGATAACCCTGATTATATTGTTCACTATAATAATGGGTGACATGACATTTTGATAGCATTTCATCTATTGTAACCATAGAAGAGGTGTATTTTTTGCCCACGTTCAAATGTCATACTGGGGCCTTATCAATGTCTAACGACCTCATGGTAAATGTTGCGTGTATGGCAGAGAGGATGTAAGTAACTCTCAGACCACACGCTTCCCTTTGAAGCATCCTCCACCCGGTGGGTTATGGAGCCGAGGGGTTGTAATGAATCACGCGAAGCCTTAATGAATATCCTTATTCAAGTTTGCTTTGATGCAATTCCACTTGACTGATCTCAAATCACAGAACAAAACAGCGTCTGCGCTGACGGATTCCTTCAGGATGCGTGAGTCTTCATCACGCGTCTCTTCCTCCACTCTAATTCCCTCTGTGGGCAAAACAAGGAAATTTGAATTTTAGAAGAAAAAAAAAAAAGGCCAAAAAAGATGCTGACCTGGTATCTGTTTTATGGTACTGAACATATGTAACAATCGCTTTACCAGCTCAAAAGAGCCACTAAATGAATTTCCTGACAACAAAAGAACAAATACGCTAAAACCTATCAGGGCTGTAACGACACATCAAACAATCACTGTTCTATTTTGTCCCTCCCGACCACCAGATGGCGGTGCCAAAACAGCACGGAATATCCTACGCACGTTCAGTACATACCGGCACTTTGCTTTTTTAATTTAAGGACATAATGTGGAACAAAGTGTGAAGATAAACATAATTTTTTTGTGTAAACAGAGACATATTATTTACATTAAAACACTGAAAACTAATAGGAGCAAATTGAATGAATACAAAAAATAAAAAATACAAGAAAAAAGTATTACTTGCTGTTATAAATTAGCTTAAATATTTTCTTTTTACGGTAGTACAACACCAGTTTGTCTTCTTTTTAGAAATCCAATAAATGATTCTCAAAATAATGCGTACAATAAAATTAAGAAATTAATATTTAATTGTGAACAGCAGGTCAAATCTGTCATTTTGTGGAAAAGTGAAACATCAACAGTTAGTCTTTTTTTAATTATTTATTTATTAGAAACTGTCTATTTGTAATAAATTCTCCCAAAAATAAGGACTGACTCAAATAACTAAAATAATGTGGACAATAAAGCTTTAACCTTAAAAATGACCACACAGTACAGACTTAAATATTTTCTTTTTAGTCTTTTTAGGAAAGTGCAACATTGATAGTTTGTCTTTTTAGGAAAATTAATGCAGACAAGTCCAACACTAGCAGTTTGAACTATGAGAATTATGCTCCAAAAACAAGTTTTACATACCATACTGTCAAAAGCGTATCATTAGCCATGGCGTCACCAGAGACTGAGCAGAGTTGTAGTTGTTTACGGAGTAAGCGTGTGACTAAAGCGCAAAGCCGTTTTCCATGTGGAAATTCTCTATAAGAATCTATCCATATTTCTTGCAGTAAATATTTTGATGAGAAATTTTCCCAGATTTACCCTGTTGGACTGGTTCTCCTCCTTGGTGAAGTTTGTTTTGGGCGTGGTTACCGCTACAGTCTACGTATTCATTCACAATTGAGCTAATTGTGGTAGTAATGACTTTTCATGTCTAATGTTGGGCGGGCGCAGTCGAGACAAATGCATTCTACATGTGCCAGTGATTAAAGCTGGCATTTGTTGCTGTTAATAAAGCAGCAGAAAGTGAATGAAGGAGCAGACGCCAAAGCAATTGGCTTTCTCAGCCGGACCCGTTCCAAACAGGTATCGCTTTAAAAGGCGATTAAACTGGATTTAGGCGGTGGCTGGTCAAGTCCGTGCACATGACATCAAACGAGGAGGAGACTTGCACAATTCACCGTATGACAACAAACATAAAATAATGGAACAAATTAAACTAAAATGGAAAACATTTAAATGTGTCAAATGACACAACCTAAGTGTTTTTTTACAACCGTGCTAAATTTGAATGTTAAAATATAAATACATATACATATATATATATATATATATATATATATATATATATATATATATTTTTTTTTTTTTTTTTTTTTTTTTTTTTATTTATTTTTTTTAAGAAATCACCAGGTATATTCGAATTAGGCTTTAAAATCATAAACCATTCTCTCCACTCTCCAATGCTGTGGGCGTGTCTATTGAATGAGATAGAACCCCGCCCCACTCAACTATTAATCAAATACCACATCTACAATCTAGAGAAATGGATGCAACTTTAGCTAGCTTCTTCCTTATGTATACACATAACTACATTGTCCTTCTCTCTGTCAAATTCGAACACACATGGCTGACAACGAGGCACTCTAACACAGCCACAACAGCAAGCTCTCTAAAGGGAAGACTCATTTTTCGGGGGGTAGGCATAGCAAGCGAGCTAACTCCACATCACAATTTTGCCGATGAACAGAGCTGATGAACAAAGTCACTAAAGTTTTAGAGCGGGCACGGGCACCTCAAATACAAACACTGAAATACAAAACTAGGTGGTGCATACATAAACATAAATCAATAAAATAATCAAAATAAATAAAGAATTAAAAAAAATAAGACTGGTCAAGAATGGTCACTGTACACACAAAACACAACAAGGAGGCCTGCTAACACTTCAACTATTCACCAGCTGATTTAAAAAAATAAAATAAATTAAAAAAAAAAAAAAAAAAAAAAGAGATATATAAATACAACAGCACGCCTGCCTCAGCCTGAAGGGTCAGGCGAGTCGGGCAGCTGAGGCAGATGCGGCGCTCCGAGGCCCCAAGGCAGAGCTGGGATGTTCAGGCTTCACTGGGCCTCCTCGGCAACGCGCACACAAAACACACGCACACACACACACACACACACACTGCCACAAGAAGTAGAACAGCCTCAACGAGCGGAGAAATGTGAAGGGGGATTTAGGTTATGTGTCTCTAATTCTATGGAAGTGTGCGACCTAAGTCTTTCTGTGCCTGTGTGTGTGCTGAGTACAGAAAATGATGAAAATTGCCATGGCATCGCAATTCTCTTGAGGAACAGCGGTGAAAAACTGAGAACTTCAAAATGGCTTCCACCCCTATTATCATGCTTTTCGTTTAGTGCTAGCGTGCTAACATTGCAGTGCTTGTTTTTCACTCATAGACCGCTCTCTGGTTTTCATGTGGTTTTATTTACATCTCAAGCTAGCTATGAATGTGAGTCTTGACAAGCAAAACCCAAATTCGAAAACTGACATTCACATAAGAACTTGTTGAGTTGTCATGTAAAATCATCGTTAACCCCACACTGCAAAACTGTTATTTTAGCAGGTGCTGCCATTTTGGTGAGCAACTAATGTGAATCGCTGGCACGCCACTGTTTCTTTTCTACTTTCAAAATTTTTTGATGCCCCGAGTGAGGCCATTGCCTGTTTCCACCCAATGGAGAGCTGGATGTTTGTTGCACAAACGGATGGGAGAGTACCGATACGAGGTAGCTGCTTGCACCTCTCACTAATATAAAAGTACGTCTTCATAGGCAAAGTCATCTTATCTTCCTCCTCATTCCTGACAAGCTCCCTTGTCCTCATCTGCCTCTACAGGCTATCTGTGCCCTTTCCAAGTGTCATCTGTAAAGGTTGGCGCCTAATTTGCAAAAACCAGGCGACCAGTGCAAGGCTGCCAGCTGGCTTTTCGGAGAGGCTCCAAACTGTCACAGGTAAGCACTCTAGCATAAAGATGCCGCTACGGATGATGTAACGGAAGCAGCGGCGGCATGCAGAACTGCCGACTTCCTCCTCCTGGTTAAATTATTCACTGTGTGACTCCATCTTATGTAATTTACTGTGAGCAACCAAGGACACCAAAAATAGATGATTGCTAAGTATCCAGAAATGGGGAATAAAATGTACAGTCAGCAGAATAGGAAGGTTGAAGACTGTTATGAGCCATATGAGTAGTGTAGGCTGTGGCATTCCCTGGAGCTTTTGATTATTATGTAAATCTCTGCATGGACTCTGCTACCAAGAGGCAATGACTATTGTTCAAAAATTTGGCGTGACCCAGACAATTTCATGTTTCCAGTTGGAATAACACACTATAGGTCAAAAAGTGTCCTCATGTCTTAAGAAAGTAACTCATTTACTATCGTGGACGTCTATATTCGTTAATTAAAATCCACTACTGGCACTAACACATGGTAGTTTTTTTTAGTTCGAGGTGTGAGCAAAGAAAAAAAAAAAAAAGCATCTGCTTCACGTGTTTCTTTTCACAAAAACTTGTTCTCCCACTTATTAGTCAGAAACAGTGTTTTTGACAAACTTTCTTGTACTTCTGGTACATTGTTTCCTAATCATAGCCACTTTTTCAGGGAAATGTTGGAAGATCTGCGATTGGCTGGCAACCAGTCCAGGGTGTACCCCGCCTCCTGCCCAGAGCCAGCTGAGATAGGCTCCAGCACCCCCCGCGACCCTTGTGAGGAATAAGCGGTCAAGAAAATGGATGGATGTTGGAAGATGAGGATGGGAGTAGTCGACCAAGTCGATTGGGTCGACCACAAAAATACAAAAATTAGTCAACGCAAAAATGCATGCATTGAAGGTATTTTAATAATTTTTAGAAACGTATTTGAGGCACCTGGAAGTTGCCGGAACCAATATTTCATGTTTCCGCACTTATTGCTGACGGACTCCAACCGGCATTCACAACTACTAACTAAAATGCTTCTTAGGGTTTGTTTGTGGTCTCTTAGACTGAAAAGGGAGATATTTAGCATCACTACGTCTTAAGTTTGTAACAAAACAACGTCAAAATCGCTAAACATATCAAAGAGTTATAATGAATTATTGGAGGCCAACATACGTAAGATAGCAGCCCTGCGTGTGTCAGCAACAGGAAGGCGGCATCTACTATAACATAGAGCAAGACTCATTCCTCGCGATCCCATGGCGACTCCAAGTTTTTGTTTTGTTTTTTTCACTCCTCCAAGTCATGTGCAGACTAAGCCATTCAGCATTTACCATAAGGACAATTACTACGGTTTTACGCCACCAAATGTACATTAACTGAGCCAAATTGACCCAGATGGCCACAATGCACTCAACAACAGATGCAAGGGAGTTTGCTAACACGGACGCTGGCGGACCTTAGAAATGAACTCACTCCGCAATACCATTGGCTAGGTTAGCATTTGCATTATCAAGTACAATAGTGAGTACTCATGATGTTTATGGATTTACAATGGGATGGAACCAAAGAAAAGCACCAGGGTGACGGCGCGGGATCCTGGAGCATACATTAAGTTATTTGAAAAACCTTTCTGTGCAGGTAGTATGCTGCATCAATGGCCATTGCAGGCTTCGACAATTCATTAATTTGAACGAGACAAGCGAATATGTCAGGCTTAGTAAACATATGATGAAGATAAAGCGCGATTTAAGTGCATTCCATTTACTATTTAATATGGATTATCCATCCATTTTCTTGACCGCTTATTCCTCACAAGTGTCACGGGGGTTGCTGGAGCCTATCCCAGCTGGCTTTGGCCAGTAGGCGGGGTACACACTGGACTCGTTGCCAGCCAATCGCAAGGCACACAGAGACGAACAACCACTCACTCTCACAAGCACACCTAGTGACAATTCGGAGCGCCCAATTATCATTGCATGCATGTCTTTGGAATGTGGGAGGAGACCGGAATGAATATGGATTATATCAATTATATTTATATATATCAACTGTTGTACTATGAAGTGATTTTTCAGGAAAAGTACAATAAGTAAGTGATTTGAGTTTATTCAGGGATAATGATAATTGCAATTTATCATTTAGCATAGGCTAATTTTCTTGGTGTTTGTGTAATATGTGCATATGTGTGCAAGATAAGGAACAATGAGTATTTATATCCACTAAATTCAACTCATCTTCGACCTTCGTGGACTTAAAAAAACAATTTTTTTTTTTTGAGGGGGTTCGATTAATCGATTAATTGATCATCGATAGACTTCATTTTTAAAAAGGTCAGTGACAGCACTAGATGGGGAAACATTAGGGGAAACATTAGGGGTATATTTATTAATAGAGACAATTATATATATATATTTTTTTTTAACTGTAGGGAGGACGTCTATAATTGAGAAGTTTTTTTAGGTTTGATGATCATAACTTTAAAAAAAAATAATAATAAAAAAAGATTCCGCTATCAAAAATCAAGATATTTATAAAAATCAAAACAGCCTTTGAATGTAGTTAGCGGTCATTAGCGAGCGGCGAAGGAGCGTGTGCACTACCAGGTTTAACGAGCGTATCATGTTACGTTGATTAAACGGCGCCATATGTCACACTTGAATTTATGGTCAATGAGGGGGCGGCAGGCTGGCTGCCATCAGTATGTCTGTTTGACACAATCAATAATGGTTCATCTCATTAAAACACAAAAACAAGCATTGTGGTTGAATGAGTCTACAGTAGGGCTCAACGATTTTGGGAAAATAAATAAATAAATATATATATATATATATATATATATATATATATATATATATATATATATATATATATATATATATATATATATATATACACATATATATATATATATATATATATATATATATATATATATATATATATAATGTGTATAATACATGGGAAGAGTACCATGAAAAAAATAATTACAAATCACAACATATAAAAATCGCAACTGGATTACTTTTCAAAATCATTCATCGAAATCATTCATCATCCTAATATGAATCTGCCAATGGTACATTAGTAAAATGATCTCGCTAAACAGGTTGAAATTTCAAACGAAAATCTGTTCTCAACTGCCAGAACTCAGGGATGGACAAACTCGGTCCTCGAGGGCCGGAGTCCTGCAGGTTTTGCATGTTTTCCTTCTCCAACACAGCTGATATATGATCAGCTCATCGGCAAGCTCCGCATAAGCCTGATAATGATCCTGTTGATTGGAATCAGCTTGTGTTGGAAGAGGGAAACCTGCAAAGCAGGACACTAACATCTGAACTTGCTAACAACTCAGTATAAGACTAGCAAAATGAAGTAAGGGAAGATGAGAGGAACCAGCGCAAGTCTACCTGAGGGAGGCATTTATTTGTTTAAAGTAGAATGACACCTTTTGTCAATAATAGTGCCGTCTACTATTTGAGGAAATACATGAAATACAGTCGCTCTAATTTGCACAAGTCATCTTTCCACTCTGAGGAAAAACAAGGTCACGCTACAATGCCACAAATAAAGGCCAGAAATCAAACAACTGGCAGGTCCGACTGGCGCTGAAGGTGTTGTGTATGAAGTGTTTAGTTATTATTACCTCCATTAGGGCAGTGTTTGCGCCCGGGGCGATTATGAGCTTAGCAAGCGGGAGAGGTGGGGAACCCCGGCAAGATCAACACTTTTAATTTTCCTCTCCACTACACTATTCCTAATCCCATGGACACAGTGAACTTGAAAAGCAGCCCATCTGCCACCCTTTATTTACCTGCCCTACATTGACACACACTGAAGGCTGAGTGCATGTGTGTGTGTAGACCATCATACAGTAGAAGTGTTGCAAAAATAGCCAAATTGTGTACCTATGCAATGGAAGGAATTTGGCCATATGACACAAGTGGAAGAACATAAAATAACTCATAGAAAGCTAAAGGAGATTGTTTTTGCAATGCATTCGACAGGAGCAAGAAAAACGCATGCACAATGCTGCAAAAACACCATTCAGAATGGTGTGTGCGTGTAATGCCCACCCGCTTCACTACCAAGGACAGCGGCCGATGAGCGGCGATGGAGCTGACAGCCCCATGACAACAACACACGCCGTGGCCACACGAATGACAGCTCCCTTCCCGTCGCCGCGGCCCGGTCCGAGCCAAGCCAAACCAAACCCCGGTTGTTCGGACACATGAAGCCGAGGAGAGCTTCGCCTTTCCCGCCGGCGAGCGTTCGCTTCCCTCCCCACTTTTCCTCCTCCACCACTATCAACCTACCATCCACTATAGTCGCTCAAAATGGATTCCAAACACACGCCGGCACTCACCTGCTCGTCACCGGTCGAAGAGCTCACATGTCCCGTCGCTTTGTCCGGTTCTCTCCTTGACGGTTGTGGTGACAGCGTCGGCGGGTAACGTTACGTGTGAGCCAGCGGCGCCATGTTGGGTCTCGGGGAGCTACTCTCCTCCTGTGCGCCACATCCGGGCCGCTCGGAGGAGTGAATGAGAGGCGGCAGAGGGGCGGAGAGCACCGGGGTAACAAGCGGAGGAACACCTGTGTTAGCCCCGGGGAGAACGCTCACCCTCTCGGATAATGGGAAGGCTCCTTCCTGAAGCATAAACGCGCGTTGTCGTCAGCAGCTCTCGTTGCTAGCGCGATGCTAACGCCCCATTGCAATTACATTAGCGATGCTAACTGGGTTTAGTGCTGACGTCACGGTTAATTAGCATGGACAGGTTTGGAAGTTGAGCTTTAACATGAAACACAGGATTTGACTCAAAAGCACCCTAAATATAATCTGTACAACGACATCTGACTCAAAGTGGGGTGTAAAAAAAACGACAGAAAGCGTTTTAAAAGTGCAGTAGCGTTATCCTGTGACGTCATAAAAACGATGACGGCGCCATCTCGTGGTGTGTTGTGAGAGCGAGGCTAAAACGGAACGTGCTGAGACAAGTTATAACCAATCGCAAACAAGTGACGTCACATGTTGCCTGCATCGGCAAAAACACGTAAACAAAATGAATAGTAAAAGTTAATAAAATAAAAGCAAAAACGACTCCTATTAAAAAAAAACTACATTTAATATACTTACTATTTATCTTACTTGGTATTCATTTAATAATTTTTATTTTTTATTTTTAGTTATTTAGTCTAAGTAAGTTAAATTTGTCATTTTAGTTTTAATTTGTATTCTTTTAAATTATTTTTTTATTTATTGTATTTCTTTAAAATTATTTCTGTATTTCAAATTTACATTTTGATAATGGCATTTTTATTTATTTTTTTGGCCATTAATTTCATTTACATTGTCCATTTTTGTTTCAATTTGTATTCATATAAATTGTGATTATTTATTACTGTACTGTATTTTTCCCCATTTCCATTTACCTCTGCTACCTTTTGTGTAACTATTTAATGTTCATCCTTCAAAATCAATTATAATGCCTCTGCTTGTTTTTGCAACGTTGACCCAGCAAGCATTAAGTTGAAGTATTCCAAGATTCCCTGTCATTTATGACATTTTTTTTTTTAGTTAGCAAGATGGCTAATCTAATAAGGATGCGAGCAGACAACCCGTTGGCATTGTTAAATCCCATCAGTGTTATTTGTCGTGTGGTTGCCGTAGAGATTTATTGCAAAACATGTATGGAAGCGCTTGTCTCACTGATATCCTCACGTCACATTTCGTTGTGTGTTAATTTGATTGTTGCCATGCCAACATAATGTGACCTGTAAAATGAATGAGAACATTTACTGTAGAAATAAAATAAGTTTAATTTACTGTAATCATTGTCAAGTTTTCATTGGGATTGAGGTTAGTTATATATATATATATATATATATATATATATATATATATATATATATATATATATATATACATATATATGTATAAATGAATGCACCTATGTGTTGCGTTCATGTGTCACGCTAGCAGAGCAGTGCTTAAAAGGGGCGTGTCCAGTGAGCAAGTTTTGGCATTCGTATATAAAAGTTGATTTGTTTCTGCCCGCCTCACTCCTTCCAGCCGACTCATTGGCGTAAACAAAAACACTGCAGCCTGCCACATTCTACATCACAGGTAAGACTTTATTACTTATATTGGATGATAATTCAGTTTATGATAAACCTTGATGCTGGATGACAAGGCCACTAAAATATTGGTCATTTAATATTATATGGATTCAAATGCATGTGACTTACTGGTATCAGAGTTGTTTTGCTTTTCTTATTTTTATTATAGGAACATTAATATATATATATATATATATATATATATATATATATATATATATATATATATATATATATATATACCTGAAGGTAATTTAAATCTAAATAAATGTGAAAAAAAAAAAGTGAAAATACTTTTTTATTTTCTATATATAATTAAAACAGCAATAAATTTAAAAAATACTTAGAATTTTTTGGCAAATATAGGTTGTAAGCACAACGAATCATAACCATTAAAAAAAATATATAAAAAAATAAATAAATTATGTGTAACAATAGTTACATTTTAGGTTTAAAACATAATTTCAATCTTCTTCTCTTAACGTTTTCTAAAAGTGATTTTGGTAGTTGCCGCTCCTGTTATTTTAAGCTAGCTAGGCTAATACATGTGCTAATCTCTCTATATTTTCACATCATATGGGCATACTTACGCCTAATTCAATTCGTAGTCACAAGAGCAAACAATGTGCTGAAGTCAGGACACTCAAATTTGTTGACTTGTCCTCGCAGTCAATGATGGTCTGTCGTCTTGCGTGACTCATCATCATTCCTCAAGTCATCGTTCAATCAATTAACGACCTTAACATTATTTTCATGAGGTTTTCAATCTTGTTGTAACTTTAATGCTAATTTTTTGGAGTGGTTTTCTTTTGCCAGGCATCATGGACGTAAGTAGCTCCGCTAATTGTCAGGTGCAAGCACAGGTAAGAATATTTGCTTATTTTCCGCATCTAAATAAAAAATGTCGACGCTTGTGTGGATGTCGCGCCGTCAAGTTGGTGTCCTCCATCCTGTCAACCCTCTCTCTGCCTCGTATCTCCATCCTGGCCGCCGACCCAACACCCTCTCCTCCTCCCTCACCTCCTTCCCCCCTTCAGCATGCTGACGTTCTGTGTGGCAGCTGCCCGCCTGGTTCTGCCCCACAGACTAGCGCGTTTTGGCCCGGCCAGACGTCCGGGAGCGCCTTCCCTATGTGGCCTGCGCAGGCCACCCAGCAGATCCCACCCAGCCAGCAGGTCCAGCCCATCCAGCAGGTGTCATTCAACCTATTGTTTATATTTATTTATTTATTTTTTTAAAGATAAATATTAGGGGTGGCAAAATGAGTGCGTTACTTTTGAGTTAATTTAAAGTTCCTTTAACGCCACAAATTTTTTTAACACGCGATTAATGACCGCCTCTAGGAAAGCCTGTACTGGTCCACGTCAAAATTTAACAGTAATACATTTAACATTCATGCATATATGTTTCGAGACTGGGGTCAAGTTGTATTTTACAATTTTACATTTTTGCAGAATTTCACAAGTTATTTCATGTTAAAGATTCCATAGCTTTTAATATGAAAAGAAAAATGCACTGAGCTGTCACCAATGTCTTACAAATGTGGCAGAAAAATGACCTCAACACAAATCAATGTCACACTCGTTTTTGTTTTTTTTGTTTTTTTACAGTACAGTACATCTTTTAACTCAATTTTATGAATTATTATGAAATTACTGTATCAATGAAAAGATGCAGCCATGTTTCTATTATTTTAACATTTTTTTCCCACTTTTATCTAACTTTTTTCTGAACTTATAAAAAAAATATTGTACAGAACAGATCAAATTTGCGATTAATCGTGAGTTAACTATTGAAGTCATGCAATTAATTACAATTAAATATTTACAGCCCTTGTATACATATAATATATATATATATATATATATATATATATATATATATATATATATATATAATTTGTGAGTTGTAATTTTGCTAACTATGAATGTTAAGTTTATTTTAAAACTGATTTAGAATATATATTATTGTTGTCTTAAAATTTTGCACAGGAATTATTTTTGAGTAAATGAAACCTTTAAATAAACATTTGTTTATTATTGTTAAGGTTTATTAGATTCAAATCCATTAAAATCGTAATCATCCTGAATGACTGAAAATATCACACAGCCCTAATTCATATATTGGTGTCCATGTCTCCAGTAACAGACGATTTGATACAGTACATGCATATTTTACGTTCATGTGTCAGGCCCCGCAGCCTGCGCCGTGTTGGACCGGGCAGCCTAACACTCCATGTTGGTTGGGGACTCAACCGTTGCCGGTGTCGGGGCCCACTCCTCTTCCGGTCCCACCTCAGATCCTCACACCCTCTCCTGCCCCAACTGCAACTGTGGTCCCTACTCCGGCTCCCACCGTGGCCCCAGCTCCGAGTCAAATCTGCCACCCTTGTTGGCCGGGCCAGTACCAGCCCGCCCAGCCCGCCCAACCTCCGGTTCAAGCTCAGGTACCCTATCAGGTCCCGGCTGTATCTCCAGTTCCTGTTCTGGCGCCTGCTCCCGTTTCCGCCCCTGCTCATGCTCCGGCTCCGAGCCTCCATCCATCTTTGCCGGCATGGGCCGCCCATCCTGGTTGGCCTTACAATCCCGGACAGCCAGGATGGCCCGGACAGAATCCGGCCCTGATGCCGCAACACTGGCTGCCGCCAACATCTGGACCACTGGTAAGTAACAACCCAGTAAACGTGACTTGAGTGTCTTCCAAAATAACAATTTTGTTCTTGGTTCTGTTTTGATTTTTAGAGCGTGCCCTACAACCTCAACCTGGCCCGAGGTGTGTACGACAAGATGATGATGACAATCCTGGGCCAGATCAAACCTAATGCCAAAATGTGAGTAGATTCCCGCACCCCTAAAACGGCCAAAATGAGTTTTTCATCCGAAAATATGTTCTCAGGTTCACTGTAAACTTCCTGCGAGGCAACGACATCGCCTTCCACATCAACCCTCGCTTCAGCGACGGGGGCAAGCAGGTGCTGGTGCGTAACCACAAGGTGGGCGAGCGTTGGGGTCCCGAGGAGAGGGACCTGAAGGGACCCTTCCCCTTCGCCGTGGGGAGCCCCTTTGAGGTGAGCGACAGCGGCCGGAACGCGCGCGCCGAGACTAACTGATGCTACCGCATGACGCCCTTGACCGACCCCAGGTGACCTCTCCTCGGGTTGAATGTCAGGCTAACGTTTGGCTGAAAAGGTGGAAAGGGTTGGAAAGGCGTTTGGGAAAGCTGGTCCTAGATCAGGGAAGGGCCGTCCCGCAGGGAGACTCCTGGAGGTCAGTCGCGGCGGTCTCGTGTTGTTGCTCAACAGCCTCACTAACCAAAACAAAAGAAACGAGCCAAGGAAGTCAACAACGTCAAAGACAATTTTGACTTTTCCACTAACCTAATATATGTCTAAATTAGGGGTGTCAAAATTAGTGCATTAATTTTGACTCAATTTAAAGTTCCTGTAACGCCACTAATTTTTTAAACGCGCAATTAATGACTGCCCCTTACTTGGAAAGCCACAGCAGACACATTCACGTCAAAATTTAGCAGTAATAATTTAATAATAATCCATACATTTGTCGAGACTGGGGTCAAGTTCTATTTTACAATTTTAAAAATGTGCAGAATTTCACAAGCAACTTTCTGTTAAAGATTAAATAGCTCTTAATATGAAAGAAAAATGCACTGAGCTGGCGCCAACGTCTTACAAATGCAATTATGCCATCTAGTGGCAGAAAAATGACCTCAACACAAATCAATGTCACACTCGTTTTTTTACAGTACAGTAGATCTTTTAAAATGTAACTTATTTTATGAATTATTAAGAAATTACTGTATCAATGACCAAAAGATACAGCCATATTTCTCAATTTATCATTTTTTCCACTTTTGTTAGTGTATAAAAAAAAATATTGTGCATTTTATTGTACATTTAGAACAAATATAAAATTTGTGATTAATTGTAAGTTAACTATTGAAGTCATGTGAGTAATTATGGTTAAAAAAAATTAATCGCCTGACACCCCTTAGTATAAATATATACGTATATTAGTAATATATACGTACGTGTTTCTGTAAACACTGAAGATGGGTTAGAAGCTTAAAACTAAATTATGTTTTATGTTTTCAAAAGTATGTTTTTGTGAAAACATCAAAGACAATTTAGAGCATTTAATGGGTGGAAATACGTACTTTTTTTGTAAATATCAAACACAATTTAAAGTAATCAATAAGGTTACAGTATGTTTTCATAAAGACAATTTGGATTTCAACTAAACCAATACTTTTTATAAACATCAAAATCATCCAACGCATAAACATTTTTGTCCACATCAGACAATTGAGTGTCGAACTTCAACATCAAAGAAAGTATATTTTCCGATTGTGAATTTTGTAAGCAACAAATTAAAACATGAAAGATTATTATAATGTATGTGTCTTCATACAAGACAATGTAGTTTTCACGTAACTAATGTACACAGTTAGTTATCGACAAACCAAACGTGAAATTTGTTCTCAATGGAGATGCATGTTTTTGTTAACATCAAATAATGTACGTGTTGACATTTTCATGAATGTAACAGTGCCATCTACTGGACCAGGTGGGCCACTGCTACACTTCAAAAAAGTCAAATCACCATTCAGCTGTTTGTGTTGTGTTGCGTTTCAGATGAAGATCTTGTGCGCGCAGGACTCGTTCCGCGTGGCGGTCAACAACATACCCTTGTTTGAATTCCGCCACCGCGTCCGCGAGCTCAACCAGATCAACAGAATCAACATCCTGCACGACGTCGTCCTCACCTACGTCAACGTGGAGACGCTTCCGTAGGATCGCCTCACAAAAATGATATTGGCATCTCATAAGTGTGATTAAATGTGTGACAATATTACATGCGAATTGAGTGCCTTCAACATTAATTTAAAAGCACACTAATATTAATAAATATAACATATATATACGGTATATTTAAACAGCTTTGTGCATTCTACCATTTATGAATTTATTGTGTATATTTTCTATTAACAATTAAATGGCTTCAAACAGAATTATGAGGTTCTTTGAATTGCTTTGGTGAAAATGCTGCCATGCTTAAGCATACATTTAATTATTATATTACTAGGTTTAGCTTAGCCTGTAGTCTGTATTATACAAAGGACAATTTCAACATATAGAAAACAAGTAAAAGAGCTAAGGCAACAACTGTCATTTAGGGGAAGTCAAACCATTTTTATTTTTTTTTTACAATAATATGATCCATGCAGCCCCACTAGTCTAAATATGTTATTTTGTTTAATATTACATGAGTGGAATATGAGTTAAGCAGCAAAATCCAGCCGTTTTGTTCACCTCAGGGGGCGGCCATTTTGACACTTGCTGCTGACTGAAGATGTTGCTCAGGTAACAACCAATCCCAGCGCAGCTTCAGAAAAGAGATAAGCTGTGATTGGCTGTTGCCCGAGCCCTGCGCAACTGTGATGTCATCTTCAGCCGACAGCAAGCGCCAAAATGGCCCCTACTAATGGATGAAAACTGCTGGATTTTGCTTCATTACTCATATTCCACAAATGTAATATTAATTGTCCCAAAGACGTAATTATACTTTTTTTTTTTTTTTTTTTTTTTTTTTAATGCTAGAGCATACAGAAGGCTTTGATGCAGGTAGTAATTACAAAAATGACCAGGAGATGGCAGAAGAGTATAAGAGATCAACCAGGGCCATGTTGCAAACAAGCTAATTCCCCACAATTCTAAAGAGATTTGCGAATAATGATGAAACTTAGCTATATTCTAATGCAAATTGCTGCAAAATGCAAACGGATAGAAATATACTTTTTTTTCCTGATGAAAGAAGATACTCCAATCTTTCTTTTGGTAGGTTCCATATTTCATATATCAGTCAAAATCCAGTAAAACAGCCAGGAGCGAAGGGGGTTGCTTCAGTGAAAATGGTTGTGAGTGCAAGAGTTAATCAGAATATGATGTTTAGACTAGTGAGGTCACATATATCATATTATTTTCAAGAAATGTTTAAGGTTGACTTCCACTTTTAAGAAAATAAGGCCAATCGTTTTTGACTGCTAAACTGTGAGCGCTATGCAAACAAAAGCACACGCGGCTTCCTGTTTCACATCTTGCTGTCCAGCTTCCTCTCAACGGATTTCAGCAGAAGCTCTGCGTACTGCTCCAGCAACGCCAGCGCTCTGTCACTTTCACCTTTGGCCTCCGAGCCACAGAGGGCGCCGTTGGACGGCCAGGAGCCCGGCAGAGGGTCCAGCTGGGCCTTGGCCGACGTCAACGCCCCGGACAAAATCTTCACCATCTCCTGATGAACGTCTACTGCGCAGTCTGGAGGGCAGTGGAGCACCTGATGTACATGCAATGTGGAAGAAATTGAAGAAATTGAGCCACAATTCAAAAGCAATGGCTGATTTTCATTGGTTACTTTTCATCTATTTTTTATGACTGTTATACTGTCTGTCTATATTTTGTGGTCAAATATTTGTTGTTTGGGTTATAACACATTGCATATGGTATTTTCCATTACAATGGACTCCTAAATGCCAAGGTTATTTTAGTTAACTAAAACTAACAAAAAAAAAAACTAAAACAAAAATTAAAAAAACAATTTCATTAACAAAATAAAATAAAAACAAAAATGCTTTTAAAAAAAAACAAACAAAAAAAACAATTGAAACTACATTTTATGTTTACAAAACTAACTAAAACTAATTATAATTATAACAAAAATGTCCTTCGTTTTAGTCTTTGGTAATTAATTTAACGCATGAGCCTTTGAGGATGATTTTAAATGTGATTTTTAAGTAGATTTATTTTTACATTAACCGGAAAAAGGATGTTTGAGAGTGTGTCACACGGAAGTGACATCATCTAGCAGCAGTCAATAGAAAAGCACCTTTGCTCTCTTGGTGTTTTATAATTTAAAAAAAAAAAAAAAAAAAAAAACTAAAACTAATGCCGAAACTAACTAAAACTAAACTATAACAAAACATTTATTAAATAACTAAAACTTGTAAAAACTAACAGAACCATCCTAAAAACTAATTAAACTAACTAAATTTAAAAAACAAAACTAAAAACAAAATTAAAACGAAAATGAAAAATTCCAAAACTCTAATAACCCTGCTGAATACACAATTTTTTCTAATATTTTATATATATATTTTTGTTCATCTCACATTCAAAAAAAGAAAACTAATAAATAAATAAATAAATAAAATTTAAAAAATAAATAAAATAAATAAAATTCTCCTGCTAACTGTTTTTCATGTAAAACACATAGAATGTTTATTACCATTTTTGATGATTTATTTGGTGTTTAAAATTTTTATTTTTATTCGTTCCCACCAATTCATTTCAATGGGCGTCAATCATATACAGATTTTCGTCATTATTACGTGTTAGCATTAGCATCAAGTTGGCCGGGACTTGTTTAGGCTACCCTAAGTGGTTGTTTTATATAGACAATTTGTCTTTTTTTTTTTTTGTTACATTGTTTACTTTGAAAGTAAATATCAACTTGGAGTGGTAATAAACAGCTTTAACCCTCTTTTATGAGTAATTGTTTATTAAGCTGTCAAACTTCTGCTTGTTGTGAATTGACTTGAATCACTGCCACGATACAGATCCTATGTTAAAAAAAACAAAACAAAACAAAAAAACACGCACTGACCTCTGTGTAGAGCGTGACAGTTCGCCTCAGACTGCAATGAAGCTCACTCGCGGCCTGCTTGCATGCATCCAAAGTGACGGAATCACCTGCAGAGTAAAGAAATACATGAAAAATTCAAACACACATTTTCAAACCACATCTGCGCACACTAGTGTAAAAAAACAAAACAAAAGTGAAGATTTATCCTCAAAAGAATACAAACAAGCCAAGAATTGGCACACTGACCGGCATGGCACTGCCAGGAGGCGACGGGTGACAGAGACGGCGACACGCAAGCCAACGGCGGCCAGCGCGAGGAAGAGTGACGCCGAAAAGGAAGAGGAGGAGTAGGAGGCAGAAGGAAAGGAGGAGGAGCGCTAGGAAACGACAGGTCGGTAGGAGGAGGAACACCTGCACGTGTGAGGGGATCTTCCGCCACCAGGGGGAGCACTTCAGGCGGCGGGGCTACATTGTGGTTGCTGGGGGAAGACAATGATGCGCATATTAAGACATTAGTGCTTGTATTGAACTTACTCAGTAAAAACTGAAGAATGCTAATATTTATTTATTTAAACTTAATGTGATACACATTTCTTCTGTACTAAATATACTATTTTTTTAACTAAAATTGATTGTATTTATTTATTTACTATTTATCATTATTATTATTATTATTATTTACTTATTTAGTTATTTTTTATTATTAATAATTAATAATTTTTTGGGAAAACATACCCATCGGAAAGAAATGGATAGATCGCCGCTATATTTTTGTTTCTCAAATAAAAGTTTTGGATATTAGTTTAATTCTATTTTATTATTATTGTTACTATTATAAAGTTTTGAACACTGAGCGTGTATAGGCCTACTGTATTTGAATAAGGGATACAGTAGCCTTTGTGAGAAAATGTTAATACCTGGAAGAAAAGTGTGTGGTGAGATGTTTTACCGACATAATAAACGAAAAAAAATATAGTATGAATAAAATAAACATTTAGAATAAACAAAAAATATATATACTGTGCTGTGTAACAAGTACATTAAAAAAAACATGCTTTTAATGGGAAAAAATGAATGCAAATGAAACACAATATATATGATAAAATGAAAAGCATTTATAATAAATAAAAAATCATACCAAAACGAAAAAACATAATAAATGAAATAAATATATATTGTGCTGTTTAATAAGTATATATATATTTTAAAAAAAAACGTACTTTTAATGGGAAAAAAAATAATGTAAATGAAAAAAAAAAATACAATAAACCAAAAAAAAATAAAAAATACATAATTACCGGGAATTATTTATTTTTAACGCGGATTTCCATTACTGCAGGTTGTTTTTTGAACGTAACACTCGCAATGAACGAGGGAACACTATATTTAAATTTTAAAAAAAGGTCATTTTAGAGCTATAATTTTAATATTGTGATATTTTTATTCATGGTTATCAAACTGTCATACGTAGCAACCATTTATAGTCCTTTTAAGATAGCCAGGAAGTTGCGCACAAACAAATTATTGTGGAAACGTGCTTTTCTCAAACTCACCTTTCAGACGTCGACACTCTGTTCTTCTCTGCTGAACCTTGCACAAGGGAAGAACATAGAATCAAAAAAGGAATCCCCCCCTCCCTCCACCCCGACCGCTTATCCTTACCTGTGCAGGATGTGACATCACACGTCGCCGGTCCCACGATGGGAGACGAAGCTTTCGTCGGACTTTCCGGGCTAAATGAGTTGTCTTTCATCTCCAAGCAGAGGCTGCGTCGAGGGCTGAGAGGCAGCTTAGGCTGAGGGATTCGAGAAGGCGTCGGCAGGACGGCGGTGAGGGGATGCCAAGATGCTTCCGCGGCGTCCAGATCCCCCCAGGACCGCCGAGCCTTCGGGAAGGGGGACAGGTCGAGGGCGAGGTGGGCGCCCTCGCCCACGGATGACGAGCGGCTGCTTTTGGCCATGGAGCTGGCCGTCGGGTTCATGTAAGAGCGAGGAGATTGTGGAGAGCCCGGCGAGGGGGTGGACACGTGCGAGGATGAGGGCTTGGGGGGGTCTCGGTCCAGGAGGAGATACTGGGGTCTCTTGCACCACTCTCTACGATCACTAGAGGGCAGTGGAGAGCGTGGAGCTGGGGGAGAAGAAAGTGGAGGATATTTTATAGTACTTTTTATTACTTTCTTTCTTGGCTATTTCTGCAAATAGTTATTACAATTTATTTTTAAATTAATTTTTGTGTGTTTAATTGTATTTTGTCTACTTTTTAAAATTAATTCCATCTGATCCTATATGTGATTGTATCTATCCATCAAGCTGTATATTATGATGGATATTCTTTACATCATTTAATTGGATCTGTTTTAATGTCGATATATTTTATTTAATTTTGTGTATGTTTTAAAATTAAGTTGAAGTTGTTTCATTTAGTCTGATGTGATTTTTCTTTTTATTTGAATTGATTTAAGCATAAATCTACATTTCAATAATGACATATTTTAAAAAACTTTAATCAATACTCATCTGATCCTATATTTCATTGTACCTGTCCATCAATCCGCATATTATGATGGATATTTTTTACATTACTTAATTGGATCTGTTTTAATGTGGATATATTTTATTTAATTTTGTGCATGTTTTAAAATTAAGTTGAAGTTGTTTCATTTAAATCTGATGTTATTTTTCTGTTATTTTAATTTATTTAAGCATAAATATACATATAGAAAAATGACATTTTTAAAAACTGTATTTGATATTCAAATTTACCAGGTCACATAATAAAATAAAATATATAAAACAATAATTTAAAAAATGTTTAATTTGCTATATTGAGTTTTTTATTTTTATTATTTTATATAATTGTATCTGATATCATTGTATTTACCGGTAATGTCTATTTCACCATTTATTCAATTCACAAATTCATGTAATATTTTTTTTTAAGTGTAATTACGGTAGATATGATTTGATTTGAATTTATGCATTAATACCACAAAATTAATAACATAATGTAAATGTCTTTTAATTTTAGTTTGATTTGATTTAATTAATGACATTGAATTGCTCTTATTTTTTAATTACATTCATTTTTTATTTATTCATTCAATCTATATACAATTTATTTATTTTAGTTACTAACTCACTGACTAATTTGCAACATTAATATACTTTTTCAAATTTATTTTAAGCATCATGATTGGCAGCCAAACTATTCAAATGCAGATCGTGGGGTGCTTTATTGTACAAATTGCACTGTTTACATGCTACTGTTTTGGTTAGAAACAGAATGTGATCACTATTTAAGAAAATGCAGTGTACTTTTGAGAGTAACGTACAGGCTACGGTGAGGTTCTGGACAGACTGGGACTTATGTAGACTGGCGGTTCTGTCAGACAACGGAGGTTTGGACGGCGGAGTGGAGAACCTCCAAAGGTGGGACCCCGGCGTGGTCTTCTTCTGGGGTCTTGGAATGACAACAGAGCCTGTGACGAGCCTAGTGAGACGAAAAAAAAGTGGTTGCTAAATGCTACTTTTCAATTCACTGGATGGGTGGATGTCTCGTAACATCTTACTTTGGCCTCTGGGTGGCGCTAGGGGACACGGGGCTCTTGTCCTCCATGTTTCTGCTTTGCCCGTTTTCCATCAAAGGGCGCACTTTGGAAACAGGAGGCTTGTGGACGAGGCCGCCGCCTGCTTCCTTTGCCTGCACTTTGTAAAAAACAGGCCCTCCCCTGCACACACACACAAATCAGCATCGCCCACGTGTACCTACCTAATGAAGTTGTGATGCGCACCTGTTGTGATGCCCTCTGGCCAGGAAGCGCGACGACATGCTGAGCCTCGGGACTCTGCTCGGCTCGGCTGCACGTCACATGACACAAAAAAATCAAACCAAAAACTACAGAAATGCATCAAATAATCACTAAGATCGTCCTACCTGTGCTGCAGGTGTCGGCCAGTGTCTCAAAATTCTGCTTGAGGAAATCTTCTCGTCCAGCCTCGTCCTCCTCAGCCTTGGCTAACTCCTCTTCCTCATCCTCCGAGCTGTCCAGGCTAAGTGACGCGTTGTCTGCGGAGTCTGTTGATGATTGATTTAAGCTCTCAAGCAAAAGATCTGGTGGATTTTACGCGAGTTTTACCATCCAGGATGCCATCGGGACTGGTTCCTCGGCTGTCGTAGCCCATCGAGCAGGCGCTGTCCGGGCTGTAGCTCTCCTGGCTCTGGCCGAGCACCTGACGCTTCCTGTCATCCCTGAGGAAGACGAATGGGAATTTCTGTTTAACAAATTTCATATCACTAATTGAAACTAGCGCTGCACCGTGACGTGCATACACTCGTGGCCAACAACGAGGCACTCTAAAGGGGCCACAACAGTGGACTAATTAAAGGGACAATGCATTTTTGGGGTGTAGCATTTACAAAAATAATTTTTCCTCTACTAAGCCAATTTGTATGGAGGACCAAAACTTCCAAAATTCAAAATAAATAACTAATAAATAAATAAATGACTAAAAATGAAAATAAAAATGGATATTAAAAAAATACAATTCGAAAATTATATAAAAATATATATAAATGGAAATAAAAATTTGTATACATTTGTATTTTTTTAATTATATTTTTATAACCGTTTTTATTTTCACTTTTAGTCATTTATTAGTCATTTTTGGGGTGTAGCATTTACGAAAATAAATTTTCCTCTACTAAATAAAAATAACTAAATAAATAAATAAATGGACTAAAAGTGAAAATAAAAACGGATATAAAAAATATAATTAAAAAAATTAATACAAATGTATTTATTTATGTAGAATATTTTTTTTCTTATTATTTCCATTTACGTTTATTTATTTATTTTCTTTTTATTTCAATTTATATATATATATTTTTTCATATATAATTTTCGAATTATAGTCATTTATTTATTTGGAATTTTGGCAGTTTTGGTCCGCCATACAAATTTGCTTAGTAGAGGAAAAAATATAATTAAACAATTTAATACAAATGTATTTATTTGTGTATGTATATATTTTTTCTTTTTATTTCTATTTATATTTTTATCCTTTTTATTTCCATTTATATTTATTTATTCTTTTATATCATTTTCAATTTAGATTTTTTATATTCGTTTTTATTTCCATTTCTATTTTATTTTTACTTTAGTCATTTATTTATTTAGTCATTTATGTATTTATGTATTTATTTATTTATTTATCTAGTGATTTATTTATTTATTTATTTATTTTTTAATTTTGGCAGTTTTGGTCCATACTGCCAAGTTGAAAAGTTGTTCAAATGAGGGGGCGGTCCTAGTATCTTGGGTTGGACTCTCGCCGGCTTGCAATGAGAGCTGCAGCAATGGACGACTATCTTGTCCACTGTCACCTCGACTTGCGACTTGAATTGCTAGACAACAAATTTTGGCAGTTTTGGTCCTCCATAAAATTGTGGTGCTTTTGCTTTGGACAGAAATGTGACATACGTAGCGTGAAAAGATGATTGTACCTATCGTCGTCGTCCTCCGTGCCCAGCCCCGCCCTCTCACAACCTTCCACGCCTTCAGATGACAGCCAATCATAGCGTACGACGTAGTGACGTGAGAGGTTCTCGTTGGGGCAGTCCGAGCTCGGGACGGGCGCGTGGAGGGTGGGAGTGCCGCAGCGTGCGTCTGCGTCGGCGGGATTGTTGGGAGTGAAGGTCTCCAGCTGCCTGAGGTCAAACATGGACTTGACCTTCAGCTCCTGAGAGCCCCTACGCCGAGACCAGCGGCGGCGAGGACGACGACTGACGACGGGCGTGGGTACGACAGGCTGGAAATAAAACAGAGACATCAATGAGGGAAGTAAAAAAGGAGGCGACTAAGTGTAAATGTACTCCTGCAACAGCACTGGAAACAGGAAACGAAATGTCTGCAACTATGCCAGACAGATTTTTATATGACATATATTTGTAATGTCGGACATTATTATATCATGGTGGAATGTAACTAAGTATGCCTTCTTTTTTTGTGTTTTGTTTGTTTGTTTGTTTTTTATGTAAAAAAATATTCAGAATTTTTATTGACCTCCTATATGGCAGACAATTTTAGATTTTTTATTTTTTTTTTTTTGCAAAATCACCGAAAATTACTGTATGTAGTTCTACTGCGTCCATGTTAAACCTAAATAAACTGAGTTGGTTACTTACTAAATTAAATTATTAATTATTTTTTGGAGCAGGGTATTTATATTTTTTTCAACAATTTAGAGGTAATAATTCTTCCTACACCCATTAAATGAAAAAGTTTTTTTTTTTTTTTTAGTTATTAATAAAAATAAGAGAATTTTCACAAAAAAGGATACAGTATTTTATGCAATATTGCAGTTTTTTTTAAAAATGTATTTAAAAATATTCCTGTCAAGTTTTTTTTTTTAATGTAACAAATGTGTAGGTCTGGGATGTTTAATAAAATTAAATATAGAATAAAATAAAACAAATATTAGAGATACTGTAAATACTTGAGACTTAAAGAAATAAAATAAAATACAACTAACATGGACAGTTTGGACACATTATTTTTAACAAATAAAATTAAAACGATCAGGTAAAATAAATAATCTAAAATATAGCTTACATATCAAATATTTAGCTATATCTTTAAATAATTAAAATAAAATAAAATTATACAATAAAAAAATCATCCAATCAATAAATAAATAGTAATAAAAAGACAAATGAAAAATAAGACTAAACTTTTGTACAAGAAATACAATAAAATAAAAAATAAAAATACAATATATACTATTTTTTGGACATTAAATTCAAATACTTTTTAAACATTTCCAAAAGCAAAAATCACCTTTTCCCAGCAACCCATAGTATATCCTATGTTTAAATAATCTCAGTTCATGAAAAGATGATATTGTACTGTATTATGCTCCAGTAGGATATAAAAGTGAAGACATTCATGAAGAAATTTTTTTATAACGAGAATGATTACATCAAATGAACAATTTTGAATATTTGAGCGCTTTTTACACGTACTTTTCAAACCTTGCAAGATAATCCATGTGAACAAATTCAGTAAAAACTGTCCTGTGACTTACTTTTGCCGCCTCCCAGTCAGGAGTTTCTTCCGAGCCGCCCGTGTCTTCTTCCCCGTGGTTGCTGTCGGTGGACGCGTTGTTGCTGGAGTCATCTTCGCGGTCGTCAGAGTCCCGGCGGGCGGCGCTGTCCTCGTCGTCACGCTCGCTGTCCGAGGAGAGGCCCGCCAGAGTGGGAGCGCTGTGCGCCTCTCGTCTGCCGTCAATCGTCGCAAATTAAATTAAGGGTCGGCGCAAATTGTTTTGGGCTGGAGGCGGGCTCACCTGAAGGCGGCGCTCTTGAGAGGCTGTCGGAGCTGAAAGAGCTTCTGTCGCATGCTGATGGTCAACTCGGGAGCCAGACGCCACACAAATATGCAGCTATGTTGCGGAAATACAGCAACGATGGGTGAGGGGAGTGGTTATATTGACAAAGGTCGGACTGGAATGACGACCTCACCTGTCCCCTGACACGCTGATCAAATGCTTGCAGTCGTTGGTGAACCTCAGACCAGTCACGATCTCTGAAACACAGAACAAATGAGCCGCACACCCGTCTTGACCTATCTGATGAAGCCATGTATGATGTATGATGTCATTCTTACCTGAATGTCCAAACATGGTGGCTACACATTCTCCGGTGCGGAAGTCAAAGATGCTGATGTTTTTGTTGGAGCAGCTGGCGGCCACGTATTGACCCGACGGGTCAATCTGAATCTGCCACAACACAAACACATGCACGCGCACGCGTAAGCGGCCATTTTATTAGGCGCAAGTAATCTCATCCTCGGCAGCTCGACTCACTCTGAGCAGGCCGCCGTCGTCGCTGAGGGATCCCTTGTACACTTTCTTCTGTTTGCCGTTGTTGATGTTGAAAATCCTGTTGATGCGAAAACATCACGACCTTGAGGTTTTCAGGCGTGACCTTGGAGGATGCACGCACAGACGCAAACGCACCTGATGCAGCGGTCCTGGCAGCCCACCGCCGCGTGCTTGCAGATGGGGTCCACGGCCATGTCGTACAAGGTGCTCTTCCTCACTGTGTGATGAGAACGCCTGAATTCGGTTCCTCTGTCGCTCTGTAACAAAATAGAAAAGAATATTATACATTATATATGTTTTGTTAGTTTATTTTACATTCATGTTATATACAAGACTTTACACAATTGGTGAAATAGTCTTATTTTTTTATATTTTCTACAATTTAAAAAAAATGCATATTTTTTACAGTGCCAGTTTAGCCTTTGATATTCACTCTGAGTACTTTGCCAATACCAGGTACCGATACCTCCAATACTTTTTGGATTCATAAAATTTAATTTAACACAGTGACAAAAAAAAAAAAATTGTGAACAAACACCTTTCATTCTGACACAGATTTTTATTTTTATTTTTTTTGTTTCAAGTATCGATGGCTGGTATCGGCAGCGTGCATGATTACAAGTAAGTACAGATAAGTTTTACAGTACAGGGCAAAACCTCTAATGTTCCAATTAAAAAATATTTATAGCAATTTAGCAAAAAATGGAAACTATCGTGTCAATTATTTATTTATGTTTTCTTTTTATTTTCTGCAAATGATTAAAACGGCCTTGTTATACAAATTATGAAAATAATTTAGGTGTCTAAATATTATTAGGAATTTTAGACAATTTTTAAAAAGTGTGTTTTCAGCAAATGGCAAAAAAAAACAAAAAAAAACAAACTTTTCCATATTTTTTTTATTCGCAGCTTTTATTAAAAAAAATGTTATTTCTAGCAGTGTTTTTTTTTATTAGAAAACTTCATTGACTTGTATTCAAATTAATGATTTCTCAGCATTCTTTTTCTGCAAATATTTATAATATAATATTATAATATATATAATATTCTAATAAAAATAAAAGTGTTCTAAGGTTTAAATAATGTAATGGAAAAAGATAACAGTGCTTTTGCAATTTCTAAAAAAAAAAAAGAAAAAAAAAAGACTTCATTTATTTTCAAATTTAATTTTAAAAAAATGTAATGCCTTTTCCTGAAATGTTTTTTTTTTTTTTTTTTTTTTTTTTAAATACATACTGTACATTTTCTCACATACTAGCCTTGGGGATCAGCTTTATAGTGCTCCCAAGTGCTGGATCTAGATCTACGTTTTCTTTGAGCGGGTGTCTGTCCCCTTTCATTTTGTAAACAACAAAAACCACTTTCTTGTCTCGAATGAGAAGCGTGGGTATTATCTCCCGTGTGACTTTAATCGTTACCTCCTACGTCTGTTGACAAATGCTCAAAACAGTGCTGGCACTCATTAAGCATGCTGTGTGATTACTAGGATGCTGGCTGGCTTAGCTTGTGCTGAGAGCTCTATAAATCTTCGTGGCGACTAACAAGCGCTTGTTTATCACGCTCCATAAAAGTTAACGTTCACATAGTCGCGCAAGAAGAATCAACACGGAGAAAAATGGACCCCGATTGGAAAAGGCTTGCTGGTCCACACTTTATGCTAAGCTACTTAAGACAGATTTAAGACCCCCTGTAGGTGGGGCACGTGTATGTGTGTGTGTGGCGTGTACTTACCGTGTGTGCGGTGCGGAAATAGATGCTTTTATCTGCCCCACAACTGATCAACCTCACTTTGCCATCAGTGGCTATAAGAAATATTAGGGGGGGGGAATTCAGATATAATTATTTTAGTTTCATAGAATAAATCAAAGGATGTACACAATATGGACAAAAGTATTGGGACACAGTATATTCTCAAAAGGCCTTCAATTAGTTGACAGCTGACACATACATTATTAGTTAGACAGTCTGATATTTTTTATTTACTGCATAGGGTAAAAAAAAAAATTCTGGAACTACAAAACTGGGTTTTTTAATATTTTAAAACAAAATCGCAACTATTTTTATTTTATTAGAAATAAAAAACAATACAGTTCATTTTTCTCAAATGTTTTTCTTAATTAATATTACAAATATTTATTAAATAAGTCTCCGATAAAATTCAATTTAAAATTTGTGTCTTTTCAAAAAGATGCATAGTAATTAAAAAAAAAACCCATTTTATTACATTAAAATAAATGACTCCAATAGTTAAACTAGCTTTGTTTTTTAAAATACAAAACTACATTATACAGTAATGATAATGTTGCTGATAACAATCCAAATAAAATTAAATTCAATTAAATAGAATAATTGCAATAATAATAATAATAATAACAATAATAATAATAATAATAATAATAATAATAATAATAATAATAATAATAATAATAATAAAACAATACCTCAAGGTAAGAGTCACAAAGCTTCTTCATTTTAATATGGAGGAGAATTGCTTCGGTGCATTTTGAGTAATTACAGGCATTTAATTATTCATTTTTAAGTGAGAAATGACATTTAAATCATGAAAAAAATATCAAAATTTAAGTTATTTAAATTATTATAGCAAGATGTATTACATATTTAACAGACCCTGGAGTTAATTTTCCCCCTGTGTGCACCATATGCATGTGTCCCAATACTTTTGTCCTCATAGTGTAAGAATAAGGCCCACCTGAGCACGTATAGTCAATAGTGGTACATTATTTATTTAAAGAGCCAAGAGAACAGGAAGGTCTCAGGAGGCTCACCAGCGAAGCGTACGGCTGTGATGGAGGACGAGTGCTCATCCAGCGTCTGCACCAGGCCGTAGTCGGAGGCGGCGTCCAGCACGTGAATCAGACGATCTCTGCTCGCCGTGGCCAGGAGATGCAGACCTACACGGGGACCAGATCATTCAATACCACGTGAGATTCACCTTAATTGTGTATCAGGGAGAAGAAGGTAGGAATGAAGGTAGAATGGAAGGACAGAGGTATGGGTGGTAGGAGAGGAAAGAAGGAAGTTGGAGAGGAAGGGAAGGAAGAAAGGAAGGAAGGAAGGATGAACAGAAGGAAAGACAGGAAAAAGAGCAGAAGGAGGGAGCGATGGAAGGAAGGAAAAAAGGCACCCAATGGTGAGGGTGACCTGTTTGAGGTTTGCTGTACTCCAGGCAGAGGATTTCGGCATCATGAGCTTCCACTTTGAGAATCTCCTCCATGCTGTTGAGGTTGTGGACTCTGAACAACAAACATAAGAGCAGGTTTCATCTTCTCTATCACAATATTAGGCATGCCTGCGTAATCACATGACAGGAAGTGGTGCCTTGACATCCAACTCAATTCATTCCGTGACCACTCGCGTATCTCAAATCATCTTCCCCCATTGAAATGAATGGGAAAACAATTCATCCATTCGAACAGTTTTTGCAATCTGACCTGAGCATTCCGTTGCGGTCTCCGGACGCTAAATGTTTTCCATCCGGGCTGACGCAGATGGTGCGGACGCCCGTCCTGCTTTCCGCCGGCTGTCCGTCCGCAGGTTTATCCGCATTGGTCAGGTTTTCTGCTTCCTGCAAGGCGGCCGTGCTCGCACTCGTGTAGATGATCTTGAGGAGGTCCTACGACAACAACAAAAACAAAGAAAACAATGAGCAGGTTTCTGTATTATTTTATTGTATATGTATTTGTTTTTTTTTTTAATGAAGTCCAACTGACGGTGCTGAGGATGTTCCGAGAATTAACGCAAGTGCGCTCGTCCACGTGCCAAAGTCTGATAGTGCTGTCGGACGAGCAGCTGAGGAAGGTGCCGGGCCACACATTTGCCGCCATCTCTCCCGGAATATCCGGAAACATCTGAGAAATGGGTTCAGTCCACAATATGATCATGTAAACATAGTAAAAACATTATATCGGGCAGTACGTATGGTATAGGTCAATCACAATTAATTTGCTCCCTTTATATATATTATATTTTCTTTTTTACTGTTAACATTGCTAGATATGACTCCCTTCCATACAATATTTTCTTTTATTTCTTAGAGTGCAAGACTCAAATCTAAACAATAATTAATATAATACATATTTTTCCCAAAATTTTATAGAGATTCAGGAAATTCTAAGATCAGTTGTAGTTAGTTTCTTTTTAATTTTATTCTCAAAATAATTTCCATTTTTTTCTTTGTTTAATATTTTAAATTTGATTTTTTTTCATTAAATTTGATTTTTTTTGTTAATTTTTCTTTTTCTACTGAAGGGTTTTCTCCCCCAAAAGGGTCTTTGTTAAAAAAATAAATAAAAAAAAACAACAACAAAAAAAACATTAGGTTGGAATTTTTTTTTGTTTTTTTTTTCTCCCAATATTTCCAAATTTTTCATTTTTAGATTGTAACTGTAATTTTGTAATCTATATTTAGCTTTCCCCATTATTTCATTTAATTTCTAAGATTGATAAAAGTGAATTTGTGAAAGTAAAACAAACAAACAAAAACAATCTTCCCAACATTTTAAATACATTCTTCATAGTGCAATACAAGAGTAAGAAGTAAAACTTTACTTTAAAAAAAAATTGTCTCATGAAGCAAGTTTGCAGCAATATTTTCTTAATTGTTCTCCAAAATAAGCATTTGTTTTCCTCTTTTTTTTCTGACAGCATGCAGGTTTGCTTACCTCCAAATCCCAGACACAGGCGGCGTGGAAGAGGGCCGAGTGGATCTTGGCCACCCGGGTGAGGTCGGTGACGTCCCACACGAATACACTGTGGTCGGCGTACACGCAGCTGAGCCAGCGGCTGACGGGGTCGTAAGTTACGGCCATGGCGTCCGGGTAGCGGGCGTCCGTCCGGCTGCAAAGTAAGTGACTGGAAGGAGAGACGGACAAGAAGACAGTTGTGGATTTTTGTCTATTTGTCACTTCAGACGATGTTTAAAGTGATGTTGTGAAAAGAGTTGTGCGTGTATGAGCATGCCTGTGTCTCTTTCTGTGACGTTTATGAAAATACAGAGTTGAACACCAAATTAAAGAGACAGAGGCAGACGTAGATACACACGTGGATGATCACCTCCTCACCTGGCTTGGGTGACGGATGCGACATCTGCTCCGAGGGGGTGTGGCCGAGGCAGCGTGCCGACAAAACGCAGGTCTAGCGGGCTGAATACTCGCACTGTTCCGTCAGCGCAGCTGCAGAAGAGCCGGTCCGAGGACAGAGTCAGAGACTGGGCCACGCTGGTCTACACAACACCAAGAAGAAAAGGACATTGTTATATAGTGCACAGCATAGCGATACAGACACACAGTTCAGAATTGAATTATTAAGGAAGGAATGCAGCAAGTAAAGAAGAAGATGGGTGAAGGGTAGAAGGATGTACGAAAGGAACAACGGAAGACAGTAAGAGAGTAAAGATGTTATGAAGGGAGGAAAGGTGGAAGGTAGGAAGGAACAATGAAGGGATGATGGAATGCAGGATGTGAGGAAGAATGCAAGGTAGGAATAAAGAAAGGTAAGAAGGACGGAGGGAACAATGATGACATGACAAGAAGGAGAGAAGAAAGCAAAGAAAGAAGGAAGAGAGAGAGAGAGAGAGAGAGAGAGAAAGGAAGGAAGGAAATAAGTGAAAGAGGAGGGAAGGAAGGAAGGAAGGAAGGAAGGAAGGAAGGAAGGAAATAAGTGAAAGAGGAGGGAAGGAAGGAAGGAACAATGAAGGGATGATGGAATGCAGGATGTGAGGAAGAATGCAAGGTAGGAATAAAGAAAGGTAAGAAGGACGGAGGGAACAATGATGGCATGACACGAAGGAGAGAAGAAAGCAAAGAAAGAAGGAAGAGAGAGAGAGAGAGAGAAAGGAAGGAAGGAAATAAGTGAAAGAGGAGGGAAGGAAGGAAGGAAGGAAGGAAGGAAGGAAGGAAATAAGTGAAAGAGGAGGGAAGGAAGGAAGGAAGGAAGGAAGGAAGGAAGGAAGGAAGGAAGGAAGGAAGGAAGGAAATAAGTGAAAGAGGAGGGAAGGAAGGAAGGAAGGAAGGAAGGAAGGAAATGGTATTTGCTTGTAGTGTGGCTTGGTGGATAAGGCATTAGACTGGAGTCCTTCAGAATGTCAGTTCAAATGAGAGAGAGAGGAAGGAAATGAGAGAGAGGAAGGAAGGAGGGAAGGAATCAAAGAAGGAAGGAAGGAAATACGTGAGAAAGGAAGGAAGGAAGGAAGGAAGGAAGGAAGGAAGGAAGGAAGGAAGGAAGGAAGGAAGGACAGCCGAATGGCAGAAGTAAGAAAGGAAGCAAGAAACGATGGACAGATGAAGAAATAGCTGAGGGTAGGATGGAAGAATAAAATACAGTATGGGGGGTAGGATGAATGAAAACAGGAAGGAGTAAAGGAAGTATGGAGTGTTGACAACAAAAAAAGAATGAAGGGAAGGATGGACTGAAGGAATGAAGGAAAGCACACACACAAGGGGGGAAACAACACTTTTTACCTGCAGGTCCACCCACTTATCCAGCATCCTGTTGCTGTTGAACTCGCACAGCAGGCCGGAGAAGGTGACGCAGAAAGTGGAGTCGGACTTTTGCCCTCGTCCGCAGGCCACGTCGCAGAAGAAGTTGTTCCTCAGCTCGCCCAGCAGACCCGAACGACCCAGCAGAGGAACCGGAGTGCTGGCCTAAAACAAGAGAAGCTCATGATTCGGCTCATTACCCTCCAAATGTACCCCAACATAATCATTCAGTGCGGGTGAATAAATGTCCAGCACAATGATTGAAACAAAAGTCAAATATGATTGAAATGAACTCAAGTATGATGACAAAAGATGCTAACTTAGTATGTTAGCATCGTACCTTACTGGCCTTGCAGTGGTCCAAATACCAGAACTTGACATGCCTGGTGCCCACGGTGACAAAGTAGGAGCTGTCCTCAGAGAAGGAAACCGCCGTTACCTTGCTGGACACCTTGTTGGCGGCTATCACGACATCCTTCTACGACAATAACCCCAACACGTTACAGACTCAAGTGCTAATAACCTGGTAGGTAGCCGTACGCTTACTTTCCACGCCCAGACGTTGACCATCATGTCGTGCTGGTTGCCCACGCTGACGATGTGCTTGCCGTCGGGCGAGAACGCCACGCAGGAGACGCCGTATTCATGCTTTTGGAGCTCAGACACCTGCCGGCGCTCCGACACGTCCCACAGTCGCACGGCGGGAAGGTGGCCGCTCTGGGGAGGCGATCGGTCGGATTGTTGAGTGCTTTTTTTTCTTTCTTTTTTTTTTTAAGCAAACCTGTTATGTTACAGTTCAAATGATGATCAACAAATGAATGAAGAAAACTGAAGTGTTGAAACAAAATCAAGAATTATCAAAATGATGGATGACTAAACCAAATTCAAATAAAATTACAATTAAAAAAAAAAGTATGATTAAAACAAACAAAAGTACAATTAAATAACACAAAAATATGATTAAAACAAAAAAGCATGATTGAAATAAAATAGGTTTAAAATGAGCTAGAGTACGATTGGAAAAAATAAATGATTTAAAAAAACTAAAATATATAATTAGAAGGAACTGAAACTTAAATGTGATTGAAAGAAACAAAAGTATTATTAAAATTAATTAAATTATGATAGTTAAACTGATTAAAATCAACTAAAGATAGAAACAAACATGTACGATTAAGTGAAAAACAATTACGATTTTAAGTATGATTTGAATGTATGAGCAAAACGTAGGCTAAATGCTAAAAACATAGCAATTTTCCCATAATGCTACAGAGTATTAACAAAATGCAGCCTAATGTATTTCGTATTTACTAAATTCCATAAACATTACATTAGCATTTGCTAACTGCTAAAAACATTACATTAGCAATTACTAAATGCTAAATGTTTGCTAAATGTACTAAATGTTTTTAGTGTTTACAAAATGTAATGTATTTAGCGGTTACCAAATGCTAAAAACCTTACATTAGCATTTACTAAATGCAGTGCTTTTGGCATTTACGTAACACAATGTATTTAGCATTTAGTAAATGCTAAAAACATTACATTAGCATTTACTAAATGCTAAATGTTTGCTAAATGTACTAAATGTTTTTAGTGTTTATAAAATGTAATATATTTAGCGGTTACTAAATGCTAAAAACATTACATTAGCATTTACTAAATACAGTGTTTTTAGCATTTACAAAACACAATGTATTTAGCATTTAGTAAATGCTAAAAACATTACATTAGCATTTACTAAATGCGATGTTTTTAGCATTTGCGAAATGTTATGGATTTAGCATTCACTAAAAACAATATTTTTAGCATTTAATACATTTTTTGCTCTGTAATATAGATCCATCTGCGGCTGAACTAAAAAAAAATAAAATACATAAAGGAAAGTGGTGCTCTCTCAGTAGCTCCACGGCCGCGTGCATGTAAACATAATGGAGACTGTGGCATTCTATTCCGATGTTTCAATGTCAAGGCTGTACTGTTGAGATTATTCTCTGGCTGCACACAGTTACATGACTTGTAACCCTCTCACATCTCCCTCTCTCTCTCTCTTCTGTAAAGGATCACTGAGCTATTTCCACCGCTTATCGCTTTAAAATGGCAAAGTCAAGGTCGGAGCTAATAGGTGAGATGGGTCGTGCAGCATGGAGGACACCAGAAGAGTTGGCTCGCAAGACGGTACGATACAAGAGACATTGTGCTATGATATTGTTTCTTATTTCCTGTTTTGATACGACATAAGGTGTTCTGAATCACATGAAGGGTTTCGAAATGGAATCGTGGATGGTTACGCCTGGTAGTTCATGCTAAGGAAGATTAGCTGTCGTATATATCACACTTAATAAACTATGAATGATCATCTTATCTTGCAAAATCTCATTCAGTATTTTAAATAGTTGTCTACAATCCTATGAAAAATTGTATTGATTGAAATAACTGCAAAAAAACTACAGTAAGATCAAAACAAGATTATTACTAAAACAAATTTAAGTATGATTGAAAGGTAGTAAAGTATGATTAAAAAAATAAATAAATAAACGAGCTCAATCAAGCTTGATTAAAATGAAATCATGCATAATTTAAAACAAATAATGAATTGAAGTTAGGTATGATTGAAATGAACTTAAAAAGTCAACCACAAGCACAAATAAAACAAACTTAAGTGTGTTAGAAATGACAAACATAAATGAAAAGTATTACTAAAAACAAACTGCATGACTAATTATATATACAGTAAATATCAACAATTAATTCAAGTTTTATTTTAATTTAAATTAACTTTATAACTAACTAATTAACGATTAATTTGTTTAATCAGATCTTAAGAATTTTGATTAATCACAATTAATTAAAAAGGCTTTTTTTTTAAATCAACATTTTTTTGTCCGCCAAATTTGACGAGCACCTGTTATGTTAATTCTTTCAACATTTAATGTTATGAGGGCATCTTCAACATTTTTTGATCCACTGCACGCGCTTTCTAATCAGTTAATTACATAATTTAAAATGGGGGGAAAAATGACCGCAATATTTTGACATGAACAAATATTCTAAATGTCAGTTATTAAATGCTTTACTTTAATGCACGTATGCACGTAGTTATGTTAATAGCTCAAGCAAAACTTTTGCTACCTTTAACAAAACCATCTGCGATCAAAATTAATAGTGTGATTAATCTGAGTTAATACATGATTAATGCGACCATTTTTGTGATTAATTAATTAGTTAATGCTTTAACTTTGACAGCACTATTAACAGAACTAAAAGACAGTTCAAACCAAATACGGCACATTTAAGTCAAACAAAATAATTTAAAATGAGAACAAAATATGTTACACTTTAAATGAACTGAAGTACGATTAAAAATGAACTCAAGTATGCTAGTCATGCTATGGGATTTGTTTTTGTTTTTTTGTTTTTGTTTTTTTGTCGAACTTTGCTCCGCTGTCACAATAACCAGCACACACACGTCCACTTAGACGGCAAAGTCCTTTAATCAGCTTCGATTGGCCGGTTGGGCCAGATTACGCCGGCGATAGATGCCAATGGGCGAGCCTAAAACGGGCCGTTAGGAACACGGAATCCTTAATCGACCGGCTGTATATGAGCACGTAAATCCTGCAGGGGATTTTCTCAATGAAACCACGGCATGGTTTATTTTACATGTGGCTGTGGTTGATTTGCAAGTACACATTGCAAAATATTTTTTTTTTTTGCAACAGTGGATAACTTATACATTTTACATGTAGGTTTGTTTATCTATGTGCACCGGCCTCCCGCACCAAAATCAGCCAGGATCGCCTTGGATGACGTTCCATTAGTGTGCAAATAAAACGACGTGCGCCTCACCTCGCCTGTGACCAGGTATTTGCCATCCTGGGAGAAGGCCAGAGCCGTGATGGTCTTCCTGCAACGAGGAATATGAGACGGATCCATCATGTGCTCACGTTGTCGTCATTTCAATGCAAACCAGCTCACCTTGACGTGTTGATGAGGTGCTGCTGCCTGTTCTTTCGCGGGTTGAGTAAAACCACAACACACCTACAAAAACGCACGCACGATAAAACAATCAATGCATGCAAAATAAAAGAAACACATGCAGATTTATGTAATGTAGGAGTAATCGCTGTTAATCTGCTATTAGCTTTGTTCTGTGTACTGCTAAGTAACAAATGCAGGTTGGCTTATCCGACACACACAAGAAGATTGTGCCTAAAAATGCTGACTAATTAGCTCAAGTATATAACTTGAAAAATAAATAATTAACATTTTTGGGGGGATTATACTCATTAAAAAGCAAGTGCTAATATTTTCTGAGTGTCAATATAAATTGTAATTTTTTCACATTTCTATTTTTAATTTCCTCACCCTGCAGGGTAAGCCACGAGTCCAGATTTGGGGTCGCAGGCCAGGCAGCTGTTGCTCACAGCGGTGACGCCCAGAACCTTTTCCAACGTCACCTGCAAAGCAACACGTGGAGATCGTCAATTAGTGGTGGGCGGGGCCATCTAAACAGCAATATTATGACAATATTTTCAATTTTACACAAACTTTGGCAAAAGTACCATAAAATGTCATAAGAATTAATTCAGGTTTTGCATCTTGATAGATCCATTTGAAATGATCAAAGAATATCGCTAAAGGTTTCGCAATACCAACCTTTGACTTGTGTTTTCGTCATTAAGTGAGCTACATAAAGTTTGATAGACCCACAAAAACAGTCTTGCCATTTTGGTTTGATGCGACCATTTTATTCTCGCTTCTGCCAATTCCATGTGTCCATTGAGATTTTGTCAGAGCGCTAGCAAATTAGCTTATTTTTAATTGTTTTAATTTTACTGTTAAAAAGGAGAAAAACGTAAACCTAACTTTACAAAGGCATCTCCTATCAAATATGTCCGAGCTCCAATGAAATGAAAAACATACAGGAGACACATATTGTATAATTTAAACACTTGTACATTCCTGTTTTAGCGCTAGCAAATTAGCATCACCTGTAGGCCTACAAGGCAGATGAGTGAGGCTAAATTGTGAGACATTTTGAATTTTTGTTTTTGTGCGTGTATGGCGGTGATGTTTGACAGCCTGTCATGAAGCGCAAAATTTTAGTTCAACTTTGAAAGTTCCACCTGTGAAACTACGTAATTTCACTGAGGACATGAAATTTGGTAGGCATGTCTATCATGAGTAGACCTGCTTGAAAAGACTCAGGAAGTATTTTTAAGAAGTAATTTTAGGGTCACGTTAGGTATCTCTAGTAGATGAATAATTGTGCAAAATTTACATTTTGATAATATCGATTAAGCTAATAGGCTAATAGGCACTAACATAAAATAGCTAATGAATACTTTATTATTAGGGCTATTGCTGCCTGACATCTTTTAATCAATAAAACATCTTTCAGCGTACAGTAATGAATTTATTGAGAGCCACATAAGGTAGTATTTTACTTTTTTTTTTTTTTTTTTTTTTTTTTTTTTTTTTTTACATTTTTTATGATTATTTTATTTTTATATTTTTTTTTTTATCTTTTATGTATTTTTTTTCTACACAGTATTTTAAGCTGATTATGAATGATAAAAAAAAGTAGAATTTATGCACACATTTTGTTTTTTTTAACTTGATGACAAAGCCCCTCTGTCCATTTTAAAAATCAAATATAAGTACGTAAATGTTTACATATAAATACCTTGCCGGTCAGGTTGTCCCCGCAGTCCTTGGCATGTTTGCCAGACGGCGATCTCAGCAGCTTCCTGATGCGGCTCTTGATGGTCAGTCCGTCGCCGGGCATGGTGTCCCCGGGACCCTCAGGTGGCGGTTGCCTTCGAGTCACTGCAAAACGATCAATTCAAGCTTTCCTGAGGAAGGAGCCTCTCGCAAAGTGGGGCAGCCTTCCTGCTGGCGGGACATGTGGAGGCTTAATCTCCTGAGGGCGGTTTAGCCGGAGGCCCGCCTGTCGCCTCAGCACAAGCTCCAGGCGTCCCGCCTCGTGATTACATCAATGGTGGCGTTTGTGCCTAATTAATTGATTTGATTGGATTAAAGGCACAGAGAGAGAAAAAGAGAGAGAGAGGATGTTGGTTAAGCTGTATGATAATATAAAGTATACGTAAACAATCAATCAACACCTGATGCCAGTTTGACTTGGGAAAATTAAAGTGGAACTCAACACGATTTTTTTTTTCTGTTCTATGCAGACCCACTAGCCTAAATATGGTATTCTGGTTAATATTGCATTCATGGAATATGAGTTAAGCAGCAAAATTCAGCCGGTTTTATCCACTTTGCCAATTGCTATCGACTGAAGATGACATAAGTGTTGCTCAAGTAACAACCAATCACAGCGCAGCTTCAGAAAACACGTGAGCTGTGATTGGTAGTTGCCTGAGCAGCTGTGATGTCATCTTCAGTCGACAAGCGGCAAAATGTCCGCCCCCAAAATGATAAAAACGGCTGGAGTTTGCATCATAACTCCTATTTCATAAATGTAATATTAATCAGAATGTCTTATTTAGACTATTGAGGTCACATATAACATATTGTCAAGAAATGTTTAAGGTTGACTTCCACTTTAAATTTGGTAGGCCATTGCTAAAAACACACTGGAAGCCCGCCATTTTGGTTTGAAGCAGACTTTTTGGCCATTGTCGAAAATCCACACCCATAATTAACTTAGAAACATGAAATTTAGCATTTCTTGGATCTGTGAGCAACTGTGATATCATTTCAAGTCGGCGGAAAGCAAATGGCCACCCCTTGATATAGATCAAACTGGATGGATTGTGCTGCTTAACTCATATTCCACTAACACAATTTGTAAAGGAAATTTCTGTGTTCACTTCCCCTTTAACAACATAATTCTAAAGATGACTTGACTTAAAGTATAGTAAAAAATAAAATACAAAAATATTAAACTGATTCTCAACATTAGTCCTTTTAATAGACAACATGGTAGGCTGCATATTGCTTAACAGTTTGCAGTCAACTGATTCAAATTATTTGCTATCAAAAACAAAGTGCTCTTTAATGTTTTGCACCAAAAAAAAAGTAAATTAAAACCTCTCTCTTAATAGTAGTGCGTGTCAAAATGCAGAGATTTATGTTTAGAAAGGCTTTTTATTTGGACCAATAACTGGAAAGAAAAAAAAACTAATCACAAGAGGTGGTGGAAGTCGAGACACTTTTCGTCAAGCTACATTCAGCAGGTCAAATAATGCTCGATGGTGTCTTGGCACCGAAAAAAACATTGCACAGTGAGCAGCATTGAGTATTCACAGTGATCATAGTTCTCATGTCCACAAATGAGGGTTACAAAATCCGGACTGGTAACTCGAGCCGTGAAAAAAAACAAAAACGCAAATTCATGGGGAGAAAAAAACAAACAAACAAAAAAAAACCCGGAAATTAAAACAATAGCTATCTATTTTATCATGAACCAAAAAGTACATTTTATAAGAACTTAAAAAAAAAATGAGATGATGCCCTCACATGTGGGCAAGGAGTGCTACTCTATTTTTCATGGATGTGTCTGGATGAAAAAAATAAATAAATAAATAAATAAAAACCCCATCTTTTAACTTCCCAGCATTTTGCAAACCTAACTCAAACATACATGCACAGGCACATCCGGTGTGGTTTCACAGCAAACAGGCCTGAGGTTCTCGTCACATTTTGTTTATTCTGAATCTGAATCGGAATCTGAATCGGGGTCCAGCTGCATCTCCATGTCTATCCACGACTGCCGCTTGGCGCTGGGGAAGTCCTTACCCAGGGAGCCTCGCGTGCGCGGCCGCAACGCCACGCCAACGTTGGCGGGCCTCGCCAATGTCTGGTTTTTGCAGGGCCGCCCTCTCCTGCGCGTCATTTCCTGGTACTTCAAACGACTTGCCGGGATGAACGGTTTGTCCTCTTGTGGTTTCCCTCGAGGTCTTCCTTTTGGCTGACGTGTGGGAGATGGACTCGAATTGAGGCGGGGTGTCACCTGCTTCCCAGGAGACGCTGGAGGCACGCTTCGGACCCCGTTTTGTACGGGACTGTCCTGGTCTACGGGTTCTGCGTCTGGAGGTGATTGTTGGTCCAAGGGGATTGTTGAGTCGGTGTTGGAAGACTGGGTAGGAACGTCGGCATCCTGGGGGTTCATGAGCATGAGGGTATACACACCTTTGCCTGCTAAGACAATACACAAACATGTTACTAGAACTGTTTATAATTCGTACTACAGTGATGTTACAGAACGGCATGGCATCCACAAAAGGCCCCAAAAAAATTTTTAAGTGTTGATAAAAGAAGAAAAATATGTCAAGTTGCAGCCGTGCCACATCAAACAACACTTTATAGCACATTGGAAATTTATTGTAATACATTCTTTTATAGAAAAAAAAAAAAAAACACGGCAAAATATTTAAAACTGCTAAGCGCTAGATGGCAGTAACTCCTAAAATAAGGAGTTACGCAGCCCCAAAATAATATTGTACAAACCATTTCCGCTGATGTCTTTAAATAACCTGGATTCACAGTGGCCTCTTTTAGCGGAAACGAAAGGGCAGCCATCTTGCGTTGCCGCTCTTACTGACAATTTCTGTTCATTTTTCACTGAAAACACTTAAAACAAGCTTCTCTCAGACTTATTGGTACAAAAAAAGGTAGTCAAAGAAGAGTCTACTCTTTCTTTTGGGAACACAATATATAGGTCATTCAGTGCCATTGACGGTTAAAGACGTCACAGATCCATTTTAACTGGGCGGGCAGTAAATGAGCTAACTCATTCTTGTCTTGAACGATCAGTCAAAATTAAAGGGACACTTGACTCATTTAACAAATTTCAGCAGTGAAATGTTCATATTTTTTCCAGAATGAATGTGATAACCATTATTTTTCCATGTACAATTAATACCTTTAAAAAGTCATTTTTCTACTTGCTGTCGACTGATGATGACGACATCACCTGTGCTGAGGAAGTAGATAACAGCCAATCGTGGCTTACCTGTTTTCTGGCTTTGGTCAGTAAACTGAGCCCTGATTGGTCGTTACCTACTTCCTCAGCACAGGTGATATCATTAGTCGACAGCAAGTAGAAAAATGACTTTTTAAAGGTATTAATTGTACATGAAAAATAATTAAGTTAGCACATTAATTATCGAGAAAATATGAACTTTTTACTGATAAAAATGGCTCAATGAGTCAAGTATCCCTTTATGAAAAAAGCTGGCAATTTAAAAAACATATCCATGTGCATAATTCAACATATATATCACATGCTGTCAACAATAATGCATGAGTGGTCATACATGTGTGAATTTACCAGGTTTAATCGATGAAGGCAGGATGAGTCTACCAGTCTTGGAGCGAAACACAGGGATGGCGAATTGTTGTGCAGGTTGAGGCAAAACCTCCTTAGGGGGTGGAGCCGTCACAACAGTGGGAGGGGCATGGTCGGGCTTCGGAGTGGGCGGAGATTTCTCCTGTAGGACGCGGTTTGGGGACGCGGGAGACGGTAGTGACGGTGCTTCAGGCTGGGGTTGTGGTACTATGGACAGTGGTGGTGGTGGAAGGATCTCGGGGGATGGCTTTGATGGTGGTGGGGTTAATGGAGGGACTGGGACTGGATCTGGGACTTGGACTGGGGCCGGGCCTGGTGGACTGGTGGCGTCATTGGCAGGCTCCCCTTTGGGCTGGCGCATAGGCATGAAGAAAGGCTCAGCTTTGGAGACACTTTTGTCCTTCAATCGACTGAAGATTAGGTTTAAATTATGTTTGATCAGTTCTTCAGGCTTCCCTATTATAAAACAAGACAAGACGACTTCAGCTTTTATGTTTTTTTTTTTAAACTTTATGATTTAATAACAGGGACAGCACACACCAGACAAGGAAGACAACTTCTTCAAGTAAAGCGCTTGGATAAGGAGCTGCTTCTTCTTCTCCCCCTGCAGGTCTTCATCAACGCCATTTAGCATGTGAATTTCCCTCAAAGCCTAACAAACACACATAACAGAGCTTAAAATCGATTTTTCTTTTCCTCCCCCACCAAAATACTCCCATTCACTTACAAATTTTCAGCACACAGTTAACAAAAAATAACCCAAGCAATTAACATGAAACCGCCGTAATACCAACCAGTGAGAGAAGGTGAAGTTTGGAACCTCCTTCTTGTCCGAGGACCTTCTGCAGCTTGCCGAAAAGCACGCGTTGCTCGCTGCGGCGTTGCTTCTCGATATCCGAGTGGTGCTGGCGCTTCACCGTCGTGGAGTTGACCGGTTTGTCCGTGCAGAGTACGTTTGATTTATTTTGGGACACCCCATCCAGTCTCGTCACGGCCACATCCCGTTTGCTTAAGTCAATGGCCTCGATGTCTATAGTGTCCTCCACCTGTTGACAAAAAAAAAATCAAAAAAAATCATGGAACAGCCTTTGGGAAAGAAAAATCCTTAACTATTATTACACTTGCTCCACCCACATTGGATAATGTAGGTTCAAATCATCCACATTTAGCCTCACCCATCAGTCTAGATTGCAGTTTTTGATTGGGGATCGTTAGCGTGAATTGCAACGGATGATTGGGTCGTATTTTTATCAAAATTAGTGATAGACTGATATGATTTTTTTCAGGGCTGATGCTGATACCAATTATTAGTAGTCAAGGAGACGGATAACTGATATTTCAAGCTGAGGTTCATTTGCAGTAAAAGAGAAAATAGTGTAAAAAAAATTATTTTAATTAAAAAAATATAAAGAATTGTCAGCTTTGTTTTAAAATTTGTAACAAAAATTGCAGGGAACTTCCAGGGTCATCAACATGTGACGGTTTTAGCTCAATTACAAACTAAGCAAGTAAATAGTAACCTAAAGTTTTCGACTGTAAATAAAGATTTCTAAAATCCATCCATCCATCCATTTTCTTGACCGCTCATTCCTCACAAGGGTCGCGGGGGGTGCTGGCGCCTATCTCAGCTGGCTCTGGGCAGTAGGCGGGGGACACCCTGGACTGGTTGCCAGCCAATCGCAGGGCACACAAAGACGAACAACCATCCACACGCACAAGCACACCTAGGGACAATTCGGAGCGCCCAATCAACCTGCCATGCATGTCTTTGGAATGTGGGAGGAGCTTGGAGTACCTGGAGAAGACCCACGCAGGCACAGGGAGAACATGCAAACTCCACCGAGGAAGGCCGGAGCCTGGACTCAAACCCGAGTCCTCAGAACTGGGAGGTGGACGTGCTAACCAGTGCTGCCCGATTTCTAAAATGTCAACATAATTTCTTAAATTTAAATTTTGGTTTTAATTTTTAAAAATAAAAGGTTTATGTAGTTCCCAGCGTCAGAATCATTTTTATAAAGTGGAAATTTAAACAAATCCATAAATGAAAAGTTCTCTATCTCACTAAGCGACAAATGCATGAGAATGTAACTAATTTGGGGTTTTCGTCAGGGCTTGTAAAAGGCTTCAAGAAATCTTTGCAGACAGTGAAACATTGTCTGAATATGTTCAAAATGTCTTTGCGATGAGTACAAACGGTGAACATCTTACAAATCCTGATGAAAATCCTAAAATCGCTACGTTCACAAGCATTTAGCGTTCAGTGAGATACCAGCTTTAATCGGCCTTCAGATTTGTAATCCAGCCGATAATCGGTCTATCCCTTGTCAAAATATTAGCCTTCCTGTTCAATTCCTGACATTTTTTTTACAGGACCTACACATATTTCTTAAGTTTTGAATCATTTACTCACGTCGCTCTCGTCGTCGTCATCACCGTAGTCAGACGATTCGCAGTTTTCTGAACAACTCATGTACTCATCCTTTATCGCTTTCAATCCATTCATGGCCGCCGGCACGTTCTCGTTACATGTCCCCTCCAGAGCTACTCGACTTGTCGGGGGGTCCTTCGGCCCCTCCGTGCTGGGTAACCGAATGATTTTAAAGCCCCCCGGCAGGGTGATGCCAGGGGGGGTCTTGTCTTTCTCGGCCGGGTTGGACGGCGGGCAGATTCTGAAGGAGTAGGTGCCACTCTGGCTCAAGAAGCTGGGGGTCTTCAGCGAGGGCGGTCTGGTGAGTGGCGCGCGCATCGACCGCTGGAAAGGGTTGACGGCGGGGAGGGGGGCCGGCTGATACGACGGTGGGCTTTCGGGGTCTTTTTTCACACATTGTTGCGTTAGCAATTGAACTGAGGAGACAAAAGAAGATTCATTTCACTTTTATGTCAACATTTTCAACTCAATCTTCATTTCTAACCAGATTTTTGATATATAAAAATACAAAATTACGTACAAAGCGGATGGTTCTTGGCATCAGCGCCGTTCTTTACCGGCATCATAAGAGGTAGCAGTCTGCCTGTAGTGTTCAAATTTTGAGTGGCAGGTTTTGCACTCGAGTTTTCATTGGCAGGTTTTGCTTGAACTTTGCACACGGCAGCGGCGGCGGCAGAAGTATGGTCCACCCTGCGAGTAAGGTTGGTGCGTGGGTGCAGCCTGCCCGTAGCGTACGCCGCTAGCCGGTTAGCCGGGTGCAGTGAACCCATGCTGCCTAGCAACAGGTTAACATTATTGTAGCTTTTGCCATTCACCTATTTGTGGAAATCAAAAAACAACATTTACAGGAATTTGACCTAGTTTTTATTCCAACAAGTATCATCCATGTTTCTGAGTCTAACCTGTATGAGTTCAGAATCTGGGCCGTTAACTGGTTTGGTTCTGGCCACCATCAGTCCGGCGAGCATGACGGCACCCAGAAAGGGTAGCTTGACTCCAAGGTGCTGCATGAGCTGCTTGAGGTCTTCCTCCGTGGGGTCTTCCTCTTTAGGTCTCCGCTGCTCAGCTTTGTTACGAGCTTTTACCGGTTGACTGATGCGTACCTGGAGGATACGTGATGTCATTTCCTATCCTACACCACGGACTGTTCACATAACAGGGTGCTTGTGTTTCCCATCACAACGAATTTCAACTTCCGAGTAGGGATATAACGAATCCAAACATCACGATACGATATTATCACAATACGATAATTATCACGATATTCTGGGGATGGTGGCGATACAAGAAAGGTCACATTTTTGTTTACAAAAAAAAAAAAAAAAAAAAAAGCTCATACTAAAAATATAAGAAATATTCTAAATATTATATATAAAAATATATATAAATATAATATATATATTGAAGCACTTATTTGCTAATGCAAGCACACATTGAGTCCCTCCACATATTGACATCTGACCATTAGACATATTGGCTTTGACCATTAGCATGGATTATAATCATACAAGGGCCAAAACATGCCTTGTGAAAATTAAACTGCACAAAAAAAAATAGCCACCAGAGGGTACTAAAACTACACAAATGGAAATCAACATTTTTTAACAGATGTGCTGCTTTTAATATCGTGACATGATGACGATATATTGTGGGAGTTTTAATACCACGATTGCCATTATCGTTACATCCCTACTTCCAGGCTGGTAAAAATTTTGATAAGACACTGGTATTAGTAAATGAACAAATGAATTGTACGACGATAGATCCTGAAAGCCTGTATTGGTATAAGACATGGATTATTTTCTATTATTATTAGACAAAGAGGCAGATAACCGATATTTGAATCCGATATTCATTTTCAAGTCAAAGGGAGAGAAAAATATTAGCATTAAAAAAAAAAGAAAAAAAAAAAAAAAAAAAAAAGGTGAGGTCAGGGAGCGCCAAAAATCAGTACGTCTTAATAAGTAAAATGGACACTTAAAGAAGTAAATACCATAGATCTTAAACTTTCACATTTCTTTGTTTTAATGTCAAACAAAAACAAAAGGGCCTGCAGCATCTCTCTTATAGTTAACTGAAAAATTAAATAGTTTCCTGAGATTTAAATGGTTTTAGCTTTAATTTCACCGTATATTCGTCAAAATGCACAATATCTGCGCCGCCGATTAACCGTCTATCCCTAATTGGTATGTGAGTATCACAAAAGTTACTCAGTGCACTACAGTGGTGATACTAATGACCTAATTTACTAAAAGCTTGCAAGTACAAAAATGGGTGCAAGTAACTAACTTGGCGCTGGGAGGCTTTTGTCTGCCAAACGTGCTAAAATGAATTAATTTTGCAACTTATCACTGTGAGTTGTAGGCAGAGCAAACTCACCCTATAGGTGAGGCTGGACCCGCTGGGCTTCTGGATAAAGATCTTGGTGACAGGGTGGATGAGATATGGTCCGATGTTGAAGGGCTCCGACAGTTTATCCTGTTTAAGCCGCTTGCACAAAGTCTCCAAGATCAACTCGCGGTCTTTCTCCCAGGAACAAACCGACTGGATCTCGATTTGTTTTTTAATCACTTTCTCTTTGGGTACTGTGTTTTCTGCACAAGAACACACGGGCGTTATTGTAAAATCAAGTTATAATACTCGCGCAACATGGCAATGGTTCAACTTCTCACCTTGCTTTTTGGGCTTACTAGGAGGCCGAGCCCGCGCCTTGTCGCCGGTGGCCAATGTGGGGATGTAATCGATCTTGTTTTGAGACGGCGGTTTGCTGTTGTACGGACGAACCCGCGCGCACGTCAGGAAGCTCTCCAGGTACTTGTACACGGGATCCTTGTCCTCTTCTCGAATCTGCAGTTACAGGTTGATATTACTCATGAGCAGGAAACCTCCAATTATTTATTGATTTATTTTTACCAGTTGCTGGGGATGCGCCGTGCACTGCTTGGTGGGATTTACAGGTTTGCTTTGAGGTTGAAAGAGCGGATCTGGATCTTCGTCAAAAATGTTGCGGTTCCACAGTTTATTGGAATGCGAGGTGGAACACGGCTTGTGCGGCGGCGTATTGGTGCCTGCAAGCAGACAAAATGCAAAAAAAAACAACAACAAAAAACTCTTTACTCCTATTGTCGCACTTAGAGATACAAACACTGTGAGTTATAGATGCTAAATTGCTAATCTTATCTTACCACTAGTCGCTTCATCCTGTGTAGTCTGTTCGGGGCAAGAACAGCCGAACATGCATGCAGGCCGGCGGCAGTGGAGCGGACCCACGACGGGATAATTCAGGCTGAAGCACACGCAGCCCAGTCGGCAGAACTCTTTTCCGCATTCAATCCTTATAATTGGATGTGAGGGGACTTCATCAGTCTGCTGCTGCGGCATCTGATGGAAAAGAAGGAGGAAGAGGAGGAATTCAACTCTCAAGGTCTTTTCTGCTTGACCTTCACATGACCATGATTGTGCTTATTATCATGTATTGTGCATTGTAGGCACACCTGCCAGTTAAGAGTCACACGACATTGCTATTTACCATGAAATGGTTGTTTATAATTGGATCATTGACTGCCAGCCAAGTTAAAATGGATCTTTAACGTCTATAGCCGTCAATAGCAGTGAATGGAAAAAATAATAAAAAACGAATCGATTTTCCTTTTCAAGCCTGATATCGATTCATAAAACCATGAATCGATTATTTCAATATCTCTTAAGTTTTTTTTTTATTAATTTAATTTTCAAGTTTTTTATTTGTATACTGTTTTCTTGATGTTTACTATTCACATGAATTTAGTAGTATTTTCTTACATTTATGAAAGACCTGACTTACTGTACTTTAAATCACTTCAGAATCTTTTTAATTTACAAGTATAGAATTATCCATCCATTTTCTGAACCGCTTGTTCCTCACAAGGGTTGCTGGAGCCTATCTCAGCTGGCATTGGGCAGTAGGCGGGGTACACCCTGGACTGGTTGCCAGCCAATTGCAGAACAACCATCCACACTCAGGGACAATTAGGAGCACCCAATTTACCTGCCATGCATGTCTTTGGAATGTGGGAGGAGACCGGAGTACCCGGAGAAGACCCACGCGGGCACGGGGAGAACATGCAAACTCCACCCAGGAAGGCCGGAGCCTGGACTCGAACCCGTGTCCTCAGTACTGGGAGGCGGACTTGCGAACCACCCCACCAATTTTTACTATTTATTTTTGTATTTATAAGATTCATTTCTAATCTGTTTTTGTTACATTTCATGATGTATTTTTTATTTAGGATTTATTTTCAGATTTTTAATATATTTTAACACATTTTTTCCACATTTCCCTCAAAAAAAAATTAACAACAGCTGATATTTATTTGGTACCTTCTTGGTAAGGATCACAGCTAGCGAGGCCGAGACCCTTGCTGGCGTCAGACTCGTTCGGGCACGACCCTGTCTGGCGACATTGTTCTCAATCTCCAACAGTTTCTGCTGGGCTGTGGGTGGGGTGACTGATTTGATGGTAGACATCGGCGTGGAAGCCTGCGCCGGGCTATCCGCCAGGAGATAGGAAGACGCAAAAACATTTTATCGCATTGATTTTTTGCCATCGGCTGGCAGAAGAGTTCATTAAAAGCTGCTCGAGACTTCCCAAGAATAAAATGAAACCGCCGCCAAGTTGTTACCTCTGTGAACTAGAAGCACTGCAAGCGTCGGCGGTCGCAGTTTTCGGCAGATTTGGAGGCGCCGACGTCAACGCATCGTAAAGAAGCGGCTTAAAGGAGCGCGGGCAGGGCTTGTTGATGATGTCGGCGGTGGTCTTGCGGCGCTTGAGGGCGCTGTCCAGCGTCTTCACGTAGCTGGCGCTCTTGGCGGGCAGCTGGTAGGCCACGGGGGCCTCGGGGCCGGTGGAGAAGGCGGCTGCGCGCTCGCTGATCTGCTGGGCCTCGCTCTCCAGGTACTCGTCCAGCATGTTGCTGCAGAAGGCCGACATGTTCTTCTGGGAGCCTGGGAAAAAAAGAATCAAAATGATAATGAGGTCATATTTAGAAAGCAGTTTGGGACTCAAGAGAAGCTCGAAGCCACCTCACCATCACTTGACTGCTTGCTTTGAACAAACTTGTTCTTCCAACCCTTTATTTTGGTCACGTCACTCGTTTTTCCTGTTCGGGAGATGAAAGCCAATCCCTCACCTGCAAAGCAAACGTGCTGCATCAAGGTGTTATGTTCACAAGGCCACATGAACTAGCTCAGGCCGTTTTATTGATTAATTTGAGGATTTTCTTTTTTTTTTTATTAATCACTATAGTGGCTTCTAATTCTGGGTGATTATGGGAAAAATAATTCCCGATTATTTTGATTGATATTGAGATATATTAATTGATTTCAAAACGTTTTTTTTTTCAATTTATTGAACTACTCAAAACTACTATCACAGCCTAATCAACGTTCATTCATTCATTTTAATCGAGAAGACCTTTTTGTACCGGCTGTTCCTGCTATGGCCACTTAGTGGCAGTGTGGTGCCGTGCGTGCGTGGAGGACACACTTTACATTATGATGAGCGTAAAAGAAGAAAGTTGCAATTATCAATATAAGACACTTTTCACAGATTTAGAAGAATCTAATGTTGTCTTTCTATGATTTGTGTGTGAATATTGGTTATGTGAAGGAATATCAGTCCTGGTGGTCAATGCTAATTACCATTAGCATGCTAACGGGACTTTACATTAACACTCGCATTAGCACTGGCGGTCATTCTCAAACAAAAAATGTGTTGTATTTAAATATTCCACTAACAACACAGCTGCAAACAGACGAGCGAGTTTACAAAACCAAATTCTGTGTTGCCAGCTATGAAATTTGATTGCTATAATTAAGCAACTTTTTAAACCACACTCGTGACTATTTTAGCTAGACAGTTGAATTCCGACTAAGAATTGTTTATCTCTGTGCATAATCAATTTTGCATTGCTTTGTGGATGACTAGAAAGCAGCCTGGTGGAAGGTAATCACGTAATCAACAACATGTATACATTGCAAAGCAGTGATTTATCATCATGTTGGCAACTTTTTGACCTCAAGTATGTTTTGGTTCACATGACTCACCTGTACAACTCTAAATGAGAGCTCTTCAACAACAGACATGGACGTGCCGAGGCTCTTTTTAGGATGCTAAATTGTTGAACCTCTCAAATGTAGATTTATTAAGGATTGTCATTACGTATCGGTAAATGTTTCCTGTTCTACGCTATGATTGGCTAGTCCGCATTTTGGGATGAGTTACAGTATAGCCAGCATGTGCTGACTTACCGTCATGGTCCTGTGTTGGTAGTTTGAGGGGTGGCAGTGGCAGGCGAACCCCCAAATAGAGCAGGTCAATGGGCATACTGGGGTCCAGAGAGCTCAACTTCAAGCCCACTGAAAGAGAACCCAAGTCATGTTAGATTTTATGATCATAACAGTAATGTAATAATTATCTAAGTGTGAGTGTGTCCGCTCACCCTCCTGCAGGACAGGATGGATCACCTGCCTGTGCTTGGCAACTTTGAGGTCCTGTAGCAAGATGGCCTCAAGGCGACTAATCTTGTTCTCGATTGTCTCCGGGGTCTTCTCCTCGGCCGTCACTGGAACGGCCTCCTCTGTAATATGTCAAATGATTCGATTTTCGAGATGGCAAACAAAAGGTAGAACAGCTGTACTACCCCGAGCAAAAAGTATGGAATCACTAGTCTTGGACGAGCGCTCAGACATTTAATTGTGTAGATCAAACTCAGATAAAAAGCATGAAACAGTCATAAGGTCATTCCAAAGTGCAACATCTTGGCTTTCAGTAACACTAAAAGAAATTAAGAAAAAACATTGTGCCGGTCAGTAAATGTTACTTTTATAGAGCAAGTGCAGGGAAATAAATATGGAATCACTCCATTCTGAGGAAAAAAAATATGGAATCACTCAATTTTGAGCAGAAAATAAGCGAAGTGCCCATCTCGAATTCAAGGTGCATTACGGGTAGCGGCGTGGTGCATTGTGGGTAGTGCTGTTCCGATACCGTTTTTTGGCCCCCGATACCGATTTCCGATACCCAGCTTTGCAGTATAGGCCGATGCCGATACCTAAGGTTTTTTTTTTTTTCTCTCAACATGAAAAAGCTGTCCTGCCATTGGTTCAGAGCATTCAAGTGCCAAAAGGATTTCTTAGATCGGCACGCAGTGAACATGTCCCAAATCAATGAATGTCGTGCACGAGCAAGACACAAGATGCTGCATGCAAAGTCCTATATTAGTGTCGGAATTAATGGTATCAGCATGTTACTTGTAAGTACTCACCGATACCGATACCACTGCTTTAATGCAGTATCGGGGCCTCTGCCAATACCAGTATCGGTATCGGAACAACACTAATTGTGGGTAGGCGAAGCTACCAAACGGTCATTGAAAATGAATTGGATCCGATGGAATCGGCTCTGGTAGAAACGTTTCAAGGGTTGGAAAGTTGCTGTTTTTTTATTAACATGCATAGCATGTGGTTTACTGATATCGGGGAATTTGACTTGCAAGCTGTATAGTGTACAGTTAGGCAAAGATTGTCACCACTCTAATCTCCGGCATTCAAATTGATAAGGTAGTTGGTAGCCTCGTTTTTTTCCCTCGCGCATGCGCAAACTTAATGCGTACTTCGCTTTTCAAGACACACTCAGTCAATTTCCTTTCCTTAATTCGACACCTGCCTCAAATTACATCTGCTCGTGAGTCAGCAGTTAAAAACAGTGCAGTAATCACACCTTGGAGAGGTTCTGGACCAAGTGGATTGGCAAGAATCCAACAAGGGAGATGTCTCTTGAGACCAAAGACAGGATTATCAAACTTCTTGAAGAAGGTAACTCGACACGTATGGTTGCCAAAGATGTGGGCTGTTCACAGTCAGCTGTATCGAAGATCTGGACCAAGTACAAACAGCATGGAAAGGTTGTTCAAGTCAAGCGTACTGGTAGACCAAGGAAGACGTCTAAGCGTCAATACAAACAACTAAAGGCCATATGTCTTGAAAACAGAAAATGCACATTCAAGACAAATGAAGAAATGGGAGGAAGCTGGAGTCAATGTATGTGACAGAACTCTGCAAAATCCCTTCAAGGAAATGGAATTTACATACAGGAAAGCTAAAAGGAAACCATCATTGATGCTTAAACAAAAAAGAACAAGACTGCAATGGGCTAAGGCGAGGCAATGATAGACTGTGGATGACTGGATGAAGGTTATCATCAGTAACAAATCACAAATCTGCATTGGACAAGGTGATGACGCTGGAACTTTTGTTTGGTGTTGTTCCAGTGAGATTTACAAAGAGGACTGCCTACAGAAAACATCCAAATTCCCACAGTCCTTGATGATATGGGCCTGCATGTCAGGCAAATCTTCAATAAATGCACAAGTTTACATTGACATTTTGGACAGCTTTCTTATCCCTTCAATTGAAAAAATGTTTGGGGATGATGAAACTATTTTCCAAGATGACACAGAGCAAAAACTGTGAAAGCATTCCTTGGAGAAAGACGCATCCAATGTTATGGCCTGCAAATAGCCCAGATCTCAACCCAATTGAAAACCTGTGTTGGAAATTGAGAGTTGAGAGAAAGAGAGTTGGCACCAGATTGATGAAGAATACTGTTTATCACTAATTAAGTCCAAACCTCAGAGACTACAAACTGTCATAAAAGCCAGAGGTGGTGCAACTAAATACTAGTGATGTTTTTGATTGTTTTTTCTTTGTCTGTTTTTCATGATTCCATATTTTTTTCCTCAGAATGGAGTGATTCCATATTTATTTCCCTGCACTTGTTCTATAAAAGTAACATTTACTGACCAGCACACTGTTTTTTCTTCATTTCATTTAGTGTTTCTGAAAGCCAAGATGTTGCACTTTGGAATGACCTTACGACTGTTTCATGCTTTTTATCTGAGTTTGATCTACAGAATAAAACATCTGAGTGAATGCTCGTCCAAGACTGGTGATTCCATAATTTTTGCTAGGGGTTGTAAAACAACACAGGGGCTTTGTACCAGTTTCCATTTGCTGGGTGGGAGTCATCAAGGAGGATTGGGGCGATATCGGCGTAGTCTTGGACGGTGGCTCGGCTCGGATGTGACTTTCCAGATCTTCCTGTGACACGGATATGCACAAGTTGACAAACGACTGCTTCATACGCTAATAATGGCCACGTAATACTGGGTTAAGTGTTTGCATCTTTGGCTCAAAGTGTTGCAGGTATTTATTTATTTTTATTGCTCCAAAAAGTGAAAATAAAAGTGTTATTCGAAATAGGAAGCTTGAAAATTACTGTTGGAAAAAAAAAAAAAAAAAAAGAACATAGATATGAGAATGGTGTTTGTATTTGTGATTTTGCTGTGCAGTTTGGGTTGACATAATCGACCATTGCTGTGGCAATTTTCTGACGCCAAAAAAAAAAAAAAAAAAAAAAAAAATGTTAGGAGCCCACCGCGGCTTCCCCTCCATGTTAGGAGCCACCGGCGCTAGCTGGCTACAGTTAGCAGGTACAAGAAGGAGGCGCTGGTCCCAAACAACGAGTGTTAACCACAACGAGAAGTGAAAGTCTGCGTGGGTTCCTTCCATCTAAGACAGGCTTTGTGGTCTTATGTTTCTCAGGAAATCACCTTCCCTTTTGTGCATTTTAACATGCAGTCTTTCACTCACGGGACTACATAACCTTGTTTATGTTCACCATGGATACCGGCAGCCCAAAATGGCCGCCACATCTCACAATGCACTATAGTATTGTACGTGAAAAGGTGAAAATGTTGCAGATTTGGTTTTTATAGAAATAATATATAATCACAAGGGTTTTATATTTTATGTCACTAATTGGTATGATAAACTTTTTCAGCATGTTGAACATGCACGTGTATTTATTTATTATATTATATATATATTTGTACATTATCCTCTTTTTTTTTTTTTTTTTAAGTAGACAAAAACTTTTTGTTGCATCTGTGCTTTGCAGGCATTTACCCTGGTGGCGAATGAGACAAAGGTGAGGCCCTCGACTTCATCCAATTCCGGCTCCGTGGCAACGCTCTCAGTGGGTCTGCCGCAAGCTGAGGGCCACGGGGTCGCCAAATTCCATCTTCCCTCCAAACTTCTCCACCGCCCGTTCCTGTTGTTCCTATGAAATGTTCTCTGGACTGTCGGCGCAGAACTCAAAGAGGATGTTTGTGGGGTCTCCATGTGCAGCCGCTTGCTGGGTGACTCGTCAACATCAACATCATCGTCAGCGTTCATCAGTGGACGTTTTCGTACAAGCATGAGCTCTCCAAGCGCTTGTCTGCCTTGCTGAGTGACTGACTTGTGGTTGAGGGTGGGAGAGATTGTGATGGGCTTCAGGACCAGACTGGCCTCTTGCTCAGTGGCGAGGTAAGCCGAGTCAGCACTCAGAGGGCTGTGAGACGACAAATACAGAAATCAACAAGAACACTCAAATGACATCACGGCTTTATTACTATTTAGACTTCTGTGGGTTTGATACTGTAAAAGGTATGCAGCTCAACAACTAATGTTTTACAAGGCCCCCATTTTTAATAAAAGCAGTGTCTACATTGGGCAGCAAACATCTTCCTTTTCTATTCCTTTCATTTCTAATTCCTGATTGCAAAACAGCCACAAGAGGGCAGCCGATACTGGGCTCCTGTCCACCGATACCTTGAAATAAGGCAGACAATCGGCCCAATCTGATACATGGTATCGGTACTCGCCCATCCCTAATGATCCCACATACATGTACTCGTTCAAACATGAGACATTCAGCACAATTCCAAACATTCTATGTACAGCACACAGCGACGGACAGTTTGGCTTATCTGCTACTAAAACAGTCTCATGAGTAATTTGCAATATTGTTCAGCACCACCTTGAAAGAAACCAACTTAATGCTTTAACTTTTGAATTAAAAAGAAAATTATCTACTTAGAACATACTGATAAATCTTATAAATCTGTGCTCCTTGGAGGAGGTAAATGATACGATATGATCACGATATGAAGGCGACGATACGATAATTATCACGATATTGGGGGGGGGGAGATCACAATATTGTTAAAAAACAAACAAACAAACAAAAAAAAAAGCTCATACTAAAAAAAAAAAAAAAAAAAGCACAATATTGTGCTTTTGTTCATAACAGCAATGCATATAAACCACCTGCAATCTCTAATAATAATATTGAGGCACTTACTTGCTAAGGCAAGCACACATTGATCGCTTCACAAGCAAATTAGGTTCCCCTTCATCTGACAATTAGCATAGATTTTAAACATAGAAGGCCAAAACATCCCTAATTAAAATTACTAATAAAGTAGCCACTAGAGGGTGCTAGAACTGCACAAATGGAAATCAACCTGACTTTTTTAACAGATGTGTTCCTTTTAAATATTGTGAACATGCAGACGACGATATTGTGCCAGTTTTAATATCACGATATTGCCCTTATTGTTACATCCCTACCACCTATTCCTCAATTTGAGCCAGGAAAACCCATATTAACCATTTATTACTATTTGATAAAAACAAACAGAGGCCAACCAAATATTACCTTTGGTCCATAGGTTTGCTTTCTGACAGTTCCTCCATGTTGAGCTGCATCATCTCGAACGGGATACTGCCCAAGTGGGACCCGGCCCGCTCCTCCCTGAATCCCTTGGCGAAGGGATTGTAATTGATCTTCAGCTGTGTGACGAGGAAATTCTGGTAGGTGGTCACTGCCATGAACTCCGTCTGCGGGAATGTGAACGTCATACTATCGGGTCCCACCACCAGTGGCGGTGTGGTGTCGTCGAGCAGGGGGATGACGTGAAGCTGCGGGATGTAGCGATGCATGGAGGTGAGGATGATGTGGCCCTCGGGGTCTTTAGTGTTGTTGGTCACTTTGAGTTTGTAGAAGGACAGCATGTAGCTCATGAGGTCTGAGCCACGACACGGCGAGTAGTGGTGGGCGAAGGCCCGCGCCGGAACCTGGGTCTGGTACTCTGCCGGGCCCACCACCTCCCAATTGGGCGAGTTCCAGCGGTACTTGTACTTGTCCGACGGTGCAATGGAGAGTAACAGGCTATAGTACCGCTCGGGGTCCAGTCCCGCCAGGCGGTAGCGGCAGTACGGGAACATGCGGCGGCCCGGCTTGGTGATTACCATCTCCGTGCCGCAGCTGAAGAACTGCTTCCACACGCGGTCGTTCTCCAACGTCACGCGCACACCTTTGCACGTCAGCGTGTTAGGGAGTTCGTCGTCCGGGTTTGGCCAGGCAAAATCCACCGCTGTCGATTTGGAGACGCTGGCGGCGTACGCCGCCGAGTCAGACGCCGAGGCGATGCGCAAGCCGGCCGGGCTCGTCTCCGAGATGGTGGGCGACGCCACGGCGGGCTTTGCCGGGCTGGCCTCGGCGGGGGAATAGAGGGACATCACGCTGTTGTCGGTACTCGCCATGGAAACGGCCGTAGTGGGAGAAGGAGGCGTGGAAGAAGGGACGGCAGTGACGGGACCTGATGTGGGGACGTTCGCCGTTTGTCCCTCCTCGACGTGCTGGTCCTCCATGGATGCAGGTTCGGGGTGTGTAGCAGGCATCACTGACTGGATTCACTTCGTCCTATGAAAATAATACACAGATGTGAGCGAGAACGTGGCTGGCTGCATTTTCACTCTGTTCTCAGTGGTCCCGAATCGTTTCACTTTCAAATATATCGAGATATGTATCGAACCGTCTTTCATCAGATATGCCTTTGAATAAATCACCACATTAACAGAAACCTATTGCAAAGTTTATTCATACTGTGCAATGACAACAAGAAATTCATTGCATCATACCATCTCGAACTGAACTACCACTTTGAATTGAGTCATAATCCACTTTAAAATAAATCGTCGAATTGGATCACACGTATCAAGATATGTATCAAATTGTCTTTTATTTGGAGTGATGCACTCCCTTCACTGTTTCCTTTCATTCCTTTGATGCAAATCCATTTGTACTAAAAACATAGCTCCATATCGCTGTCGCTGTGCAGAACCTTGCATCTCCAAAATCAACACTTTTGTTTATTGAGCCATTAACATCGCATCATTATAGAGAGCAAGTCATTGTCAACACTTTTAATACGATTTTAATTTGTAAAAAGGTCCGACCCATGTGGGGACTGACCAAATTTTGAGATAAGAGGTTTATATCCAAGGTTTATAATACTCATTAATATTTCACCCATTGTACTGTTTGCAAAACCATTTATTCTCAATGCAAATGGTGATTGGCAATGTATTATATATTAAGATACGATTGTTTGGGGTATACTTGTGAACTTTTAATACTTGCAACTTTAATACATTTTTAGAGGGGGAAGTAGGCAGAAATAACAATACACAGGCTGTATTGTTATATTTAATTAACAACCATTTGTACTATAAGAATAGCGTCATATGCTAATAGATTTCTCCACAAAATGACAATATTGGAGAAATGTGAGCCGGTTTAACACAGTACTGCATCACACACACATCAAAACACCCGTGACCAACAACGTTCAGGACGCCGCGCGCGAGTGTTTTTGAACGTTAAAGTGACGGTTGCTCGTTCGGTCAGATACCGATAAAATTGGACTTTGACTTTCCCGCGACAAGTGGGACCTAGTCGGCGTGACCGACCAATGGCAACACGGTGTCTCCGCGTGGAGGACATGGCTGACACGGCTGGGCATGGACCCCGTGCTATTTCAACTTGGAATAAATCAAATAAAAACGCCACGAGAGTCTATGCCGCGTTGCCGTGTGGAATTAAAAACGAGATTAAATTCAATTAACGTCGGGTTTAGTAGGGGCGGGGAGAACAGGTCGACAACGCCATAAAGCTACACACAAACACACACAGAGGTGTTAATCGCTATCAAAAGGCACATCGCTGCTATGTTTACCCAGTCAAAGGCTGTCTTATATCCGTCTAAATGTTTGTAATGTCGAAAAGTCACGCTAAATGATTGGATACTGAGTGGGGAAGCGAGAGAGAGGGAAATAGAGCGCCTGGGCTTCGGCAGGCCGCCACTCACCAAGTTGGAAAAGTTGCAGTTTCCTCAAACGCCTCACCTCTCCGCTCCGGCTGGCCCGCCTCGTGCTCGGCCTAGGTGGCGGCCGTGCAAGCCAACATGCGCCGGCGAGGTGTCGGACGGGGGGACGCAAACACTTCCAAACTGTTGCTCCGTCGAGACAAAAGTGGCAAATAATGGAGGCCAGAGGGAGCCACGCCAAAGCCAGGATCTTTCTCTCTCCCTCGCATCGATCGTCTATGCACGCGCACGCGCCGACGAGCCAAGAAGGCGCATGCATGCACGGTATCATCCCCCCCGCCATACACACACCCTCCCCTTTACTTACCCCATCCCCCGTCCTTCTCCACCAATAGCGCGTGATCCTCGCGTAGCAAGCGTGAGGAAAGTGAGAGATTTTTTTTTCTTTCTTCCGCCTCCCGTTGTAAATAAACAATAAAAACTCCGATAAGTTGTACACAAAATGTTTCCTGAGACGTATTCGTCGTCGTAGTTGTTATCTACCTGCTCCGACTCGGCCACACGTACACTCTCACACAAAACAAACGTTGGGAAGCGAGGCTGTGACGTCACACATTGGCGCCACGGCTCCCCGGTAGCCAATGAGCACGCTTCTTCTTCCTCACCCAAACTCAACTGAAGTCGTCAAAATGTTACACCCGAACGTTATTTTTTTTAAATAACTGAGAATAATATTGGTGACGTACCCAACAGAGACTGTGCGGTATAAAATGAGCCTTAGTCAAAAGTAAGCGGCTTTTCGCGATTTAAATTAATCGAAGGTGGTTCACCATTGGTCGGAGCAACTTGGTTGGAACAAAATGGCGGCTACCGTACGCAATACATAAACAGTTCCGATGTCAACAACGTGCGAAAGATAATACATATAGCATTTAAAACAAAAAGCTGCTCAACTGTACTACTGCAAATAAAATGAACAGTTAACTAATTTTGGTCATTTTCAAAATCAGTGTTTGTGGCTTTTTTGTGATAAGATGCAAAACATGACTCATCCAGTTTAAAATGCCTTCGAAGTTCATAAAATTAAAACTTAGGAATCTGGTCAATGTTTCAGGGAAAAGCATGCCTTACATGTCATAAAACATGTCTATTTGCCTTGAAATCATTCAAGGTATCTTAAAAGTAACTTATAAATCCCTTTTTTTTGTTCTTAACAGTGTTGTAAGAACCTATTGCGACCTTAGTGTTAACATGTTATGACAACAATAATCCATTCTATAGTATAAAAACCTGTCTCCACATATTTTTCTTGTGAGTCAAATAATTTTCACAATTTTGAAAAGGCTAATGATAATTTAAAACGATGTTTGTGGCTTTGTTGTGATAAAGTGGCAGCACAATGTGAATATTAAAGACTGGCACTATTGAAAGCAATATGTCAATGTAATTTTGAACGTCTTAAAATGTGTTTAAAAAAAAAAAAAAGAAATAAAGAAAAAGTGGAATCCGACCAATGTTTTCAGGGTTAAACGCGTTAGAGAGCTTGCCACGCTAGACTTGCAATGGGCACAAAAATAAAGCCCTTCGTCATCCAATTAAAAAAGTGTTAGTATTCTTAGAATAATGCTGGTAAGAGTGTGTAAGTCTACTGAAAGTTTAATAACAAAAGTTCCAAAATATTGAGGGGGGAATGTGGGGTAAAAGTGGGTCTCACATAGGGCGCCATTCAAACTGATTTTAGGCAGATTTATGTACAAACTGTGGTTTGGCACATCTGACAAAACAAAACAAAACAAAACAAAAACTAAAATTTGGAATTCAAATATTAAAAAAAAGATATACAGTAGAACAATTTTGTATGGACAAAGTGCTGTTGCCTATCAACTCCTGAACCCCGGAACTAACAAAGTAATTTTATCAGTCCAACATGCAGTCACTTTAATATTTATTAGGTATATAAAATGAATGCTGTGTGATACAAAAGCCCTGCAATAAACCTTCCAAGAGTGCCTCAAGGATTGCAATGTTCCCTTTTTATTGAAATGGAAGGAGGGTCAAGCCATATACCGTAAATGCAGTCTTGACATTTACATAGAACTGAACTGCACTGCCAGTTAGGTCTGACTCTGCACAATCAATTTCCATTGCCATTCGATGAATAAAATACAGGGTTATTTATTTTATTTTATTTGCATTTATCCAGTTTGGAACTGTTATTCTGGTCATACTGCAAACAGTAGTGTCACATCAGTCTAATCCTAACGTTTTAGGGTATTCTCAGTGAACCAGAAAGTAGCTAACAAACAGCAACAATAAAAACATTTCAACTGCTAAGCTAATAAATGAACATACAATGGGTTTGAGCTCGGGGAAGGACATACTTTTTCATAAAGTTCTTAAGAAGAATAAACTCCCAATCTTGTACATGGATGGACTTATGGATTATTTATTTAATTTTTTTTACTTTTGCCAGGCTCAAATATATAAAAGGGACAGTCACATTTTATTTTCACTCTTGGTGTTTGGGTTGCAGTTTACCAGATAAATGCATGGCTTCTCGTTAGAAATCCTTTGGGGTTTTTTTCTTGACAGTCTGAAAATAAAATCTAGAAACTAACTCTTCCGAACATTGTAACTCGAGTTCCGCCCAAAAGGCAAAATCTTGGGGTTTGAAAGTCATATGGAAAACCAGATAGATAGTCCAGTCTGGAACAACACCATCGCCACCAAGATAGCAAAAGTGGTGCCGGTATTGTTTTGATAACCATTGCTTTAGTTGTCTGGGGTCTTTTCTTGACAGTCTGAATGTAACGTCAAAGAAACTACTTTTTCCAGAAGTTCCTGATGACGAACAAGCTTTTCCCTATCCCAAAAACGTATGGACTGATGGACGTGTAGGACGTTGAAATGAAGAACTCCACTTCTGCCCAAAAAGGAGAGTCAGTGGCATCGAAAATCATTTGGAAAACCAAATACAGAGTCCAGTCTACTTGAAACAACACCATTGCTGCCAGGATCGCAATCGTGCTCCTGTGGAGCCCCCGAGCTTTACGCCTTCGTTCAATCCGGGTCGAGCCGCTTACGCTGGCGATGGGCTTCACTGTGGTCCTCGGGCCGAGCAACACGGCGACGATGAGGCAACTTGTAAGCGTGACGACGGCCAAAGGCAGCACATAGCACAGCAGGGTGAAGGTATACTTGTAAATGCGGTTAACCGTCGGACAGTGGTCGTTACTGCATAGAAAGAAGTTTGGTGCGCATCCCGTATGGTTGCCAGTGAGATTCCCCGTCTGGACTTGCAAGTTGATGACAAAAATAGGAGCACTCAAGAAGATGGAGATACCAACGCAAAGCCTAATTGCCGTCCAAGCAGCTCGGGTGTTATCCAGGTAGATGGAAAGGTGGACCCTCTTGTCGGCATCACAGAGCTTCTGGTAGCGGTAGAGGCTGATGAGGACGGTGAAGAGGATGCTGCTGATTTCCCCCAACACCGTCAAGAACTTCAGCGAGCGGCACACCCATGCGTCCGGGACAACGTCGGACCTCTGAAGGATGACGATGTCATAGATGTTGACGATAACAATCTCCTCCAGGTTGGCCGTGGCCAGTCCCAGGAGAAACAACTCAAATGTCTTAACCGAGGAGACCCTGGTCTGAATGATGGAGAAGATGAGGAAGGCATTACCTACAAGACCCATGCATGAAATGATGACTCTTAAAGACAGGAGGTGGAAAGAAAATTCAAGCATCGTTGAACTGAGATCGGTGCACGATTTTGAGAGAATCCGCCTCTATCCATCCAAGAACAAACTCTTGTTATGGAGTCCTCAGAGATGCTAGGGGCTTGCCGATTGGCTGATTGGCTGTGCTCATTATAAGGCCAAAACAAAAAGCACAATGGAAACATTTGAAAGCTGGGCGTCATTAAATTGCCACCTCTGAGCTTTACAAAAGGCGTCACCCAGAGACGAAAACTCCATTCGGTAGATTTAGGGCAGTGACATTTTGTTGGGATGTTTTTTTCCACTGGCTGACATCTACAAATGCATATTTACAACACCAGTTTGTCACTTTGTTTTGTAATCAATCTCTTTCTGAATTTGATTTGTGCTGTCACCAGTCAGTAGCTGCAACCTGATGATTAAAGAGCACATATCAAAAGCTCGTTATGTCTACGGGAAGACTGGGCTTAGCATTATACAGTGGGGGTGGGAATCTTTGACTATGTCACGATTCGATTCGATTTTTGGGTCTGCGATTCGATTCGGAACGATTTTTCAGTCAAAATGATTTGATTGACAATGACTTCTGCTTTCATTTATAGATGTGCAAAGAATCGTCGATCTACCCCAGTCTGACTCGCTAATGCTAATTACCGCGCTACACATGTCACTTTTATCACTCAAAGGAACGGCTAGTCATACAAAACGCTTCAGGAATGTTTACAGAGAAGCATGTTAACATTACTCACCGGCAGATGCTCTTCCTATGACGTAAAAAAATAACTTTTATTACTGGTTAACTTGATCATAACGTTTTCCTTCTACTCTCTAATGTGGCTACTATTTAACAGTATGAGAACACGTGGAACCACACTGCCCATAAGTGGCCAAATCATGAACAGAGCCCCCAAAAAGGCACACACAAGGGCAAGACAGTATAAAATAATTAAAATAAAATCGATTTCGGGACATTTAAAAACGAGATTTCGAACAGCACACAAAAGCGGCACAAAAATATGTCGTCACATGGCACAAGACATGCTCAGTTAGCACCATACTTACTATTTTTCGATTGTTTTATATTCAGTGGTAGCAACATAAATCAGTTTGTTAGTAAGTGGAACCGCACAGGTCGTTTATAGTAGTAAAGTCATGATTACAGTAAATTTTTACGACCGTAAAAGGATTCGTGCATTTAGCTTTTTCTTAGGGTTTGTGTTTTGCAATACTAATTACAGTTTTGTGAGGCTGTTTTTTTTTTTTTTTTAATTATGTTTAGTATTTTGGTTATGCGTAAGACTATTAAGAGAAGATAGAAAGTTAAGATAGGCAGTTTTATCGTGATTTTTTTGTAACGCTTGTATGATAGTACGGGAACAGATTATTTATGTGGTTTTCTTTGGGGGAAAATTGTTTTTGAAATCCAAACAAATCGGCGGAACAAATTGTGATAGACCTTACAGGTTCCACTCTATTTTTCCCTATGATGAGCCTAACAGTGAAGAAGCCATAATGGGACACAGGGGTCTCGTGATGTTGACAGAGGACCAGTTCATGTTTCAGCTTGTCTCTTTTTCCTCGGCATCGTCTATTCGTTAGCACAACTGAACTCCCTACATCCTGATTCAGCGTAATGGTGAATCCCACGGTGTGCGTGTATGTGTGTGTGTGATTAAGGATAAGCCGTACACTGGCACAAAACGGAGAAAATGGAACGTCGGGGATGGAGCTTTTTGGCAGCTTAGCATCTGATCATTATCAATCAAGAACCTGGTGAAATAAAATGAGGTTTTGTTGTGTGATTGTAAGCTTGTTTTTCTTATTCTAAACTGTTTGTTTTTTTTACTTCCTTTTCTTATTTTGGTGGTCCTCTTAAAGAGATAATTCTAATTTTTTGACACGAATCTCTATTTCATCCTCACATCCAGTGGTGTTCGATCAGCACTGACTTACCCCTGACAGCGCTCTGTGACACGAGTTCTGGTTTTGGACGAGAGGAAAATAGTCCGACAAGTTGGCTGGGCCCAACTAAATAAAGCGTTTTTTTTCTAAAAACAATTTGTGTTCAAAAGAGTGATACATTTGCATCACAAAAGTCCCTCCTAAAAAAAAATCAGACTCCATTACCGCCGGGCACTATTTTTCTGTTCGTTCGTATCACTGCGCGTCGTCCTGTAGACAGTTGATAGACGCGCTGCATACAGGTGATAGGTGCGCCTTCCGCCTTCGAAAAGACAAACAACATGTAGATTAGTGCGCGTCAATCAGCTGCATGCGGGGCGCCGCAATTTAACTTAATTCCTGTAAAAATCTAATACAGAATATTACTGTAAAGAGAATTTACAATATTTTAATTGTATATAAATTACAGTTACTGTATTATTTATACACAGTAAATTTCGTCACGTAAATTCTACTCCAAAAAAGATTATATTACAGTAGATTCCATTCTCAACAGAGTAAACTTTACACTTGGAAGAGAGTAAAATATTCAAACCCAAAAAAACCAAAAACAAAAACAAAAAATCACTTAAGGGTTGAGGAATGAAGCAGTAGTAATTATTGTAAAAATGTCGTGAGGAACAATTAAAGTTGGGTGGTATACTGGTGCACTTTTGTTTTGAAGGCCTCATTGTATCCGCTACAAGATGTTTATACTGATGTTTTGCTGAGCACACAGGTTGGGTTGTTGTTGTTGCCTGCAGTTGTAATAAAAAAGCCTGAATTGTAGAATAAGCCTTTTGGCCTGTTTGCTTTGACTTGTGAGTGCTGACTTGCTATGATTACTGTATGTTTTTGTAAAGTGCAATACAGTTATTATGGTGTGCCATTTTTCCTTGTTAACTCATTTGCTCCCAATAACATGTAAATACGTTTTTTTTTTTATGTTTTAAGTGTCCCAAAGACTTATTTATACTTTTATTTATTTATTTTTATGCTAGGGCATACAGAAGGCTTTGATGCAGCCTCTCAACTGCAAAGAACGGTTGCAGAAATGGTAGTTATTACACAAACGGCCAGCAGGTGGCAGCAGAGCAAAGGAGATCAATCAGGGCCATCTAGAAAAAAAGCTAAATTACTAAAACTGATTAAATTTAGCTCTCTTCTAATGCTAATTGCTGCAAAACGGAAACAGATAGAAACATAAAAAAATTTCCTGATGAAAGAAGAGACTTTAATCTTTCTTTTGGTAGCTTTTATAGCAATTGAACACAATATTCTGTGGGCCTTGCAAAATCAGTCAAAATTCAGTAAAACAGCCGGGTGCGAACGGGATTGCTTCTGTGAAAATGACTGGGAGTGAATGACACATTACGACAATTTTTGTTGTTTTATTTTGAGTGAGGTGACGGGAACGGATTAACAGCATTTCCATTCATTTCAATGGGGAAAAATGATTTGAGATGTGGGTGTTTGAGTTATGATAGTGTAACATACAAATAAAATGTGAGTAGGTGAAGGGAGCTTGTACTTGCAACAGGCATTCAGGTGGATAAAGTAGGCTTACACAGGTGCTCGTGTCCAGTGACGTCACAGTGGACCCCTCCTGCAAAGTTACCAGGGCGGGACGTGCATGCTGGGCGTGCGTGCACGACGTGCGCCTGCCCCACGGTATATAGTCACGCGTGGATAGCCCTTTAAAAGGCTCACCATGTTGCCATCACATGCTCCGGCAGCGCGCACGAGTAAGATGTAGACGACCCTTCTTCTTCTCCACCTCCGCTTCTTTCTAAACATTCGGAGAAAAGCCAAGAATCATCCAGCAGCCTGAAGACTTTTTCCATTCGGATTCCGTTCGAGCCTGGTTTGTTTCGCTGTCTGCCGCCTGGGCTGTTGTTCCGCACGCTGGCCGGAGGCGGCTGCGCCAAGCGAGAAGCTCCGTGCACTCGGCTCCGTGTAGCGGCTATACAAGCCAGCCGAGCTGGCCGAGCCAAAGCTGGGCTGGCGGTTCCAATCCGAGGAGGTGGAAGAGTCGGCGGCGCTGGTGACCGCAGTCGCTCCGAGTTGTTGGGAAAACGGAGTTTGCAACGATCGATCGAACGAGGAAGCGAGCGAGCGATCGGGCGGAAGAGGACTCGTTGGATCGGATTATCGGGAAGCGGTTCCCCCGGCCGGCTGGACCCCCGCACCAGCGAGCTTGAAACGGCTGCGAGGTTCAACTCCATCGCGGTAAGTCGTCCCCCTCTCGTCGCGGGCCTCTTAACAAAGTCATGTCTCGGGGACGTTTTCAGACACATAATCCTGTTATATTATTAATAATGTGAACACAAGTCGTGGTGGCGAAGAGATTTCCAGGGAGTGGTAGTCTAGGACTTGTTTGTTATCCCAGTGCACCCCCACCAGCAGCAGCAGCTTCACACACATTTTTCTCCACCGGTAAAGTGCAAGGCACACAATGTAGTAATAGAGCGAAATGAGGCTAATTTGTCTGTACAATCCCATAAAACACTGTCGGAAATGCAGCGGGAGTACATCTGTAGCCCACAGGATTAATTTTTGGATTATTGTAACCTTTTACATGGCCAAAAAAGGTACCGTTGTGCTGTAAAAAAGTCAAGTGTCAAGGGTATATAAATGGACAAAAACAATGGAACCCTGCCAAAAGGAATTTATGGCACTGAAACTACATTATTGCATTCATCATACCCAAAAAGGCACAGGTGTGTTCCAAACAGTATTTGCCAAGGGTATAAAAACACAAAAAATGGAAATGTACAAAAAAATGTATATGCATGCTGAAAAATGACTGAAACAGCTGCATGATCTGTTATTTGATTTTTATAGGCCCGAAAATGATCCAGGCGCTGTAAAGCTCAAGTGTCAAAGATATAAAATGGGGTGGGAAGGGTTATTGAAACTGTCATTTTTGTTGCTTGAGCTACATGATTGGCTTTATTGTGCTCTTTTACAGGACCAAAAATGGACTGATATGCTGTAAAAGTGAATTGTAAAGATGACAAAATGGAAGCAATATTGGAACCTTGTAGTGTTTGAGTTAGACTCTATAGAACTCATTTTCCAGAACCACAAAAGGTACATGTATTTTCCTACGCTGTAAAATTTAAGTGTCAAGGATAGAAACATGGAAAAACATTGGAATCTAGCTAAATAAGTTATAATTATTTGAAAATGTACAAGTATGTTGTAAGCTGTAAAACATGAGTGTCAAGGTAACAAAATAGAAAAAAACATTGGGATCTTGTCGTGAATGTACACTCTAAATCCAACTTAAAAAATCGCTTCAAGTGGCAACAACACACGATTGAATTAGGGAGACCGGAGCTAGTTGTATCACTTTTTATACTTTGATATATTTCTTGGAATCCATCCATCCATCCATCCATCCATCCATCCATCCATCCATCCATCCATTTTCTTGACTGCTTATTCCTCACAAGGGTCGTGGGGGGGGGGGGGGGGGGGGGGGGGGGCGCTGGAGCCTATGGAATCAATACATCATATGTAAACAAAACGTATACCAGAGGAATATATATGGGTATATTTTTCCCTATTCACGTGATTTTCGTACTTTGTGTCGGTGCACAGTTATAAGCCGTCAAATAGAGGGAGTGAACATGTGACATGTTGCCCCACCAATGGGTAAGTTGTCACACTATATGGGGTAAGATGTCACGTTGGATTTTGCAACTAATAAAACAAGGCCAAAATTATCCTTGTTCTCCTGTTCTGTTTTGTTTGTTTGCTTTTACAGCCAGAGAAATTGTTTATCACGTATTTTTTTTCTTCACTCACTCATTCACACGGGAGTGAGTGAGTAAGTGAGAGAAAAAAATACTAATCCGTGCGTGCTTTCAAATTGCCGCGGGAGTGACGTCACGCAGCCAACACGTTCGCCCGGCCCTGTTTGCGACACGCACCGCCCCCTTCTGCGATTGGCTGGAGGGGTGTAAACACTGTCTTTCAACAGAAACCTCCCGCTGTTTACAAAACAAACACAAAATGACAAAATACAGGCTGGGGGGTGGGGATTTAGGACAAAATCACCACCAAAGATTAACATAAACCCAGATGTGTAGACTGAGAGAATGAGAGAAAGTTAAAGTGTGTACATCTTGTATTTAAAAAGTGCATTTTCCTGAGTGAAACCGGCATACTGGGCCTTTAATATATTCACTTTGGACTAACTTAATTCAATTATGTGTTAGGTCAACAATTCAATTTAAAATCCTTAATTGGTTCAACAATTCTCTTCTATAGAGTGTACAAAAAATGAATGTGCAGTAAAGTCAAGTGTTTGAAAGGAAGAAAAAAAAAAGGAAAACATTGCAACTCTCCAGTATAGGAATTAAGTCATTGCAAACTCCACCTTAAAGCAGCCACGCCAGCACCAAGCCCTGTCCACACAGTGACACGCCAGACTTAAAACTAAATAAATAACACCTCCACCCCCCCTCGCTCTCTCCCCCTTCCTCTCCATGACGTGTGCACACTCACGGCCAACAATGAGGCGCTCTAAAGCGGCCACGCCAGCGGACTATTCGAAAGGGAAGATGTGTTTTTGGGGTGTGGTCATAGCTAGCTAGCTGACTGCATGGCCCAATTGCGCCGTATAACCAATCAAACGAGGTACACCTTACCGTTCAATAATGAGTCCTATGGGTTCCATCATAAACCTGGAGGAGGATAAACGGTCTCCCAACTGGCAATGACTTAACATCATAATAAGACACTTTATTTCTGTTATGCCCTGAGCCTTTTTTTATTTTTTATTTTTTACCTCTAGGCTGCATTTTGCTCTCAGTGTGTGACTCATTTGGGGAACCTTGGGGGAAACATAAACACAACGTACGCTCTGCATTAAAGCGCAACAGTAGTTGGTTGGACGCGCACACTCGCAGGTAGACCGGCGCCATGACAACGCGCAACAAAACAGTATGAGACCCTGTAAGTATTTTTAATGTTGAGATATGTATTTAGAGCTCTTGTGTGTGTAATTATAGACAAAATGAATTGCCAGGATCCTTAACCCATAAACGCTAATAGTAGACAATTAGGTCATGAGTGCAATGAGCTCACAAGGGGGGATGATGGCATCATGACATCACTGATAAATCAGATGGCGAGCGTATACAGTGCTCGAGGTGTTTTTATGGCAGAGGGGATGACATGATTCACTTGCCTATCTGCAAGGTGATGACAATCTCTGTACTCTAGATGTAAAAATCAATATACAGATTTTTTTAAAATATAAACAGATCCACTTTTAAGCTCATAATGAAATATGAGCTGTACATTCTCATCTTTAATTCAGCCCACGGAGCATTTACGTTATCATGTCATGTAATATTTCGAGCTGTAATTTAGCCGTTTTTCTTTTTGGCATCAAACAATTGCTTAATTAATTTATTGTAAACAAAAAAAAAAAGGAAAAAAGAAAATGTTTTTACAAGTTTAATTCCAGCACCCTAAAAACACCAAAAATAGTTGTCCTACAAAAAATTCTTCTTCTGTGGGATTTGATTGGCAGTTGGCAAATTAGCTTAATGTTACATTGTTTCCACCAGCTGGCCGTGTCCTTGCACTGCAAGGAAATCAATGTGAATTGATGCTGTTTAGTTTGCCGTCTGGCGGTTGGGGTCTGCTACACTAGTGTTTAAAAGTTTTGCCACAAAAAAAAAGAAAAAAAAAAAAGAAGACTTTTAGTATCTAGAGGCATTCATATCTCAAGGCACCAATGTGCATTTAACATCTACTGACTTTTATTAAAATAGTGGTTTATTATTTGTAATAAAAACAATGGGCCTCATTGTGAATAATTATTTCCATGATTTTTAATTTTTTCTGAAAAAAAAAATTATAATCAGTGGAGGATTGGGTGAAAATTCCACAATGTGGATTAGGATGACCTAAATAAATAAATATGTGGGGATTCCACAAATAATTGGGGATAGGTTCCCTCAAAAAAGGTGCATTTAGAATGATGGACCATGAATACACTGGGACCACTATACATAAAAAAAAAAAAAAGATATACGTTAGTTAAAAATAAATACAAATTTATTTCCTTTAGGCTCCAGCTCAACCACGAGCCAAGTTAGAAAATGGATGGATGGATAATTATGCTTCGCTATAAATAATACATTTCAAAATGTGAATGAATTCTTTTATTATTAAATTAAACTATTTTATATATTTTAGCCCAACCCTTGGTTTGGAGACATCACTTCCCTCCAAATTTTATATATATATATATATATATATATATATATATATATATATATATATATATATATATATATATATATATATATATATATATATATATATACACGCCTCGCCTCTGCTAAAGAGTCATAAATATCACGCACCAGCATTTTAATTAGTGGCACCTGCTGTATTAAGCTCAATAAGCAATACTTACAATTGAGCTAGAGCAATGAGTGGACCTCTGCCAGTACAGAGCACGAATGAATCGATGAGTGAGTGACGGCTGGCTGTTTACAGACATAGTTGCACTCATTCTTTTTATTATATCAAAATATAGAGTAGACCTCCACCATTGGCGGAGGATATGGATGTGATGACCACATGTTTTTGGGTTGCAATGATGTATCAGGTCCTTCGGTGTGCCGTTTCGAACAGTAATGAAGACAAAAGGATCAGTCAAACATTTTTTTTAACCTACCGGCACCCGTATTTGCAAGGAACTTGGTTTTCTTAATCCATTTCAGATATAGATTACAAGTATTGCAGTAGGTGCTGCTGTTTTGGTTAACAATGGGCTCCCCAGTTAAATGTTGAACGACTTTGAAATAAAATGATTAAGGCTTTTATTTGTCTTAAATGTGTGCTCTAATTAGCGGGATGGTCGCTATTCAAGGAAATACAGAATACCTGGTTTATGTTTTATCTTTATGCTTTAAATTTTACTTTTCGTTTCCTTGCAAAGGTGGAATGTTTTTGGCAAGCTCGTAACTGCCAAGCATGTGATTTCTCTGTAGCCAAAACAAGAGAACACCCACAGAAACATCTTGGAACCGAGCTCATCTTCTTCTGCTCTCAGTTGGGCTATTCTTCTCACTTTATACGTTTGCCTTCATTTTCCTGCTGAATGTGGCGGTAAAAAGAAATTTATTCCTTTTTTTTCTACACTTGTTACGGTAAATGTTAAATTGGTACTAAAACATTGCTTGTAGAGCTTTTGCTATGGTTCAGAGATGATGATGGTGAGTGATTAGTCAGTATTGTAACAAGTGAAAGTGATTGGGTCAGCTTGTAGTAAAAAGAGCCAGTATTGATTATTGATTTTGTCACTGTACAAAACAGTCCACTGTTCCGCTATTCGTAACATTTGGTCACACTATCGCACAGGTGCTGCTATGACATTTTTATTTTTTTTTTTGCTTTTCAGTATATATTCATGTCAAGACAAAAAATTTAATAAATCGTGTAAAGCTGGTCTCAAATTGAATTCAATTTGTGTTTTGGAAATTTCAACATCAAAATACTGAAAATCAAACTATTATTTCTTTAAATGCTATGATGATAATGATCCCTGACTCTCTCTCTCTCATTTTAATATAGCTGGTGGTAAACTACACTACAATTAAGCTAAATTTAAATTCAGGTTTGGAAATGAGAAATTCCACTGTTAAAATAATCATATTTAATCATTTTTGTGCAATTGAACCTGATTTCTTTTTTCTTTTGAGCAAACCTGCTAAATTTTGCCTCTTAATTTGGGGGAAAGCCACAAAACAGCAGGTCTCAATTTAGATTCTGTTTGCTCTAGGGTAATTCCACCATGTTTTGTGGTTAGAACGGTCGCTCTCCTTCCCTTTAATAAACCTGTTACTTTTTCCCCCCTCCAAAACTGGTCTTAATTCCGATTCAGTTATTTTTTTTAAACCAGTTTTCAAAATAGTCATATCTAACCATGTTTTGTTCATTTAGATCCTGAAAAATTGTTTCTTTATAACAAACCTGCTGAATTTGGACTGTTAATTGGTAGGAAAACCACAAAACTGGTCTAAATTCGGGTTCAGAAATTACATTACCAAATAATTGTATCCAGCATGTTTTATTTACTCTCAAAATGCTCGAAAAACTTTTTTTTTTTTTTTTTTTAAATAACCTGAAAATGTTTACTTGATAATTGTGAGGTAAAGTCACTAAATTGGTCAGATTTTGTTTGTGTTTTGAACACCCCATTGTTAATTAGGTTGGCAGTTTTTACTTGGTGAAAAGCTACAAAACTGGTTTGAATTCACTTGGCCTTTCACTGTCAAAATAGTCATCATATTTCTCAATATTTTGTCAGGTTATGGCAACAATATACAACAATCTTATTAATAAACCTGATATACTGTATTTTTGTCTGTTGATTGGGGGAAACGACAAAACTGGTGTCAATTATGATAGTTTGCTTCTTGGCACAACCAGGAAGAACACACTCGAACACGCACTCGTCCACGCGCACGTGTTCACAGCGCCACCCAGCACCTCCACACCTCCCCAGCTCTGCCAGTTAGGGGGCCGTGCCATCATCTCACCAGTCCGGCTCCCCCGCCTCGCTCCCCGGCGTACGCTCTCTCAACGCCCCCCCCCTCCCCCCGACAAGCAGCAGGAAGTGCGGCGGTAAGTTGTCGCCTCGGTCGCGGTCGTCGCCAACTTGTTCCGATCGGAGGGTGAGAAAGCAGAAGATAATTTGTTGGAAATGTCATATTTATTTGTCGAGGGTTGGGAGAGAGGGAGGGAATCTACCGGAGCTGTGGGCTCGGTCGGCGAGGCGCTCGATCGTGTCCGCCGCCGCGTCGTTAATGAGGAATCCGGTTTGGAAATTAGAAAATGTGATCGGATCGGGAAGGGAGGAAATGGGTGGGGGGTGCCTTTTATTTTGCTTCTGTCCCACATACACATTCATATACACATACACACACACTCACCTCTTCTTAGCTCACCTCCCTCCCCCAGCCCATATTTAGAGCCTCTTCACATGGGCAAGCTACGTCAGGCTTTACTGTATCCCATCCGTCCAACACACGTATGGATGTGTGCATGCATGTAGTTCATGTGCGCTGCCTGCGGTGCATTGAAGTGTATGTGGGGGGAAACAAAACTTGGAATTCTTGGCAAGCTTTTTTTTATTTTTTTATTTTAATCTCTCAAAACCTCAAACACGCCAACGCGATGTCTATCTGTCATTAGATGACACCAGTGTTAATCCAACGATGTGTTGTGAACATGTGATTCCAGACTGCAAAAAACGGAAAGTAATGTAGTGACATGTAAATGGTTAATAGGAACACAAATGGTGCAGCAACAAAGAGACAGTTTTACAATTATATATTTTTTAACTTCTGCAAAAAAAAAAAAAGACTAATATAAATGCAGCTTACTGAGTCACTACTGTAGCTGAGTAAAACTCTTCTTGGTTTGTATGCATGACTGTATTATACTGCTGCCTGGCACCACAGAAGGTGCCGCAATGAGTTCATCGTGATGAACAGTTTGATTCTTTACATTCTATTTAATCAAACTATATAGTTTTATGCATTATACATAAACAAACATATGACATTTTTTTGTTGATTTGGGGACAACTAGAGTGTCATGTATATGCAATGATTACAAAATAAAAATTATGAGTAATGTTGGAAAACACCACTTTCTAATGTACTCAGTCACAATTTGTCAGTAGTGTATAAAAGCTTGCATGTTCCATATGAGCACTTGAATGCAACATGTAAAAAAAACCAAAAAAAAACAAAAAACAAACTCATGCAAATAGGATCAATTAATGTGTTCCTAATATTAAATAGTGTATTCACAAATTAATGTTTTTATTTTAATTTGAAAAATGTATTATTTGTCAGTCGTGTTGCAAAACTCACACATTCCACCTGGGCCTTGAACGCAACACGCAAACAAAAAGGACCTACATTCAAATAGGTCCAGTAAGAGGTGTGCCCAAAAGAAAACAATGTGGTGTAATGTAAATCATTTGCACAAATGTACGATTTGCAAGTCATTCTTGAAAACTTACACTTGAAAGCAGCAGCGCAAACATGCCAACATTGTATGACCACAAGAGCTGTTCCAAATAATTTTCTTGCCGAAGTTGGCAAAAGCAAGGGTCCAAATATTGAGCTGCCAGTGTGCTGCAGTAATAATGCACATTATTGAATATCATATAAAACAATGCTGATAGTGTCAATCAAAGAGTGAGTTATTTTTGTGGTGGCTGAATTCTTTGTTTGGGACTGGAATGCTGAAAGATTATGCAGAATAACTAATGTATTCCTGGCATTAAATTAAATTGTTTAAAGTATGGCTGAACAATTTATTGATTTCAAATCGACATAGTAATGTCATTTTCAAATCAAAAAGCAACAGCTTAAATTTGGAAAAAAGTCAGTTGGTAGGCTTTATTTTCATATGTATGTATATTTTATATATTTACTTATATAGTCTATATAACTTTAGTGCTTATGTGATATTGATAATTCAATACAGACTATTGGTTGTGTTGGTTAAACACATGGGAAGAGGACCTTGAAAAACATAACTGCATACAATATTTAATAGCAATCGCAATATCGAGGGAAAAAATGCAATTTGATTATTAAAAGTAATTCAGCCCTAGTTTAAAAAAAATCAACCTAAAAGTTGTCCTTGCAATAATATGTTCTACGTGCCCCCACTTGTCTAAACAGGTTATTCTGATTAATATTTTTATGGAACATGAATTACGATGCGATATCCACCCATTTTTATCCATCTCAGGGGGCAGCCATTTTGCCAATTGCTGTCAACTGAAAACAACATCACAGATTCTCACGGCCCGGGTAATGACCAATCTTGGCTCAGCTTGCAAACGTCACATGACCAAACACAGAAAACAAGTGAGCCATAATTGGTCGTTACCTAAGCCCCGAGAAACTGTGACGTGATTGATTTTCAGTTGACAGCAAACATATGCCAAAATGGCTGCCCCCCTGAGATGGACAGCAATGAGCGGATTTTGCTTCTTAATTTATGTTCCACAAACGGCATATTAATCAGAATGCTGTGTTTAGACTAGTGGGGGATGCATAGAAAATAATATTGTCAATAACATTTTTGGGTTGCATGGAAATCATCAATCCTTTTTCAATCAATTTCGAAGTCATATAAAATGAAAGCACAATCCATTCCAGAGGCAAATAGTCACGATAAAAAAAAAAAAGAGAAAAGTTTTTAGTGGTATTATTACGAGGCATCATCCCTCCTGGTGTGTCATTAACTCGGGTGTCGGTCCGTCATCTATTTGTGGAAACACGTCTGCGTGGGTTTCCTTGCTTTCACGCTGTCACCGCGACTGTCAGCTGTGTCTTGTGCTGTTAATGCGGCGTGACGCAGCTCTGTAGGCCTTGATTAGCTCGCCTATCCCGACTCGAAGTACGCAGGTTATTCAGGGAGATCGTTAGAATACACATTTTGTTAAACACCCCTTGTTTGTCAATAATACATTGGAAATTTTTGAGATTACGGATGAAAACATGCAAAGTCATGTGAAATAAACTCCATCTCATCAGCGATCCTCAAGAGGAGGCATGTCCTGATACTTTTGTCACCATGTTGCACCATGTGTCATTTAGGACGCTATTCTTTTATGATGTTCCCGATCAGCTTAGTGAGTCATTTCCTCGCGCTTGTGGCACAGAACCTCATTGTCTTTTTCACACGCTCAGGTTTTGACGTTGATTCATTTCTGTTTTTTGACACATAAAGATTGATGATGAATTTTGTTTGTTGACTGGGCTTATTTGCAATAATTTTGCAGAGCGGTGGTGAAGTGAAACCACACACTAATCATGATTATTATTATTATTAATCTCTAATTGATGATTCAGATGTGTAAATCAAAGGCTCTTTTCAGTCCGCACTTGTTTGGATCTTGTGCATTTATGTCAGGAAGAAGAAACGCGCGTAAGGATAATGTTAATGGTTACGACTTGATGCCACGCTTTAACATCAGTCCTGCTCCAAAACGCCGCTTTGGCCCATTGCCCAACCCATTTAACATCTGCTGTATCGCTCAACTTGGGCGATGGGAATTAGCCAACGCTAATGCCATGATACATATTTGTGATTATGTTCTTATTGAGAAGAAGTTGGTCTGCAAGGTCTGTTCAGCACCTCAAGGCAACTGGGGGACTTTTGACCACTTCCGTGTCTTGCTGTCGTCTCCAGGCCACCTCCAGAAGCATGTGATGACCCACACCAAGCAGAAAGGTTCCCGCTGGGACCGCCGCCCTCTGCGGCCACACGGCGGCACCATGGACGGGGACCAGGCAGAGCGCGCCCTCCGTTTCGGTCGGACGAAGAAGATCGGCGAGGTGATCCGGCGAGGGAAAAGCGACAAGGCGATGAAGGGCAAGAGGGCTAATAAAGCGGAGGAAAAGAAATGGGACAGGAAATTGTATCCTCTGCGAGGGAGGCTTGGAGAGGGCCTCAGCTGCCGCGTCCTTCTCACGAGGTTGGAGGAGAGCATCAGAAAGAAAGCCGAAGAGAGATCTCTCAAAGACAAGTCGAGGAAAGGGAAGCTCGGCGAGCCCAAGTTGGCGTCTAAAGTCAAATCGATGCTTTTAAGCGCTCACGTCTCGCAACCCCGCAAGCGGCGATTGGCGTCGCTCAATGCCGAGGCTGTCAACACACTGCTGCTGGAAAGACCCACCGACCTCCAACTGGCAGCTAAGTTGGCCAAAAGACACCAGGAAGAACCCATCAACGGACGAGGGTGCCCAGATGAAGCGGCACCTCCAAAACCCTCTCGAGGGATGGTCTGGAAACCGTCCTCGTCCAATAAATGTGACCAAATCTCCAAGAAGGTCAAGAAAGCCAGGACTACCAGAGTAGACGACAATCGGGCCTTGGGTTTGGAAATCCTGGACACGCCAACACCGAGGCGACTAGCTGGCCTTAATGCAGCTGCCCTGTTGAAGTTGACCAGCTCGTCTGCTGTGTCCAAACAGCGAGTCAAGACCGTACCCACTACCATATCAGACTGTAAGACTCCTGCCCAGATCCAGACTCCAAAACAGCCCCCCAGGGTTAAACACAAAGAGCGGACTCAAAAGCAAAAGGAAGCTCCTGTGAAGGCCTCCTCCATGCACTGTAGCTGCGCAGCCTGCAAGGAGAAGGCCGACTTTGAGCCCAATGTGGAGTGGGAGTCTGGCACCCACGCTCTGGCTAAACCGGGCTACCAGTCCCGCAGCATGTTAGGCTACTCCCTCAAGAACGTGAAGGAAGAACAGCTGGAAACTGAGCTGAGCCCTTGCTACTGCTGCCCCCCTGAGGGTTCCGTGGAATACTGCCATCGCCTGGCCTTCTTCCTGGGCCACCCCGAGTCCGGTGACCGAGGCTCCATAGGCTCGGGCGGCACGCCCGTCAAACGCGAGTGCCTGGTGACCACGCCGTCCCTGACACACTCCCACCCGGCGCTCACCCTCAGCTCCCACCCTTGCCTGTGTTACTACGTCCACATCGCCCCACACCCGCCGCCGCCGTCCCACACGGCGACATCGGCCACGCTCGCCCCACGGCCTCTGAACTTTGCGCCACCTGCCTTGTGCCCCAACCGGACGATGGCTTCCAAGCCGCTGCCTGACCCACGCGTCACCCACACCTCAGGCATGCCTCACCCGGCATGCTGCAACTCTGTGGCGTCACCGTGTTACGGCGACGCCTGCGGGATGGGCGGCTACACCTGCAGAGCCATGCCCCCCGTCACCAGCAGGGGGTGCTCTTTCAATTCGGGGTGTACCGGATGCTCGCATGGCATCAAAACAGGTTTGTAGGAAACAAACTTACGCTTCAGGGGCTACTTATCCAATGCTATGCTAGTTATTACCAACTTTTGTAGCAGACAAGTTTTAATTTATTAAAAAAAAACAAAAAAACTTTTTAAAATCAGATAATCCAATAAAATTGTATTTATTTATTTTTCTGTATTTTTTTTGTATTTGTTGTTTTTGGTAATCCACAGAGGTTGAACGGGAGTTGAATTGCGTGAATAATGATATAACGACTCGTTATCTTCTGCACATAGCTATGCATTATTGAACACCAACCGCCTATACTAAACAGTTAGCAATCGAGATTAGTATTAGCACGTTAGCAATTACAATTTAAGGTAAACAAACACTAACCACTATTTAGTACATGCATACATACATCATTATGTCTACCTGAGATGAATTGGGTAGCTATAACAACCAGTTATTAATTATCTTCTGTACAAAAGCATTATTAAACACCAAAGAAATTAGCCTCTGCTAAACAGTTAGCAATCACGATTATCATTAGCGCGCTAGCGATTACATTTCAAGTAAACAAACACTAACTACCATTTACTTCACACATACATCTACATGATATCTATTTATATCTACGTGAGATAAATTGGATGGCTATAACAACTGGTTATTCATTATCTTCTGTACAAAAGCATTACTAAAGACCAATAAAATTAGCCTAGGCTAAACAGTTAGCAATCGTGATTAGCAGTAGCGCGCCAGCGATTACATTAAAAGTAAGCAAACACTAGCTACCATTTACTTCGCAGGTCACACATACATCATACATTATATATGTAATAGTGTCTTAAAAATCACTTTATATATCACATTATCCAACGGTCAACTTTTTTTTCCAATGCTACATCTGATCTACTGTGTTCTACAAACTATAGCTTAGTTCTCTGATTTCAGTCTCCCCTGATCGGGTGTACGGCAAGCGCATGTTGAAACTACGCGAAAACTACAACAGTTGCTCATTTCAAGGACTCCATTGTCAATTAGCTCTCAACCTTGGGGTAGCCTCGGCTAGCTCCATCCCCTTAAGACTTGAGAACCCTGAAGAGCATTTATTCCGGCAAACCTTGGCTCTAATTTGGTGTGTTGCGATAATGAAATTACAAATATTATCAACTGCCCTTTCAAAATGAGAATCCTTGGGGTCTGAGTTTTACTATCAAGATAAACACAGCAAGGCTACTGAATGGCCATGTGCAAGTTCCCAGAAAAGGTGCAAATTTATATTGTTATGAGGGATGTGAGTACCGATGTGACACTGCCGCCTTCCCTATTTTCCAGAGACTTACTCCTCCCCTCAAGGTGACCACAACTCCTCCATTCTGGTGCCGCCATCCTTGCCTCTCTCTAATTGCCCTTTATCCAGCGTGCCCACTTCCACCCAGACTACTAACCCCCATCTGCTCACCCCACTGTCGGGCCGCGAGCAGCATCAGCTGCCACCCCGGGCCCGGCTAAAAGCACCCGCCAACCTCCCGTCCGGAGCCTCCGATGGAGACCAAAGTGCCGGGCCTCGGTACCCGCAACAAAAACGAATCGGCCGCAGACGTGCCACCAACGGATGGCGACCTGTGGGGGTCCCCATGGAGAAGGAGGTTTTTATCGCGGTGAGATAAAAAAAATGGTGATAATCTCTTTGGGGCAGTAGAGGACTGACAATTTCTTGATTTTGCGGTGCCAGGGGGAAGACGAGACTGCGCTCAGGCAGTGCTACGACGGCGTGGAGAGGGACGGCGAGGTGATCCGAGTCCGAGACACAGTGCTGCTGCGCTCGGGCCCCAGGAAGAAGTCCCTGCCTTACGTGGCCAAGATATCAGCCCTGTGGGAGGATCCCAAAACCGGTACATAAAAACCAAGATTGATTGGATAGTGTGTCAAGGTTGCTGACGTCTGTGCTGGGGTTTTTGTGTGTTTTGATTGGTCGCCGCAGGGGAGCTGATGATGAGTCTTTTCTGGTACTACCGACCGGAGCACACACAGGGAGGCCGAGACCCCAGCACACATTGCGAGGTAAGATTACTACTACTACTACACGACTCTTCAAAAAAAGAAAAAAAAAAGAAAAAGTAAATGAAGCTAGTTTTCCTTTTCAGAATGAGATCTTCGCCTCTCGACATCAAGACGAGAATAGCGTAGCCTGCATTGAAGACAAATGCTATGTTCTCCCGCTAGCCCAGTACTGTAGGTGAGAAGCAACAATCACATCTTAACTCATTCACTACCAGGCATTTTTCACTGAAGCAACCCCCTTTTGTTGTTCGGCTGTTTTATTGGATTTTGACTGATTTTGCAAGGCCCACAGAATATTGTGTTGTATTGCTATAAAAACATGGAACCTACCAAAAGAAAGATTAGAGTCTCTTTTTTTCATCAGGAAAAAAGTATATTTCTATCTGTTTTTGTTTTGCAGCAATTAGCATTACAATATAGCTAAGTTTCATCATTATTCACAAATCTGCTTAGAATTGTGGGGAAACAGCTTGTTTTCATCATGGCCCTGGTTGATCTCTTATACTCTATTGCCACCTGCTGGCTTTTTTTGTAATTAGTGCCATTTTTTTCACCCCTTCTCTCCAATTGAGAGGCTGCATCAAAGCCTTCTGTATGCTCTAGCATATTAAAAAAACATGTAAATATGTATTTGGGACACTTAATACATTTAAAATACAACATTTATACGTTTCTGGTTTACACAAATGAGTTAATGAGTCACAATGTGGACAAAAGTACAATTCAATCCACCCAAAATCCTAATTCATAATTGATATAACGTGTGTTTGTTTTTTGTGTGTAGATATTGTGCCTTGATGATGCGTCGTTCCGAAGGCTCCCTACCTGGCGGCGCCAGCAGCAGTATGGTGCCCTGCTGCCCAGATTTTGCCCCGCCCTCCCACCGCTGTGTGCCCACAGATGTGGATCCCGAGCTGGTCTACCTCTGCCGACACGTCTACGACTTCCGCTACGGACGCATACTGAAGAACCTGCAGTAGAAAGGGGATTGGTTACATCGCGTGGTGGTGTTATGTAGGACAACAATGTTGTCTTTCCTGTGACGTTGTCAATGCTAGGCATGGGCCGGTATCAGATTCTGATAGTATGATAACCAAAAGCAGAAATAACGTAAAATGGTAAATGGAGTGCACTTATAATCGATTAATATGTCGGTTTATTTTTTTTTTTAGATTACAGTAATCAGTTAAATAGTTTTTTTTTTTTTTTTGAATTTCCTTTTTTTTTCTCTCTCTCTCTCTCTCTCTCTCTCAAAAAAAAGGACATTATCCAAAATTGACAGTTCACAAACAGAAAGTAATTATTATTCAGTTACTGGTTTGGTCTGTAATGCGAGGGAAAATAGGCAAAACTGTTTATTGATCATTGTTTTCCAAAGTAAGAGCATTTGTTTTACTTTAGTAATCAGACTGCTTTCATAGAGAACTACAGAAATCGGAGGATATTTATACTGATGAGGAGCTGAAATTCTGTCCATTTGGACAATTTTAAATTAAAAAGATATCTAAACAATTCATTGATTATCAAAAATAACAGTAAATTAATTTGATAATCGATTAGTTGTCCATTAATCGATTCATCTTTGCACCGCTAGTCATCTAGAATACTTTTTTTTTTGTAAATAACATTTTTCCATTTAACACATTGCTCTAGGTTAAAAAATAAATAAATAAATAAATAGTTTGTTTTTTGTTTTTTTTTCCGAAAAAAATAGCCCAACAGTAAAAGTACTTAATTCTCAGAGCTATTTTTCTGCTCTTCTTCTTCTCTTTGTGACATAACGTCAGAGTGGAAACAAACTAATGTTAGCCATGCTAGTTAGCCGCCTTGCTAGTAAATCTATAGTATTTATTTCTAACTGTTTCTAACTTGCGTAGGTGGTTACAAACTTTATTCATATATTGTTACCTTGAATTTGTCAAAGAGTAATGGGTGGTACTCTCATAAATGTGATATCGTATTAGAAGTATTGACTACAATATTTATCACAGATGGAACGCTTTAGCGTTTAACCGGCCCATGCCTAGTCAATACAGATGTCGACATTCTGACAATGTTTACCCTACAGCGACATTGCTAACGTTGGCGATGCTGTTGCTACGACATAGCAGATGTTGCCGCTGACGTTCATGACAAAGGCGTCGGGTGTGACACTGCTGACATCGGAATTGCGTGTGCGGTGACAGCGCTGTTGTAATTCCTGCAAAATTCTCAACTTTGGTGTAAACGCGACAACGTTGCTGTTGCAGAGATTTTGTGGTGTTGTGGCGCTCATGAATGAAACATTCTGTCACCATCGGGGCTAAGGGGGCGAAATGTGATGCTAATTGTAAAACCATGTGATTGACAGGAATAGTATTTTCAGTTCTCAGCATTTAAGTGGCCCAAAAGTAATTTTATCCCCCCCAACCCTGGTCACCCCCTTGAAAGATTGAGTGCGTGTGTGAAAAGGCAAAGCACAGAGCTTTTTAGTTGGCTGAAGAGGTTACACTCAAATCGTTGTACGGCGTCTCGGTCAGCTCGCTTGTATTTTCTGCTTCCATCAAATCAGATTTTTCTGCTTCCCGCCCCCCTCCTCCTCCCCCGCCATCCTCCCTTTGCCTGCCAGGCATGCTGAACACCAGGCTGATCTGGGCGACTTTCTCTCACATGCCTCCCCCCTAAAGCACCTTAGCACCATGTTTGTTCCGTTTCTAAGCCGGTGGCTGAGGTTCTAACACTGAACCTCCAATGAAGGAGCAGATAATGGACAGTTTGGCGAATGTGTGTGTGTGTGTGAGTATGCAAGTGTTGTCAGTTTGCCAGTATGGATAAATGTGGGAATGTGTGATACATGTGCATGTTTTTTTTTTTTCCCCTTCCCAGTGAGGCTTTCAGGCAATCAAACCAAACAAAAGCAGCTTTTTACAGGAAGCCAATCTCTCGGTGCCGCTCACTCTTTCTGGCGGTTGTTGTTATCTTTTTTTTTTTTTTTTTGAACGTCGCTCAACACAATCTACAACATGTCAGACCAAAGTTCACTCAAGACATCTCTAGCTTCAACTCGCATCTCCTGGGTGTTTTTTTGTTTGTTTATTTTTTTGCGCCCTTTAAAAGGGCTCAACACGGAAAGAGTTTAGAGCTACCACACACTGAGGGATGTGCAACACTGACTTTTTACAACTATACTTAACCATATTTCAAATTTCCTATGTGCTTGGAGGAAATAGTGAAACTTGTGGTAAAAATATACACGAGCCGGTTGCATTCTTCAAATGAATGGGAGCAAGCCCCGCCTTTCAATTTGTCTCCATTTTTCTTTATTCTCACCCATCTCTTTCTGAAGCAACCTGCGTTTCCTTGACTGACACGCCATGGTGACTAGTGTTGAGTACTCGTAACTGGCATCGGTCCGAAAAAAACAAATGGCATTAAACATGCCTAATTTTTGTCTTAGTTGATTCAGAAGCATCAACACAAAGAAATTATTTGTGGTAAATAAGTGGAATTGAATCGTTTGAATGAACTTTTGGCCAATATGATTTTATAGTTTTAAACCACATGGCTTCATTAGTGAGTATTAAATCCAACGCCCACTATCGTTTAGCTTTAGCATCTGGTTAGAAAGCCTTGTTAAAATTGCACTAACTCATTCCTAAAGGTGTTATTGTGGTGGAGCAGGAAGAGGGAAGTCGTAAAGATATCTGCTTTTGTCAATGTACACAAACATATTATCCATGACTTGACTTGTGAAGAGGTTGAGTAGAAGTAGTGTTGGAGTTTTACCACTGCTCCAGCGGGCCCTATACGACTGAAGCCATTCCTTATGAATATATATGTATACTGTTCATCTATTTATGCGTAAAAGAGAAAGCCATTGTTGTGTGTTGGAGGCTGCATGAATCCAAACATCTGGCCCCAATCAGAGCCTGATCGTGTGTCGTATTGATCCTGATGAAGCCCTAATTAGGAATATTTGAAGTTACTTTCCGATGATGGCACATGCAATATATTTATAGATGACTTTATATTTTCCCCTCTGTGGGTTATAGCAGCTTAATTGTACTTAATTTAATTTCAATTTTCTGTTAAATTAACATGTTAAAACATTGCCCCTATAAAAAAAATAATAAGTGTACATATTTAATCCAAGCACTGTTTGAATAGACACATAGTTTAGTATTTTTGCAAGATCTGTATTAATTATATTTAAAGTAAGGATATTTAAATAGAGTCAACTGTATAATGTACTTAAGGGGTCAATTTAACTTATGCGGGGCATGCTTTGTGAAGTTGATTGTCTGCTTTGATGGATAGAAATTGATTTAAATGTATTTTTTAATTTATACGGCAAAGGTAAAAAGTTTTTTTCCCCCTCAAAAGGAGGCCTCCACTCTAACAGACGCTGTTCTCACTTCAGTGGATATGTCAGCCATTTAAACAAAAAATAAAAAATAAAAAAATATTTGGAACAAAAAAAAATCTTCCCCCATTTCACGACGTGTGCCCACTCACTGCAGACAACGAGGCGCTCTAAAGTGGCCACAGCAGAGGCATAAAGTAGCGAGCTAGCCAACTGCATGCCGGATAACCGCTATTGTCAACAAAGGCGCTCAAGCTCTTAATAGGAGCGACACATGTCAGTCTCCAAAGTGTGTCACATGACGGCATTTTGGCCACGCCTTCCCAAAAATCAGGAAAATTGAAATGGTGAAAAACAGTCTTTGCGCATTTTCAGTAGTGTTGTTCCGATACCGTTTTTTGGCCCCCGATACTGATACCGATACCCAGCTTTGCAGTATCGGCCGATACTGATACTATACCGATACTTAAGTTTTTTTTTTCCCTTAACATGAAAAAGCTGTCCTGCTATTGGTTCAGAGCATTCAAGGGCCAATAGGATATCTTAGATTGGCATGCAGTGAACATGTCACATACCAGTGAATGTCATGTACGAGCAAGACACAAGATGATGCATCCAAAGTCCTATATTAGCGTTGGAATTAATGGTATCGGCATGTTACTTGTGAGTAGTCACCGATACCGATACCACTGTTTTAATGTAGTATCAGCACCTCTGCTGATACCAGTATCGGTATCGGAACAACACTAATTTTCAGCAATTATCTTTAAATGTGAATTGTATTTAGAAATAAATCTCTGAATTCATGTTACAGTTTGCGGTTGCTGTGAGACCAGATGAACAAATAGCGTTTGTGGTCATACGGCCAACCTTCAGTCACAAAACATACGAAAAACAAAATACACATTGGCGGTGATCAATTTTTGAAGAAAATTCTCAAATTACCTTTTAAAAAAAACAACAAACATATATCAATTCAGTTTTTCTCCCAGAAGCCAAAAAGACGTCTTATACCACTCTCCACCACTTTCTCATTTCACGGCCTCCATCTTGTAACGCTTGTGTGGTGAAGCAGCTGAGAGAGGATGAGAGATTAGACATGTTTTTTTTGTCATGTCACACAGGAAGTGTTTTGAGTCAGAACGAAAGCAGACTGTGGTCCGCACCGATGTTTCTCGTGGACGTATATTTTGATATATTTGGAAAAAGTATCTGGGCGAACGGGGTGTAAAAATGAACAAAAAAAAATGTTTAGATATTTTTGCAGTACAGACGTGTCTATCGGATATTATTGTCACTTTTTTGTCGCACCCTGGAAGAGCTCTTGAATTAATGTAACATCCCTACTGATTTTAATGTTGCATTGAAAGAATATTTATACATTTTAATGAAGTTCTTTGTGAAATTGCTGTCTGAGTGTCCTCTTTTTTTTCTCAGTTTAACCCAGGAATGCTCATAGTACATAACTCGTAAAAAAAAAAATAATAATACATATTGTATTTTCTCAGCAATTTGATCAAGCCTGGAAATTGTCTTAAATTATGAATAAAAGTATCTCAATTAAAGATTATTAAGGCCATAAAGTGAAGGGACATATGGAAATTTGTGAGTGCCTGACCTCCATCAAGTCTGAAATTAATCAACCAAGTAATTGTTTTGTTATCTGGCTGTCTTTAAAATGACAACACAAAGTTTCTAGGTCCATGACTTGACCAGCTATAGTGACTGAAGGTTCAAAGCCACTTTCAAGTAATTACTCTGTCTGAAGAACTCATTAGCCTTTGGCTAACAGAAAGGCAGGGATGTCTTAACTTTTTCCTCTCAGGACCGAATATGGAAAAATGTAAGAAGGGTCTAGTTAAACTTATTTATTTAATTATTTATTTATTTATTCATTTATTTATTTATTTTATTCAGTCTAAATCTCAGCTTGATCTTACTGATGACAAAACAAAAATTCGTACAAATAGCTAAAGAAAAAAACTCTAAATCTGTTTGGTTTTATCAGTGACAGAACAGAAATTAAATTATTGGATATCTGATGTAAAATCGTTTTTTGTTTTTTTTTTTATCAAGAAATTGGCTTATATCTTGCACCTTTTAATTTCAGTTTAGCTTTATTGGCGACAAAGCCAAAAAAAATAATAAAAAATACAAGTCGTATTAGTGTGGTATCTAATTTCTATAATCAAAAATGACTTGCTATAACTTAAAACTTAAACCATTTTTATATATATAAAAAATGTGATATCTCAATATTTGTATTTACAATTCTACATGTAAAAAAAAAAAGTGACGAGTTTACATTTAACTTTTTCTTTTACAGGAAAAGAAATAATTTTAAATACAATGTTTGAACATCTTGTGACGTAACTTTCTACATTTGTATTTGTAATTAAATTAATAGTGTACTATCTTAATCACAACCCTATTTGTTACAGACATGTAAATAAATCACCTTGAATCACCTGGAAACCGTTTTGGGAAAATAATACACACAATATAAGACTTTATAAAGCTCAGTTTATACAACTAAATGTGGCCTGGTCAGCAGAAAAGGCCCTCTGTGGCTGCTCTAGACATGTTTAGTGACCACTAATGTCCCTCCCCCACTGTTCTCGACGGCGTTTGAGCGCAAAAGGGAAGCTCTCCTCTCCATCCATGTGATCAAAACAGGAAGTGTGCGATGTTTCCCCGTCGGCGAGATAAACGTGCATACAGATCTCCACAGGAGGGCAGCAATGAGACAAATTTGTATTCGTGTAAGGGGGGTCAGATTCAGAACCTTTGTTGTCTGTGCAAGGTCTTGAGGTCGCTGACTGCATCTGTTGAGGCAGGTGCGAGTAAACACCCCTGCTGGCATCATGGTCACGCACACACACAAAGAGACACTAGACAAAAGACATACACTGACTGACACACGGGTACACGGGAGCATTGTAAACAGAAACCATGAAACAATCTCCTACTTCTCTATTTTGCCCAGTCATCATATTTTCTTCCTGATGATGGCAATTAATCAACTCATGCCGCCTAATCTGCGCGTGGTATCATCCTTGCAAAGCACCACACCGCATGGCAGCCTGATGTAAGCACTTTGATTGTGCACTTGTCTGCAACTTTTGTGGTTTATCACTATACAACCAGGTATATTGTGTTCCACTTAGGTTGTCAGTGAGGAAGTATATTAAATTTGAAAAACACACCTTGTAAACGTCCACCGGTGAATCACATTGGCAGCCTAGAAAAGATGTCTGACGCACACAATTATACGTTTTACAATTTTTTTTTGTAATATATTTTTTGTGTTACAATTAAGGTTTAGCCAGCTTTGCTAGCAAATTTTGTATTGGAAGTTTTTTGGACTTAGCAACATTAGCACCAATAATTAGCTAATTAAAAATTAAAAGTAATTGTTTTAAATTTGATTAAATTACTGAAATCATAAAAATATATCGTGTTTTATTTTATTTTTACTTTTTTAAACATTTTTTAAATTGTATACATTTAGCCTGCTTTAAAAATTACTAATTTTGTTTAATTTTTGCTAGCAACTGTCTGCTAGCTGGTTAAAAGGATACTTCACTTATTTAGCCCATTATTGCAATAAAAAGTTAATATTTTGTCTATAATAAATTTGATACTTTCATTATTTTTCACATACAATTAGTACCTCTAAAAAACATTTCGATTGAAAATGACATCACAAGGGCACCTTTTTTCTTGGTTTGGTCATGTGACATTCACAAGCTGAGCTGTGATTGGTTACCTGAGCCCTTGTGATGTCATTTTCAGTCAACAGCAAGTTGCAAAATGTGTTTTTAAAGGTACTAATTATACGTGAAGAATAATGAAAATATCAATTATAGGCAAAATATTAATGTTTGATGCCAAAAATGGCTAAATAAGTAAAGTATCTCTTTAATATTTCCCCAGGAAGTGGAAACGGTTGAAGTTTTTTTTTCAGACATGAGCTCAATTGTTATTTATTTACAATTTATATACATCTGCTATCGGGAGTCAAACAGTTTACAAAAATAAACTTGTCTATGCTAGCGAGGCTGACAAACTGTACCTTTTAATATGTTTACTAGCTACTTTTTTTTATTTATTTTTTTTATGTATTTTGCAGGAAGTCATTTTTTTGTGTAGGCCTTAAATGTGAAAGTGTACTATATACACACACGCACACACAAATTCTACCCCCACTGGATTATGTGTGGAGATGGTTTAGCAGGCTCTTAATCTGTCCTCTGAGTGACATCAGCCTCTCTGTGCACTCGCCTGTGAAGTTGCAGGTGGGTGGCGGGCGAGGGGGAAATCGGGGGCGCGACCGGCTGTTAAGGGAAGGTGACCCATATCATGGCTGAGGGCACGGCCGAGGGGGATTTGGAGGAGCTGGTGAACCCCGGTTTGGGCATGGAAGAGGACCCCGGAGCCCTCCTCAAGAGGGGCTCGCTGAAGGAGAGCTGCCACAGCGACTCCCTACTGGCGCCTGACACTGACTCCATGACAGGTTGATGCAGCTTTTGTCGTTAAATGTTTGTTTTTGTTGTTTTTGTAACTATAATCCGGGAAAAGTACAATTAGTAACAATTTCAAGTTGATCCAGGACTTTGGTTAAACAGTAAACAGATATCAAAACCAGATTTTTGGTGCGAGCCTGAGCTTTAATGATTATGTTATCATCATGGACACGCCGCTAATACTGCCAGCACTGTCCTATTCTGTTCTGTCCTGTTCTACTTGCTACTTGTCACATTCCTTGGTCACGGGGTGTGGATATGCATTTCCTTCATGGATAAGAACTGCATTCCTAACAAATATAACAAATTAAACAAGCACAGAGGGAGTATTTCCAACTGACTTTTTGTACAGAAAAACAGTTCCAATGTTTAAAAAAACAAAAACAAAACACAGTGCCGCCATTCTGTATTAGTAAACAGCTGAAAAGGATAGGATTTTATTTTTTGTTTAAATGAGTAATTTAAATGTAATTTTTTAAATACATTCATTACATTTATTTTATTATGTTGCCTAAATACAGTTATATATATTTGTCCAAATGTGATTTAAAAAAATCAAGACAAAAATTTATGGTTACATATGTATATATTTTTAATTAATATTTCAGATTTTAAAAAAAGAAAGTTCTATTGTGCTGAATGTATAGGACTGTCTCAGAAAATTAGAATATTGTGATAAAGTTCTTTATTTTCTGTAATGTAATTAAAAAAAACAAAAATGTCATACATTCTGGATTCATTACAAATCAACTGAAATATTGCAAGCCTTTTATTATTTTAATATTGCTGATTATGGCTTACAACTTAAGAAAACTAAAGTATCCTATCTCAAAATATTAGAATATTTCCTCAGACCAAGTAAAAAAAAAATCCCATAATCAGCAATATTAAAACAATAAAAGGCCTAGCAATATTTCAGTTGATTTGTAATGAATCCAGAATGTATGACATTTTTCTTATTTAATTGCATTACAGAAAATAAAGGACTTTATCACAATATTCTAATTTTCTGAGACAGTCCTGTAAGCTCTCAAGTGACTACACTTTCTTATTCCTTGCTGCTGTTGTGGCTGTTAACAACATGAAAACTAACAGCACTGAAGGACACAATTGTGTGTCTTGAAGCCGGCAAATGAAGGTTTAGGCAGCTGCTAATACTCATTCAAGGGAAAACAGACGCCATATTAAGAACATCTCATATGTGAAGGACAGAAAACTATTTGCTACCAGAGATTAAAAATATTCCAGTATTCTTTGAACACAATTATTTGGACTAAAACATCACAGAAAGTTTTGAAAAGGTCTGTTCGCTATGCTAACATTAACTACAAGAAGACTTCAATTTATGCTATTTAAGAAGATGGGATGCGGAATACGGTCTGCCCTGTGCAAAATGATTCTTGTTCTTATACTATTTTAGCCACGATCACACAGGGGAGCGAATTTGCGAGCCCATGTAAAAATGTATGACTTAATTGGATTCAACTAGTAAGTGTGCCAAAAGAGTGCCATAGATAGGGAAGGCCACAGCAAGAAAGAAGGTCACAAAGGCCTAGCTCAGGTCACCTATAAAATTACAACATGCGCCAAAGAGGCCTAAACTAAGAGTTTCGTATGAACTTTTCCAAAGCTCTTCTGGATTTGTGCATATTTTGAAATGTGCGTAACTATTTACATGTCTTTTGATATGTATTTGGATGAAAGGCGTGCAGGGAGAGCGCGGCCTTTGCACGTCTGAGATGGAGCTTCGGCCTGCTAATTCCCTTTTACAGGAGTGGGATTATGTGCTATTCTAATCCCAATCCCCATATGGGGAGTGTGTGTGTGTGCGCGGATGATGTCACGGCTGGTTCGAGACAAACAGGAAATCAGAAGTGGGTTATGGCACGCTTTATTGATTACAGTGGTACTTTGATTTCCGAGTCAAATATGTTCCATGATCGCAACTCAGTTTACTTGTACAATACATTTATTTTTCCAATTGAAATGAATTGAAATGCTATTAATCCGTTCCAGCCCCCCAAATAACACAATCATGTCCTAAATATATCCATCCATCCATTTTCTTGACCACTTATTCCTCACAAGAGTCACGGGGGTTGCTGGAGCCTATCTAAGATGGCTTTTGGGCAGTAGGCGGGGTACACCCTGGACTAGTTGCCAGCCAATCGCAGGGCACACAGAGACGAACAACCATCCACACATACAAGTACACCTAGGGATAATTCGGAGAGCCCAATTAACCTGCCATGCATGTCTTTGGAATGTGGAAGGAGACCGGAGTACCCGGAGAAGACCCACACAGGCACGAGGAGAACATGCAAACTCCACCCGGGAAGACCGGAGCCTGGACTCGAACCGGAGTCCTCAGAACTGGGAAGCAGATATGCTAACCAGTCATTCACCATGCCACCCGTCCTAAATATGATAAAGGAAAAAAATAGCACTGTATTATGAAATAAAATAAACTGGTCTCAGTAATTTACTGTCATATTCGTGTGTTGGATGTGTGCCTTTAAGAGGCGTGGCCTAATTGAATGGCGTAAGGTGCTGGATTCAGGTTTGCCGGTTAGTCTGTGTGTGAAAGTCGAGGGTGCCGTTTGTGCAGCATAATCCATTGCTGCTCCCTCTGTTGTGCTCGACTTTGCCACAAGAGCAGCAGTATAATACAGTCACACAGACAAATGGGTTTTACTCAACTATTGTGACTGATATTTGCGTTTAAAAAATATATATATTATTTTAACTGTCAGAGATTGTTGTTTTTAAAGTGCTCTTTAAACAAGGTTCAGATGAGTTGAGAAAATATGCACTTTCTAATGCATCATAACACCGCCACATAGATGCTATTCATTAGCCTGTCTATGCCGTTTCCCATCATGTGTTAGCAATAAGCTAACGGACTTTAAAGCAAAGTTATGTGATACATCTTATTTAAGCATCAGTTGGCTCCAGATTGGCCCGACTTTCCAAAAGAAGAAGAAGAAAAGGAAGAAGCCACATTTACCCCCATTCTGCCTCCTTTCCTGTTAGTGACATGAGGCTTATGTGTGAGGCCAGTGGGGCGGGGTCAAAGAGGCTCAGTCTGTGGGATTATCATTGTACCCCATCGCACACACACACCAATTTAGGCTGATTTGAACCACGGTTGAGATTTTAAGCCAAGAGCGAAGGGCTTTAAGCATCAGAGCATCCCGCTCATGCTGCCAGTCGCCGTGGAAACCAGAGCAGGCTCATCATCAGGAGGCCTGGATGCCGCGAGGTGGGTCCAAGAATTGCGCCTTCAGAGGATGGACGGAAAGTCGTCCCATGTGAGTGGATCCACAGGAGGGGTGAGGAGGACAGAGAGAGTTTGCTCTCGTGAGGAAAGGAAGAGGAGGAAGACGACCAAGGTGGCGGCGGAAGGCTCGGCGGGCCCGCAGAGGTCCCATCGTGATTATTCGTCGTCGGCGTCAAGCGGCTCACATGGTAGACCGCCACTTTTGTTGCGGTATCACCGGGAATTTTGTTTACCGTCCCGTGTGTACAGCTGTGCTTTGACCTCGTTTGCTTTAGTCTGACTGTCGTGTGTGAGACGGGAACGGGGTCGGAAAGCTTAGTCTTAATGCTGATGAATGGAAAAATATGGATTTTATTTACATTTGATTGTTTGGCCTTATTTTTGAGGTTCAGTAAGGATTCTAAGTTGTCTATATGCGAGCATGAATGAGTGAATATGTTTCTATTAATATCAAGTTTTCATAAATATTAAGAAACATATCAGAATAATTTTCCATATTTTAAATTTTTTATTGAATATATAAACAAACAACAGAAAATATTGTAATATGAAGTTAAAAAAATATTTATTTTGAATGATTAAAATTAACTTTCATGTATTATACATTTAATAATAATATCAATTTTTCATAAATATAAAGGAACATATCAGAATAATAATCTTGCATATTTTAAAATTGTTTGTTTATTGAACATATAAACAAGTAACAGAAAAGATTGTGATAGGAAGTAAAAAAAGATTTATTTTGAATGATTAAAATTCACTTTTATTTATAATACATTTAATGTTTCTATTAATATCAATTTTTCATAAATATTAAGGAACATAGAATAATTGTAATAATAATTTTGTTTATTTAACATATAAAGAAGTAACAGAAAATATTGTAATACGAAGTTTAAAAAAGTGATTTATTAAATTATTATACATTTAATATGTATTAATTGTTTAAAATATTTTTATTGTTTTTATGTATATTAGGAATCATGTGACAATGTTTCTTTTATTTTAAATATCACGAACTATATATAAAATGATTGTGTAAGCAACTGTAACATTATGCAGTTTAACAATAGCACTACAATTTGTTGCTATAGGAGACGAACCCATCTGTCGATCCATTTGACAAATCCGCAACCTTAATCACGAGACCTGATATAAACAAGCTGGGGATTTCATGTAAGCATTGGTGAGATGTGTTACATAATGAACGCTGACAAAGCGTCATCCGTTTGTGCGCACGCCCCTCCCCACCCAGATGGTCGCAGCTCGGCGGCCAGCAACTTGGACGTGGCCGACCGGCTCACCTACCTGGAGCAGAGGATGCAGATGCAGGAGGACGAGATCCAGCTACTGAAGATGACCCTGGCCGACGTCCTCAAGAGGCTCAACATCTCCGAGGAGCACCAGGCCACCGCGTCGGGCAGGAGGACCACGGGCGCTAAAGGTTGGCAAAGAATTGGTGCTCACTGTTGATTGGCTAATTGAAATTGTGAATTGATCCAATCCAATGCCTCTAAGCGAGGTGTAAAATTTATCATAAATAGCAACTAAAAAGTTGAATATTGCAATTATTATAATAAAATAATGCCATCTATTTTTTTTTAAATGTACATTGGTGGCCCCCCACAGGGAGGCCTGTCTCCTTGGGTCTTCCCCCAAGAGCACCCATGGGGTCCTCGGGAGTTGCTAGCCTGAGGAAGAGCTCCACGCTACCATCTGGAGGAACCTGCAGGAACTACAGCCCGACACCACCTCGCTGGTGGGAGCCGCTTACTGGGGAAAAAAATAACTTCAGCTGGGCCTGCGAACAAATATGTCCTTACTTGTTGTGTGTCTTCTGTGCAGTGGTGTTAGAAGCCCGGCAGGAAGTCTGAAAGACAGTCCATTTAAGACCCCCAAAGTGCGTCCGTCCTCTTCTGCCTCGTCCTGTACAAGCACACAAGAAGGGTGATAATGTTTACTCCATATACTCCATATTGACAAACGCAAGAGATTACAACTAATGCAGAGCAGAGAAATGAGGAGTAAAGAAGAAAACAGCAATGGTTCTAGTAATGATCCTTGAGGGACACCTATGTTAAATGCAGAATTAATTTCAAAACTCAAGTTGTTTAAAACCTGAACTATAAACCCTGACTCTTTTTGAAACCTGAAACTTGGTTTCAGACGCTAGTTTGAAGCGCTAACTTTTGTTTGAAACAAAAACTCAGGCTTCAAACCTTTATTTGAAACCGTAAACCTCCTTTGACCCCTGACAATTTACGCTGTCTGAAAGCCCTAATGTAGTTTGTGTAATATCTTTCAGCATTTGCTTCATGGTCAATGAATTGACTGTAATGTTTTGGTAACATACATTTTTACAATAATATTTTCTCCTCTTTTCCAATAGGAGCAGCAGAACCAAGGAAGGACCTGGAAGTACAGGTAAAGGATTTGAGGTTCAGTATTAACTTTTGCAAGTCTTTTCAAAAAACTGACACAAAGTGTGTTGTTACTATGCAGGCATGAGGCGAGTGACACACAGCAAAGGTAGGATTCACCCATGACGATAATACTACACTATCTAGTATTCAATTATTTCAGTATTTGAGTAGTGTTTCTGTCTACCCTTCATTTCCACATCTCACCATGACTTCTTTCCCTTGTCCCTTACTTACTGCCCCCGCTTCACATTCACCACCATCCTACCTCCTCCCCATCTCAACGCTTCACTTAGTGACTATGCAGATCTATCTGAGCCCCCTCACAAGAAAGACTGGGTCCTCTGAGACCATTGCGACATCCGCCCCCACGGTGCCTGCAGCAGGGGGCAGCGGTGGGCCGGGGGGCACCCCGCAGGCGAGGGGCACGGCCAAATCCGATGCAAGGAGGAAGAGCCCGTCCTTCATGTTGAACCTCCAGAAGACCACCAACAAAGTCAGCGGTCAGCAGGATGCTAACATCAAGTCCCCAAGCCAGTACTTTCAGATTTGTTACTGACCAGCTAGAAACAATGCCTCCATTTTCTTGTCACATTACCATTTGATCTTGATTGTTTGCAACTTTTGGCTATACTGACTTAACGTGTTTCCGCAAATAATAAATGTATAGAAAATAGCGATGAGCCTAGTAGTGAGTCTTGAGGAACACCACTGTTAAATGCAAAACGTTCTTGACCTTAGCTTCAAAAGGTATTAAACTAAAGCCAACCCCATTTTTAAAACCATAATTTAAAACCCTATGCCTTGTTTAAAACCTAAATTGAAAGCCTTACCTTGGCTTCAAATGCTAATTTGAAGCGCTAACCCTAAAACCATAATTCAGGTTTGCAACCCTAACCCCTATTCAAGCCTTAATGCTTGTTTGGAATGCTAACTCTTGTTTGAAACCCAAATTTGAAACATTAATCCTTGTTTATTTACTCGACGGAGGAAAGCGTCATGCTGGGGTGAGACTTTATTTGTTCACAAGTTTAGATCATATTTGATTGAGCCCCAACTTTTGTGACCATATATCTGGAGCACTTAATTTTCTCAAAAGACATCTCCTGTAGCACACTGTTAATTCTTCTGTGAGACTGTTCGCTTACATGATTCGCTAGGTGCTATCGTTTTGGCTAGTAGCAGTTAAAATTGTTTCAGTGACTATTAGAGCCATGGCATTCAACGAAATATGGTATTTTACAGTCGTTTGAAATAGGGTTTATCAACATACATTAATATTGTTATTGTTTTGGGGAGTGTGTGTGCATTTGCACTGACTGTGTCTGTTGTTTGTAGTTGTATTCCCAATACAGTACAGTATGTACTAGAATGCAAGGTTTTGTGTAGTAAAATAATAAATCAACTTGTGCTGTGATGGCTTTCATTTTTTTTCATAAACGCACATCTCGGAATGCTGACATAATTCCTTTTTATGCAATCAAACAAAAAAAAAATTGAAATCACATTATTTGCAAACAAATTTCTAATACATTTTTTTGTTTGATAGCATGAAACTAAACTAATTCTCTACATTGATGAGGTTGATTTAGCTTGAAGTCTGTCAAATGAACAATTTCAAGGGGAAAGCTGTAGCGCCCTCCTGTGGCCATTAAAGCAACACACACATGCTCAGTATTCCTTCTCTTCAATACTTTTATAGTGCTAATACTGTATATTTATAAAAGCAAAATATAAATGGCAGGACTATCTATCTATCTATCTATCTATCTATCTATCTATCTATCTATCACTCACTTGGGGGAAATCATTCTTTAAGTGTACGTTTGAATTAAAAAAAAAATAGAAAAATAGCTTTAACCTGCTAAAAGCACGTGGAACCATACAAAAAAAAAGGAAAAAAAATCAAGTTACACTGATAACACCTAACATAACTGTACACAAAACGCTAGCACAGTACCTATATTAGCCACTGGAGGCCGTTGGTTCTCATCACTGAGCTCGGTGGACTGGAAAAATGATGGCATCCCTGTACCTCCGAGCAGCCGCTCTCCGCCCGGCCTGTCGGCCCTGGGACTGCGGCTTACTGTCGTGACACAGCACCACCGCGACTATTTATTTAAAAACACTCACACACAAACACGTTCGACCAGAAAACTGTGGCCAGTCGCGTGGCATTCCCTCCACATTGCCGCCTTTTCTCCTTCCTAGTCCCCCTCCTCCTCTTCCAAGTACTAAGCTAACATCTGCACATTGAGGTGGCGGCAGGAGGCGCTACCAACGCCAGTTTCAACATCACCAAAGAGCCGCTGGATGTTTGACACAGGCATAGGAGAGCTAAGATGAGGTAAGAATAATTTTTTTGCTATTTTTGTGTCTTTGAACAACCCGGTTAAATGCTAAAATTGCCATATTTACACTGAATGTTAGCTCGTGTGAGGGCCTTTCATCACCTGCTCCTGAAATAAGGTGCGCTTGTTGTGATTGGCCGGCCGTGTTCACCGACCACGTACGGACGCATGAGTGTTGAGCATGCGCACAAACCACCCGCCTTTTAATTTGATGTTCACTTCCGGATATTACAACCAATCAGGATCATTGCCCTTGTTTCATGGCAAGCTGCTTTGTTTCTTTCTTTTCTTACTTTTTTATTTGTTTGTTTGGCGATGATTGTGTTATGTAGAGGCCAAATGCATAGTTAAAATTTGTCAATGGTATTAAATGAATTGCCCAGCTGGTATTGATGATATATTTGTTTTCTTGACTGACTTTGTTCTGGTTGCGTGTTTAGCGTCCTCATTGTGACCCAAACCCAACTCGCTCACACTGTCCAATAGCGGGATCGATGTGCGGCACCGAATGTCACCAGCACTGCCTGATGCGTATTGATGGCTTCCATTGTGACCCATATGATTAATAATAATAGTAGATGTTTGCCGGTTAAAATGCGGGACAAGGGCAAAGAGGTGAGCTGCCTGGTTTAGTAACCCTTTCGTAGGCCGTAACTACATTTCAAACTATGAAGGCACAACTTTTAGATACAGTTCATCTTCATTAGATGTCTCAAGTGTAGCTAATATTGCAACGAGTGTGTGTGCCCTGCTTGTGTGCAGCTGCATCCATGGTGACTCATATCAGTGACAATGTTAACAATCATGCAAACGCCCTCTGACAACCTTAACTTGACTGCATATGTCAGGGAAACATCCGGCGTCAGGTGTGAGATCATGTGACCTGTCACTTTAGTGCATTTTGGGTGACATCAGTGCAGGTGGCCAGTAATGCATGGGCGGAATTTGATTTCTGGACTTTCGGTAACCAGAAAACTAAAAATATCATCCATGGAGGAAAACCATATAGGCCTAACGTTGAACTGAATCCTTTCCAAGATGCAGGCCTACCTGCGAAACATACTGTATGCAAATTAGACAAAACTATTTCTACACAAGCAATTAAAAAAAAGTAATGTTGCCATAATGTTTTCCCTATAAATAACGCATAACAGTAAGAATAACCCTGCGTATTTGAATACTGTACTTGTGTGTGTTGCCGGGTAAACTAGGACTAAACTGCAGTGCACAATAGAGCAATGTCAGTGGATCAATTAAAGAATCCTAGTGGCCAAACGCAGCGGGACGCAGCCTGAGAGCTGTGTACTAGAAAGAGAGTGTGCGTGGTGTAAATATGGCAGGGATTTATTGCTTCCAAACCATGATTGCTGCAGAGATTATGATTTATTTATTTATTTATTTTTAGAGCTGTACATCATTTATAATCTGCGTGCATCTGCGAAAGATGAGAGAGCATGTCAATATTAATGGGTCAAAGGTTGGATGACTGGAAGTCTGATTTGATGAAGAGTGTGACCCAGCAATGTCGGGCATTAAAAAAAAATAAAAAATCTTCTGGTGTATGTAGTGACAGTCTACTCAACTGCAGAGAGTACCAGGTATGTGTTTATTGGCAGTTGGAATGGGCATTGGACTAAATTTCCTTGATTATGAGCAGTTAATTTATCGTAGTAGGCCTAAGTGTTTGTCAAAAATGATTTACATTAAAAAAAAAAAAATCATTAGCAAAATAGCTTAATTGCCAAGGTCATTTTTGAATACTTTTCAGAAAAAAAAAAAAAAAAAAAACAACTACTTTAACAAACAAAGAATGCAGTTGCTTCGATTGCAGATTAACCATGACCATGGGTGACTAAGAAATTTGGCAAGGACGCTGGAATTTTTGACTGATATTCTGACTGTCGGTTAAAGATGACTGAGGAAGTTATTAATTTAAAAAGCTAACAAAATGTACTAAAAGTTTAGTACATTTTTTTCTAAATAATTAATAATATATCATTAATATTAATAAAAGTTGAACAACAAACAGCGCGGCGCTAATTCGCGAACCTCCAGGCTTCCGTGCGGTCTCGGACAGGTTGTGACTGTGAAGACAAATTCCTTGTGTGTTTACATACTTGGCCAATTAATCTGATTTTTAATGATTAAATGCTAATGTTTTGTACTTAAAAAATAAATACAACAGAATGGTATTTTGCCAGTGATTTTTTTGCGTACTACCAAAGGATTCCACGTACCACTAGTGGTACTAGTACCACACTTTGGGAACCACTGATTTTGACTGTTATTAATTTAAAAAAAAAAATGCACTAATTTATTTTATGTAGTTATGTAATAAAGTGACTTTTTTCTTTAAATTATGAAAGAAATATTTATTTATATTTTAATTATGGCTGTGCAAGCAATCAATTACAATTTCAACTATTACATTTACAATTAAAAAATCGGCATAATCGTAAAGAAAAATAAAAGATTATTCACAATAATTTTGAGTTGTTTAAATGTAGCCTATATATTTGCACCTTTTTTATTTTTAAAATGACTAATTTAATAAACCTTGTTTGGTCCAAAACGAACTTGTATAATTATTAGAGATGTAACGATATCCAAACATCACAATACGATATTATAATGATATGAAGGTCACGATACGATAATTATCACAATATTGTGGGATGTTGTCGATACAAAAAAGGTCACAATACTGTAAAAAAAAGAAAAAGAAAAAAGAGCTCAGACTAAAAAGACAAATTGTGCTTTTGTGCATAACAATACATATAAACAACCCGCAATCTCCAATAACACTTAATATTGAGCATTTACTTGCTAATGGAAGCACACATTGAGTTCCTCCACATATTGACTGTTCACAAGCATATCACTTGCCCCTTTCATCTGACCATTAGCGTGGATTTTAAACATAGAAGGGCCAAAACATGCCTTGTGAAAATTAAACTGCACTAAAAAAAACTAGCCACCAGAGGGTACTGGAACTGCACAAATGGAAATCAACCTGACTTTTTTTAACAGATGTGCTGCTTTTAATATCGTGACATTATCGTTACATCCCTAATAATTATAGTGTTTCAAAGAAATGTATTTGTCTTAATATTTTTTACACGTTTAAACATATTCTTGTTTTGTGCCAAAAAACAATCCTAATCGTGATTTCAATTATTACCAAATTAATTGTATTTAATATTTTCTTTATAATCGAGCAGCTCTATATTCAATAGCTGTTTTTTAGTCTGATAACTGGCCCCCTATTTTCGAAACTGATTAATCACAATTTACATTTCATGCCAATGTGCTTCCATTCACAGCCACTCGCTGCAGTACATCACTGTCTCATTGTCTCTCTCCACCTGCGTCCTACTACTCTGTTAATGAACAACCTGTGAAAGTGTGTGTATATGTGTGTTTGTCCTGAGATGTGAGCCATCGGATGAATTAAATTCTCCCTCACTCCCTCTCTTTCTCTCTGTCCACGTGGTTTTACGCTCGCCCAATCCAGCAGATGGTAGGGGGAGGTGGTTGATGGTGATGGAGGAGGAGAGGGGAAGAGAGAGAGAGGGAGGGAGGGATGGCAGGACCAGCTCCCGACACAGCTGGGAGGGGAGAAAGGGAGGGGAGGGATGGATGGAGAGGGAGTAGGTAATCCAATGAGACACCGAGAGGAGAGGCAGCGCGAGGGCAACGCCTCAAAGCACCGGGAATCTCTCTCCATCGCACTCTCTCTTTTTTGTCTTTATACGGAGCAACCTCGCTCACTCTCATCCGGATCTTGCCACTGACTGGGATCTAGCTTTTCCTTTCGTTTCCTCGGGAGGGAGGCGGCATTGTCATCTCTGCGGACTGTGGAGTCATCTTTGTTCATTCAAGGAGTTGGGATATAGGTTAGTGGGCCTTTTTTTTTTTTAAGCCACAGAGGAGGTGATGCCTTCCTAGCATTTCAGGTGCTATGTCGCCTCTTGAACTCTGACGTCTTCTACGGAAGCCCGGACCAAGCAGAAAAAGGAGACTGTAAAGGGGGGATTTTGCGTTCTTTATACGCCGACATGGACATCAACCTGCAGTCGCACCGCTTCTACTTCCCGCAGATCTACTGTGCCGAGCCGGGTGCGCAACCGCAGATAAGCGAGTTCAAAGTCAGGTAGGATTTTATTTTATTTTAATTTTATTTTTTTTACAGGAAGTAGTGATTTAGTCTGTGACTGAGTATGGCTCTCCTTCAATGGCTACTGTGGCCTTGCAGAGGGGAGGAGGGGCAGGAGGAGGTGGGGATGCACACTAGCGTATTTGGCCCCCAGGAGCAGCATTGATGGCCAGTGAAGGCGCATCAAGCCGGGCAAGTGCGCTACGGTGATGGTGGCGGCCGTCGGAGGGGCTGACAACGCCGCAGTCGCGTCGCAAACGTGGCGGCTCTCCGGACGCCTCCCCGAGCGCATCCTTTGTTCTCCATGCCGGCATCGGTGCACCTGTGTTGCATCTGCAGGCGGCCCTCGTGTTTACTGCTGACAATTACGGATGTCAATTGTGTGATTTTGTGTAAATGTTACTAAGATGTTACTTTTTAAGCTTGTGGGTAGAAGCGAGTGTCAATCTTTGTGCATAAATGAAATCTGTTTACAGAGAACCCTCTAAACCCTCTAAATTTCTTTAAACATGTTTAAAACACATTGTATTGAACAAGAGGCGGGGCCTGCTGTCATGTGATATTGGTGTGTGAGTGTCTTGGCGTGAGCTGTGACTGACAACAGCTCTTACATTAGTGTGTCCATTGTTTTTGTGTTTTACTGTTCCTCTGGTGTTCAACAAATGGCTGTAAAATGCATTGCTGACCAGGTAGTAGTAGTCGTCTTAGTAGTAGTGCGAGCACTAGCAGCAGATGAAGAAGCTAGCTTAACTGTAGGCTCATCTGGTGACTACATTGTTGCAGTAGCAAACTTTATTTATTGTCATTTTTCTTTTGGTGAATAGCTTCAAAACGTTTGACATTCACACAACGCAATCAGTTGCTCGTCAATTTGGGTATGGCAAGAGTAATGTTGCTAATCTTCCTAACTGGCTAATGTTCAGTTTCACTTCACTGTCATGGAAGGATTTGCCATTATAGAAATTGAACAGGTTTTCCAGCAGAAAAATGAGAAGTCAACCCTCAAATTTATATTTATAATTTATATTCGGCATTCTTTTAAATACTGCCTTTGTAGAATATGAGCTAAGCAACAAAATCCACCCATTTTTATCCATTTCAGGGGGGTGGCCATTTTGCCAGTGAGCCATGATTGGTCATTGCCTGTCTCGAGCAACTGTGATGTCATTTTCAGTCGACAGCAAGTGGCAGCACAAAACAAAATGGATGCTCCCAGATATGGATGCTGATGGGTGGATTTTGCTGCTTACCAGTAAATCATGTCTGTTTCTTAACAGCACAGCTCAAAAACTAGTGCGTCAGCTGCTTTTTTTATTGCGTAACGCCGCCACCTGCAGGCCCGGAGTTGATCATCATTAAACTTTTCCAAAATACAACCAGCTTCAGTGTATTTGTATCGATATTAATTGTAGAATTATTCTCGTTCTTCCGCTTACTTTTTAGAATCAAGTAGGAGTCTCCTGCTATATTTTTTATTCCGTCAAAGCAGCAGTTGTCCTGGCTTTGCAGATTGTGATATGTTTGACCGTGCCTCTTCTAACAGCTCTGATTAGTGCAGCTTTAAGGGACTCAGCTTGGCTAAGAAGCTTTTTCCTTTGGCAGTGGCACCCCGCTGTTGGAACAGGTTTACAGGGCTGTGATGCTTCACTATATCACGGTCACTATACCAAGCATCCTCCCTCATCTCCACTGTTTATGTCGCCCATGTCAATCAAACATTAGCATTAAAAAATGGCAGCTTTCAGCAAGAGTCATACTTGTCAGGGATGGATGGATGGATGGATGGATGGATGGATTAGCTAAGGAGGTGATGGAGAAATATGTTGAGCTTGAGCCGTTATATTATCATCATAAGCCATCATTAGCTTTAATAGTATTTGTCTTTGCCAAGTGAATTCACATTGTCCACTGTCATCATTTTCATAATTGCGCTAACCCTGCAGTTACACCATCTGATAATTAAACACTTTACTAGTAATTACCTAATTACTTGAGTCATGAGGGTTTGTTAGAAAGCGCTATGAGACGCTAAACATTGTGTTAGCATGATTTTGCATATTCATGCTAATGTTGGATGACGCTCGGCTGCAACTGCTAATGATGCTGCTAGCTGGATAGCCCAGCTACAAGACAGTTTGTGTTTTTTAATATGAAGGAATATTAAAGCTTAAAGCAATAATGTCTCATTAGAGAACAATCAAGAGGACACCTAAGTGGATATGAATGTTTGGGCGGGATTATTAGCATTGAAATGAGGCATTTAGCTAGCTCTGCTGTTAGTTTGTTAGATAACAGTGCATTTGTGATGGTTTCAGGTAAGGCAGGGTGATATGGTGTTAAAATAAAATCTCAAATTTATATTTGTAATTTTCCAAGCACTCTTTTTGCAAAACATCATGCCTTTGTCAATGTTGAATTCATTTGACTCTGTGATTGTTCCATCTAGCTTTTTACTTGTCACACTGAAACCAAAGTAAAAATAATTTTGATTCTGTTTTCTGTTTCTTGAGGATTACATCTAATAGTTTTCCAGGATCACTAAAGGGACAGCAAACGGGCGTTATTCCCGTCCACGCGGCGCGCTCCGGCAGATTAGGGCCTAAGTCAAACAGGCGGCGGGGAAAGCACTGTTGGGAATTTGTCACTATTCTGGGTCAGCGGACGCACGGAAGTGATGGGTCACGGCTGCACGCAACAACATGTCCGCCGCGGACGCGTCACAGCCAATTACAGATGTGACTGTGAGACGTCCAAGTCCCGCTGCAATCCAGGGCACTTAGCCTAATGGCCCCTTAGCAAGTTGACAACTGGGAGATGGATCTCATGCAAACACAGATGTGCATCTGAGGTAATCAATCGGTGTCATGGTTCGGATCTCAGCCCTGTTGTGTTTTTGTGTTTCAGTGCCAGTAACGAGGGGGGCGCTCCCCAGCGCCGCACCTGCTCCACATTGGCAATCAGGACTTTAAAAGGACTCCGAGCAGCTCTTGCCGGCTGTCGGATTATTACTTGCTCACCATCGTGTCCAAGTGTTCTCTGCGGTCTCCTGTTGGTAAAACTTGAATTTGCTCTCGTCCTTGGTTTAGTTTTGTATCCACGTGTGAGTATCCGCGTCGCTTTTTGTTGCCTTTACTTGTTTGATTGATTCCGTGTGATATTTCGTGTAGTCCTTGCCGGGTGCAAGTGTTTTCGGTTACGTTAGTGCTCCTTGCCTTTTGCAAGTGTTTTCTGTAATTCATATAGTCTTGCCTGCGAGCAAGCGTTGTTTGTTCGGATTGTCAAAAAATAAATCGAGATTGTATATTCCTCCTCTGAGCCTGCGTTTCTGGGATCTGCTTCTTCATCGACTCTGTCGAGTCATAACAATCGGAGGTCAAATATTGATTTTGGAAGAAATAACACTTACCGTTGTGTTTTTTTTTTTATGTGTTTGTTGTTTAGAGCGTCATCAAGGATGTATTATTGACCACTGTGTCGTTGCGCACATGCTTATTATTATGTTTGATAGATTTGATAATTTAAAACTCTTTAAAGTGAATTTAGAGATCTGTTTCTAAATACAATAATATACATGTTTGAATGAAGATGAAAACATGCACAATGACTGAGAATTACAGTACAGGCATGAGTCGCCAGCTTTGTTTGCGTCATCAGTTATCCAGCGCAAATGTGACATGAAGTTAGCAAGCTTGCTACGCTGAAGAAAATGTGGATTGATATTTACTTGGAAAAAAATATAGTCAGTTTTTTTCACATCAAAATTTCTAGTTAAACTCCTCGTAAAATGTACTTTGAATTTCTGAGTGCGTCATCTTTTACTAGGCTTTTTCAAGTCCCCATTTTTTCAGCGTATGCCTGCAGTCAGAAAATGCATCTTCCCTTCAAATAGTCTGCTGGCATGACTACTTTAGAGCGCCTCGTTGTCAGTTGTGAGTGTGCACACATTACATAGAAAAGGGCAGCATAACAAGGAAGGGGGATTATTATTATTTTTTAATTACTGTCTGACTTGACAGTCAGTGTGTATCAGGGCTTCAGGCTGTCGTGACCGACATAGAGTGCCCTATTGTCATGGAGTGGAAAAGCCCAGCCACTATAGCTTGAAGCGGACATAATTTCACAACTCAATTTTTAGGCGTAAGATGCTGGATGAGTTAGCATAGATTTTTCCAGGTTGTTGTAGTGATATTTGATTGACATGGTGTGGAGAGAACGGCTTGATTTTTTTTTTTTTTTTTTTTTGTTATAAAATATAGCTGACTCAGCAATTTTCCACTTTGTTCATTGTTTGTAAAAGCCTGGATTTTGTGCATTTTTTTTTCATGTTGCTCTTCTGTATAAACAACTTTGACATTTAGCGGTATGTGGGAAATGGACCCGGCATTTTAAAGCCTTTGGCAGTAGTATCACATGTGTAAAAGAGGCCGGTGTGTGTATAGATGGTAATGCCGAGCCAAGGATATAAAAGTTTAACACCTGAAACTAACTTCTCTTGTCTTGTTGAGTTGACGTGAGTTGAATTGTCACTGTCAGACACTGTCATCTAACTGTCACTTTGTTGAAGTGCACACAGTGACATCAATATCTGCTGGGTTCTTTGTAAAAGGCTCTGTCAAATAAATTCCAGACCTTTTGTTACGGCCATTTTGTGGTATCTCTTCGTGAGAAGGACTTCTGAGTCTGTTGAAAAGGGGGTTCTTTTCCCTGCATGTGTTCCCATAAAGCATTAAAGAGTTTCCTGGTTGCTGATGCTGAGAGATGTACAGCAATATCAGCAGGGGGGAGGCAGGAGGAAGGAGGTCGATGTGAAAGTTTAATGAGACGCTTTTATGTCGGCATTATCAAGCACGGTGTCTAAATGCAGCTGAGTTTAAAGCGGTCATAACGAGAAATGTTCTCCAGGCTTTGAGCTTGCATGGACTGAATTGTCAAACCCCCCCCGAAGGTGACTTGAAGGTCATGTCAGCGAAAATAATAAAATGTCCTTAAGCTCCTAATGGAGACGCTGGCGAGACAGACTCCACTCTGGCCAATTTATCAGAGATGGAAAATAACTGAAGCCTGATGTGAACTTTCACTAATAATGTGGCTGAGAACAGGGAGTTGATATCTTACTAAAGAAGAGGCAGCGTTGACTACTTCGGATGATAATTGGGAAAAATCACTTTTTTTTTTTTCAGACTGATACTAGTACGAGTATCAGGTACTGCTACTGATACTTAGGGATGTAACGATATCCAAATATCACAATACGATATTATCACAATATAAAGTTCACGATACGATAATTATCACGATATTGTGGGGGCGTTGGCGATATTTAAAGAAGATTACAATATTGTAAAAAAAAAAAAAAAGAGCTCATACTAAAAAAAAAAGCACAATATTGTGCTTTTGTACATAACAGCAATGCATATAAATCACCTACAATCTCTAATAACAGTGAGGCTCTTACTTGCTAATGCAAGCACACATTGATCGCTTCACAAGCAATTTAGGTCCCCTTCATCTGACAATTAGCATAGATTTTAAACATAGAAGGCCAAAACATCCCTAATGAAAATTAAATTGCACTAATAAACTAGCCACTAGAGTGTGCTAGAACTGCACAAATGGAAATCAGCCTGACTTTTTTAACAGGTGTGTTCCTTTTAAATATTGTTAACATGACGACGACGATATTGTGGCAGTTTCAGTATCACGATATCAGAATATTGCCCTTATCGTGACATCCCTACTGATTCCTTCATTACTTTTGTTATATAAAATTTCATTTAAAGCGGAAGTCAACCCAAACATTGTCATTACAATAATATTTGTGGAAAATGAATAAAGCATTTTAGGGGGTGGGGGGTGGCCATTTTGCAACTCGCTGTCGACTGAAAATGACATCACAGCTGCTCAGTGCCCAGGTAATGACCAATCACGGCACGGCTCAGATTGCTAATGTCACGTGATCAAACTCGGACAACAAGCGAGCCGTGATTGGTTGTTACCTGAGCCCTGAGCAACTGTGATGTCATTCTCCATCGACAGCAGTGGCAAAATGGCCGCCCACTGAGATGGATAAAAATTGGTTGATATACCTGATTAATTCATATTTCACAAACATTAATCAGCATGCCATGTTTTGACTAGTAGGGACACCATATCATTGTAAAGAATTTTTTTGGGGTTGACTTCCCCTTTAACACAATAACAAATAGTAAATAAAGACCTTTCTTTCTAATTCGCCCATTTGTCAAACTGCCGCAGTATAGCGCCAACTACTGCCGAGGAAGACTTAGACGATGTCAGATTTTTTTCAACAATCATTGACTGATTCTATTAATTGATTAATTAAAGAATGTGTCCCATTACTTTGGACCATTTGTGCTGTATTTCGTAATGGAAGTGCCAGCCGCGTCCTCATGAGATATTTGAGCGTGATCATTATGCAAGGATCAGTCAGGATGTGGCGTATTATTGCTCTGTTAATGAGTAGATTGTCGGGTTTTTTGTTTTCTTTTTTTGCTTCACTAACTCATTTATTTATTTATATCTCACCATTGCTCATTCATCTTTTCGTCTCAGCCAGGCAGCCATATTTTCTAGGCCAGAGCCAATATTCTACGGCTGTTGTCATGCCAACAGATTAGCCTGCTCGTGCGTGCTCGCAACATTCTAATCAGTGTATGTGCGTGCGCGTGTGTTTCATTCGGGGGGCTCCCTCCAAATGTCAAACAGCAAGTGGAGTGCGTGTAGTGTTTGAAAATATGAGCATGACGGGGTTTCTTTTTCCATAATTGAAGCCATCAGCGCTGGACCCGCGAGCAAATTCCATGGCCTTAAAAAAGGATTACGTGAATTAGCATTAAAACCGTTGTCAGTGCTCCAAGCGGCCAAATGAGCTTTATGCTGACTTATCCCCTCCCTTTCCAAAAAAATTTCCTGCCAGCTGATTTTTTTTTTTTCCACAGTGGGAAACATTAACAGGATCTGGCTTCTGTTTCCCAGATAGACGACGTAAACATATTCGGAGCCAAAGCACATGCACAATGCTACCGTGTGTATTTAGTACGTTAACTCGCCGGTGGAGTTTAACATTTATTTACATTTCTGTTATATAGTTTACATTTGTGTAAGCGCTAAAGGTGGAAATCTTGCTTGTTTCTTTACTCAAGCAAAATCGAGTTGTGTGGAGTATATTCACCCCAGTAAAAAGGTCAATGAGTTAACTGTAAATACAGCACAAACTGTGACTCCAAAACACTTAAATATCATTTCAAACTTATCTTTACAGAAGTGTATTGCATTCACTTGAAAAAAAAAAAATCTCCTGTTTTTCTAACTAATTTTTTTGGGAGCTTTTTCTTTCTTTTTTTTGGGAATAATTTTTTCCCCATTGTTTTTTGGAGAAAAAAAAATTATGGCAGAAAAAAAAAATTCAGTAAAACAGAAAAAATAAATATTCAGAAAAACAGAAGAAAAAATTACTCAAAAAAACAAAGCTCCCCCCAAAAATTAGTCAGAAAAACAAGACATTTTTTTTTAAGTGAATGCAATACGCTTCCGTATATCTTATTACTTTGCCATAAAAATAAATGGATACAGATTTGATTTAGAAAGAATGCTGCGTAACTTCCACTACGGGAAGGGGAACCGTTTCGATTTGCCAGGAGTTGGCTGCATTCCATCCCACAACGAAGCAAAATACCAAAAGAATGAAAACTCCACCCATCCACAGTTAAGACTTTGCGCTAGATTTGCCAGTGGAGTTTAACATCTATTTACATTTCTGTTCTGTAGTTAGCATTGATCTTAGCATCAATGTAGTTTACATTTGTGTAAGCGCTAAAGGTGGAAATCTAGCTCGTTCCTTTAGTCGAGTAAAATCAAGTTGTGTGGAGTACATTAACCCCCGCCCCAAAAGGTTTATGAGTAAACTGTAAATATAGCATAAACTGTGACTCCAAAACCTTAAATATCATTTCAAACTTTTCTTATTACATTACCATAAAAATAAATGGATACAGATGTGATTTTGAAAAACTGCATTTGCGCATGTGGCAAAAATACTCCATAACTTCCACTACAGGGAGGGGAGCCGCTTCGATTGGCCAGGAGTCGAGTGTGTTCCATCTCACAACGAAGCAAAATACAAATTAGACTGCCCTTTGCGCTAGAATTGCACTGGGTATGAAAATGTGTTAGTGATGGGCTGGCAACCAATCACTTGTCTGAGGCGTTTTCACTGCGCAACAGCTGAGCGTCATTAGCAGAAGTGGCTCATTTTTCTCGGTGGCAGTTTCTCCGTGGAGCCTATTTAGCTGCAGTTTAGTCCATTTTCTATTAGAGCTAATGTAGCTCTAGCCGGGTGTGTTTATAAATGTTTCAATCCTCAGCTGTTCTCTACTCCTCTGCTTCATGAAGCTTTCATAGTGTCAAGCAGAGGATGCACTCAGACGCACACGCACACATACAGTCGACTTTATACACGGAAGATTTCGTTAAGACAAAAACACAAAACAGTTTGTTGACTGTTGTGGGGATTTGGACGTTACCACGGAGCAGCTGCCGAGCGCTACAAAGACACCTTCTGTTAGCTCGTCCTTTAGCGACACTGTGATGGAGTGTGTGAGAATCAACAACTGTAGCGCACAGAAAATAAACACAAATTGATGACTGTTTATATGTCTCAGTGGGCTGTGTAGTTCCACTCTAACATTTATTATTTTATTTTATTTATTTTTTTAATAATTATAACGTGTCTGTAAGGGGGGTAAAAAAAATCACATTACTACGAGTCCGAACGGTCCTTATCGGGGTAAGGCAAGGCAGCTTTATTTATATAGTGGCACTGGTAACTCAATCTGCTTTACATAATTAAAAGTGCAGAAATAAAAGATAACAAACAGTGCAAGAAAAAGATTGTTAGAAGTTGGAATGTTCCAAGAATAAAGTTGATATTAGGGATGGATGAGTATGCGCCGATACCCGGCCTAATTTCAAGGTATCGGTACTCGCGACTAGGGGTGGGAACCTCTGGCTACCTCACGATATGATACGATATGCGATACAAGGCTCACGATAACGATTATCTCATGATATGACGATACCGCCATTATCGATATATTGCTCAGGTAATAAATCCACGATAATCTATGATAAAACTACTACTACTACTAATAATGATAATAAATTAATTAATAATAAAATAAATATCAATAAATAATAATAAAAATAAACAAATAACAAATAATTCATCATATAAAAAAATAATATAAATACATATAATATATAAACATATTTACATATATGTGTATATATATATATATATATATATATATATATATATATATAAATAATAATGAATAAAAAAATAATAATAAAACTTAGCTGATGAGTCTTCTTCGCCTGAAGACATGCGTCCATTTCCCTGCCACTCTTACCAAGCGCTCCCCCTAGTGGCCCGCCAAGCACAAATATCACGATACTTGCGTAGACGTATCGATAATCTATTGGGAGACAAAGTATCACGATTTATCGTAATATCGATATATCGTCTCACTCCTACTCGCGACGGTGGCTGATACCAGTATCGGCTGCTCTCCAATAGGTGTTTTATATCAGGAACTAGAAATTAGAAATTAGAAGAAGAGAAATTTGCCATTATTTTCATGCAATTTTAAAGAAAAATCCAATAGGTCTTTCTTTAAAATGATCTGCATGTCAAAATATTCCCAGCTCATCCCAGAATTATCTTTGTTTTGATATGTTATACCGCACATCATTTTCATGAGAAGTCAAAATTTTCACACATGCTCATAAACACACACCAGAGGATGCAGCCATGTGTTTAATTTATTTTCTTTAACTTGTCGACTCAGTTCAACTTTTAAACGCCGCTTCTCAGCAACTGACAGAAAATGGCGTCGAAGCGTCCCGGCGGCATTGAAAGCAGCATGAATAAATGAGGCTCCTGTGCTAAAAGAGAAGCAAAGAAGGCGGATCGGAGGGGAGGAAACGGAAACACACACACACACACACACACGCGATACACTCGTACGCAAGCAGAGTAACTCGGATCAAATATGAATAGTTTCTCCAGGAGACATGAATAAGTCACACACACGCACACACTTTAAATGTCACCCGGGCTGCCACAGTGAATTCTGACAGAAATCTCAGCAAGGCGCTCATGCGGGAGGAAGCAGGGAGTTATTAATAACATGACTTTTATTAACACGTTTTATACGTTTGACTGACTGTCAAAAAATCAACCTTAGAATATTTGGGATGACTTTGCAATGACTTTGTTAAAACTGACCTTAACGGAAGGTGTGAGGCACATTTGTAGTTAAAATGCTTTTTCTTTGGCTTTTTGTAACCGTTTAACATAACATGATAGCACTCAACTTTAGCTTAACTTGATCACGGAAGATGTCACACACACACACACACATATATATATATATATATATATATATATATATATATATATATATATATATATATATATATATATATATATATATGCCAAAAATATATTGTAAAATTACGTCTTTATCCATGCAAAAGTTTTGTTTTAATTCCCACTTCACTCTTGTTCAATTACAATTTTATTCTTGTAAAATTTTAACTTTTTTCCTGTGATATTTTGGCTTTACTGTGGTAGATTAAAATATTAAATATTTCTCTTAATATGACTTGCAAGCCTTTAAATTGTATCTTTTTTTCTGATACTTTTACTTTGTCATATTATGCCTTTATTTTCATAAAAGTTGGATTTCAATCTCCAATTTTGTATGCATATAATTAGTACTTGTGTTGTTTAAATATTACGATGTTTTACTCACAAATTACAACTGGCCTCTTGTAATGTACAACTTTACTTTCATAGAATTGTGCTTCTTTTTTAGTAGGATTATAAATTTATGCGTGTAAAAATTACTTTTGTTATATTCTGACTTTCTTCTCACAAATGAGCAATCGTTAAAATTGTAATATTTGTACTTCATTCTTGTAAAATGGCAACTTTAAACTTGTAAAATGACACATTTTTTTCTTTTAATGGTTTTTTTTTTTTTAATCTACAAATATTCCCTAATAGTGTGTAGATGCCACAAGATGGTGTAAAAACATTTAACTCATTCACTCACAGCCATTTAACTGAATTTTGCAAGGCCCACAGAATATTGTGTTCTATTGTTATAAAAGCATGGAATCTACCAAAAGAAAGATTAGAGTCTCTTCTTTCATCAGGAAAAAAACCCTGTTTTTATCTGTTTCCGTTTTGCAGCAATTAGCATTACAATATAGCAAAGTTTCATCATTATTCCCAAATCAGTTTTAAACAGTGGGGGAAAGAGCCTTTTGCAACATGGCCCTGGTTGATCTCTTATACTCTGCTGCCACCTGCTGGCCGTTTTTGTGGTAACTACCTTTGCTTCAAGCATTCTTTTCAGTTCAGAGGCTGCATCAAAGCCTTCTGTATGCTCTAGCATAGAAAAACAAAAAACATAAATACGTCTTTGGGAGCATGGCAATATTTAAAATCGAACATTTGTATACGTTTTTGGGAGCAAATTAGTTAATGAACCCATGTTACGTAAATGATGGTATTCAGTCAAATTATTCAACTCAAACAAACCACCTTCATTAGGCTAATCAGCAGCGTTAGCTACTATAGCTAGCATACTAGTCTAAATAACAGCAAAAAATGATGTGAGATCACACAAATATGCACACTAGCATTTTACAAAAATGGTATTAAGCAATTAAACTCACCTTATATCACACCCCAATTAGTAGCACTGGTAGAGAAGCCGAAGTTCTCACTTTTGATGGTACACGAGGTGCGTTCTTTGCTAGTACGTAACTTCTAACGACAGTCACACATAACTAAGATCATCAAAATATCAATGAATGGCTCAAAGTGACGCAATGCAGTTGTCCAACCAAAGTGACGATTGTTCAATCAATACAGTGTAATCAGTTCATTACACTGAAACAAACGTGAATAAATAAAGTGTTCATTAACATATCAGTTCATCTACTCTCAGCCCTTTATCCTCGCTTACGCTAATTGTGTAAACCAAATGCAATCAGGGGCTTGTCCAGCATCTGCTGATGTTTCTTAATGAGACAGTGTATGTGTGTGCGTGCGTGTGCGCGTGTGGCCTCCAGTGTTGTGTCTGGCTGCTTTGTCCATCTGACTGCGTTTATCTCTGCTCACTGTGGCGCCCTTTGTCGCCCCACTTTCCCCTACTGTAATCACACACACACTTGTACCATGCGTTTCGCAGACAAAAGACACACGTGCAAAAGGGGAAAGGCGTTAATTAAATGGAATTACTTAGAAGGCCGGGAACAAAAACAACGGACGAGGAGCAAGAAAACAAACTTGACTTGCAAATGAGACGAACAAGACGAGAATGAAGAGAAGAAGATGATGTCCCATCTGCGTCTTTGCCTCTCCGCCGAGCTAAAATTAGACCATCGACCCTGGGGGCAAAGAGAAAAAAGCTGCGTCAGAAAAGAGAAGGGAAGGTAGTTTGAAAAGTGAGAGAGAGACAGCACATTGGAAGGAATTATATTATTATGCACAAGCACAACACAGTAAGCACATCCGACACAGTTCTGAAGTTGACGTTTTGAATTCTTGTGTGGAGTTTTCATGTGTTCCCGCTCGTTCCTACATTGCAAAATTGTCCATAGTTGTGAACATAGGAATCAAAATCATGTGACATTCGCAAGCTGAGCAGTGATTGGTCGAGACTGGAGCCTTAGCAGCTGTGATGTCATTTTCAGTGGACACCAAGTGGCAAAATGGCCGCCCCCTGAGATGGATAAAACAGGTGGATTTTGCTGCTTAATAAAGGGATTGAGTCATTTTCGGCAGTAAAAAGTTAATATTTAGTTGACAATTAATTTCAAAACTTCATTTTTTTTTTATATACAATTGATACCTTTAAAAATGAATTCTTCTATTTGCTGTCGACTGAAGATGACATCACCTGTGCTGAGAAAGTAAGTAAAGACCAATCATGGCTCATTTTGCTGACCAAACCCAGAAAACAGGTGAGCCATGATTGGTCGTCTTTTGACAGTTGGCAAATAATTTTACATTACTGCCAGTGGCAAGAGGTGGCAGTAATACACCAAAAGTATTAACCAACCACCACAAAATAAGAGACCAATCATGGCTCAGTTTGCTGACCAAACCCAGAAAACAGCTGAGCCATGATTGGTCATTTCTCAAATCCTCAGCACAGGTGATGTCATATTCAGTCAACAGCAAGTGGATATTTTTTTTAAGGTATCAATTGTATATGAAAAGTAATCAAACTAATTCTGGACAAAATATTAACTTTTTACTGTTGAAAATGGCTCAATGCGTCAAGTATCCCTTTAATTCATATTCCACAAGCACAATACTAATCAGTACCATGTTCACACATAGAACATTTTTGGGTTGACTTTCCCTTTAAAAAGGCAGACTTCTTTTTTTCAGCTTCATGTGTTGGATGGCTCATTTTGTACTGTAGCCAGGAGATAATTAGCGTAGCGTAGCATAAACACAGGAAGCCGGGAGAAGACGCCGACCACCCACTGCCTCTAAAAGTCGCTAATGGTCGATGTTTTTCTGCTCGTTAAATGAAAGTTGCACACTGGGCAGACTGGAAAGAAACAGGTTGTGGTTAATTAAGCTTCCTTTTCAGGTGCAAGGCAGCAATGTGACATGTCATTATATTCTTCTATGTGTCTTAATTAGTTTGTTGTTTTGTCCCCCTCCCCCTGCCCCCCACCAGCGAGCAGAGCATCTGCCAGGCGCGGGCCTCGGTCATGGTTTACGACGACACCAGCAAGAAGTGGGTTCCTATCAAGCCGGGTCAGCAGGGCTTCAGTCGCATCAATATCTACCACAACACACCCAGCAACACCTTCAGGGTGGTGGGGGTCAAGCTGCAGGACCAGCAGGTGTGTCATGGCGTTACCTGTCAGTCTACTGACGCACACGCAGAAACCAATTACCTTTCTAGGCATTCACAGACACACATGCTGTAATCATCTTCCTATACATTCACATACAAGTCATATAAACTGTCTGTTCACAAGGACAGATAGAGGTTTTTTTTTTCGTTGTACTTTAAAATGGCTTACCATAAATAGAATCCTGCATCTCATCGTGACCAAAGGTAGAACCCTAGTCGTTTATTACGCCGTTTTGCTGGTGTAATTACTTTTTGTGGTGTAAGGAAGCCACATGCTAAGCTAGCGATACGTCATATTACTGCCACTTGTGGCCACTGGCGGTAATGCAAAATTATTTGCCGACTGTCAAAAGAAACACAACCTGATGAGGGAATGGGGATTTTGGTGGTCAGTCCAAGCTCCAAGTTTAAAATTATTATTATTATTATTATTATTAATTTTATTTTATTTTTTTTAAAGTGTGATTTATTGTCCGAAAAATCTGGTATATACAGTAGCCTACATGTAAAATTGAGTATGTCCATTACCACACATTCACACGCACGCACACACACACATAAAAATAAATATTTGTCCATAAACGTACACACATAATAACATTTTTACATGTGTCATTTATATATGCTGTTGAATTAATTGTAAAATTGTTATGTTGAAAATGTCTTGGCTGTTTGCTGTCATTCATTTTGTGTTGATTAGGGGCAGATGTACGTTTCACTTCTTTCTGTCCTTTCATTTTTTTCAGAGTATATATAAAAATTTTGTCCATCCAGTCTCATGCGAAAAACGTCAACTTCTGTCCATTCGCACATAATTTAAACATCCGCTTCTCTATTCACATACAGTACCAGTTAAAAATTTGGCTAGTACCATCGACACCAAGTGTGAATTTATATCTGTCCATGATCACATAGTCACTCAAAACTGATATCTGACGTGTCTCCTCCGATGTACTCAGGTGGTTATTAACTACTCCATCGTGAAGGGGCTGAAGTACAACCAGGCCACTCCAACCTTCCACCAATGGAGAGACGCCCGGCAGGTGTATGGCCTCAACTTCGCCAGCAAGGAGGAGGCTACCACCTTCTCCAACGCCATGCTCTTCGCCCTCAGCGTACTCAGCGCCCAGGACGGAGGTGGGTCACTACCCATAGCGCATCATGGCGTATGCTTCATCGTCCAGCTGTCCCAAGATGTTTTTCCCACAAAGCAGCATATTCACAAATATGTATTTATTTAATTCTTATTTGCATTAAATAAATTAATGTCACTGAACTGAGGTCGTGTGAGGGCATATTTCCTCCACATGGTGGCGCTGTAGCCTCCCTGCCTCTAATGCGAAGTCACCACCTCCTCTCTAATTGTATCAATTGTAGTGGGAACATGACTCCGGGGCGCTCGCCGCACTTCTGCCGCCCTGGAGGTTTGCGTTACATGACAGATGATCTGTGGATAGTTGTCGAGTGGGGGAGGGGCAAAAGTGAGGTGGTCAGGTGAGGCGATAATGGAGGAGGAGGTGGAAGAGCAGGCCGAGGCGAACTATGGTAGGCAGCAGCGAGTGGATTTGTCAGTGCTTGTGTGTCTGCTACAGTCGCTTCCTCTTCTTCGGCATGTCATGTAGGTGCACTATTGTATATCTAATCATTGTGTGTCGTATCTTATGTGTGGTGTTGTTTGATATGTTGACATGTTTAAAGACGATTAGAAAGCAATTCAGGTCAGCTAGTGGTGGCCAACATCAATATAGTGAGATACAATTTGGTCCTTTGTTTACAACGGTGCTTCAGTATATTTGTCCCTCCTTTAAAATGTGTTATTAATCAAATAATGCATCATAAAGGTGGAAGTTTTGGTTTCAATGTATTTAATTGCTCGTGGTTGTGTGCTTAATTGACTTTATTGCTTGTTGTAGATGTTTCATCTCGATTTCACCTTATGTGCTTACTAACTCCTCCGTTTTTTGCACAGGTCCAGCTGTGCAGCGCCAAGTCCAAAATGGACCAAGCTCAGAAGAGATGGAAGCCCAGAGAGCAAGGTGGATAGTTTTCATGACATACAGTATACTCTTTTTCTGGCAGATTAATTGGCTTTTTTTTCTTTTATGTTTTTTTTTTTTTTTAACATATAAACACATTGCAATGTAGGACAAATCTAATTCCCACGCTAAAAAAAATTGGCACAAAAAAAAAATCTGATTTTTAGCTCTGTTGTAAATGTAAACAAATATGGTATTATAGGACACAGTTTACTTTAGTTTTAAAAATAATCAGTTATAAGAATTTTACTCTGTCGAATATCTGCAGGGCCAGAAATATGTATATACGGGGAAAAATGGTGATTGATATTTACTTGAAAAAATCTAGTAGTTTTTTTTTCGCATCAGAAATTGTACTTAAACTCCTTGTAAAATTTACTTAGAATTTCTGAGTGCATCAACCTTTATTAGGCTTTTTCATGTAAATATCACTCCTCATTTCTAATAGTGCTATCTTGATTTATGAGAGCCACAAATTTTAGCCGTCTTGGATTTCAGATACAAAAAAAAAGAGCAATGAAGTTATTATAATTGCCCTCACATGGGGTCAGCAAGAGCCAAAGTCCCCGATGCACTTTCGCATCCAACTAAATACATCAGTTCGGAAACAACTTGGACTTTATAAAACCAGTTTATACCTGCGTTTTTGGGGTGTCTGGAACCTATTCATGGCATTTCACTACATTTTAATGGGGACAATTGATTTAATATACGAGTAAAGTGAGTTACTAGCTACTAGGGGTGTGAATTGCCTCGTACCTGACGATTCGATTCGTATCACGATTCACTGGTCACGATTCGATTCGATACCGATTAATCCCGATACGAATTTATAAGTCGATTGTTGCGATTTTTTTTCATTCAAATTTAGAAAATACTAATCAGTAAGCTTGTAGAGTGTAAGATTTATATGAAAATGTATTATTTATTTATCTGAAATTTCAGTCTTATAGAGGTTGTAATCTGTTTCATGTTTAAACAGCATTAAAATAAAATATTAAGGCTTAATGTTCCGTTCATATAACATTCTTCCATGCTTAAGGTGTGAATCCTAAAAAAAAAAAAAAAAAAAAAAAAAAAATCGATTTTGCCTATTATTGAATCGATTCGAGAATCGCGCGATGTAGTATCGCGATATATCGCCGAATCGATTTTTTTTTTAACACCCCTACTAGCTACCAAACAAATTGAACTCTGAAGTCAAGCTGCAACTGCATCAAAAACGAATAATATCACTGATAGGGAAAATAAAAGCCCCCAAATCCTCTTTGCTGTTCCGAATGGTGATGTAATCCTTTTCGGGAAAAAAAAATAAAAAAATGGCCCCGCTCTCTGAATTTAAGACAGACCTTTGACCATAAAATCTCCTCGCCCACCCAAATAACAATCATTTCATGTCTGTATACCGTTAGTATTGTTTTACAAGTCACTTTCCAAGTCATGTACTAGCACAAAAATGTATCTGAAAATTCATCGTGTTGACTTGTTGGAATAATGAAGTGCAGTTTTTAATTTTTAGCATATTTAAACCAACTAAAAAGGAAAAGCGTGGTAGTGAATTATCTCCAAAAGCAGCCGATGAACTCCGAGTGAACCTAAAGACAAGAGCGGTAGTGTTGAGGATTAGCCAGCTGTGTGCGCGCGCTTGTGTATGGGTGTGTTTGTGTCGAAGTAGACATTGTGTCTGACTGCATGTCACACACATGAACTCCAAGTTCTCAGATGCGCAGACAGTTGAGCTACGTAACAATACACTATACTTTCTCACTAAATTTAAACAACAGAAGTTAAATTTCCGATGTACCAAGCAACACAAATAAACAGAAGATTCTTCAAATGATGTTTTTGTGTACTGTGCGTGCTCCTGCAGGCAGATGATGGAGCAACAGCAGCAGCAGATGCAGGCCCACATGGAGCGGGAGCGACGCTCGTCCAACTCAGGTAGTAACGTCACACAGCGATGATGTCATATACAACCAAAATGGCCGCTCAAGAACCCGCCCCTTGCTGGTTCTTCTACCATCCAGGTTCTCCTTTCCAAGGCCACCCCGCTGTGCTCTCAGTGGCGCCCCCGGTTGTACCTCCCCCTGCGTGCATGGCAGCGGGCCCTCCGCCTCCACCACCGCCCCCTGGACCTCCGCCGCCCTCCGCCGGGGCCCCGCCTCCGCCGCTGCCGCCGCCAATGACTAGCCAAGGGGAGGAGCCGCCAGCCCAGACGGGGCTCGCCGCCATGATCGCCGGCGCCAAGCTGCGGCGTGTGCAAAGAGTGAGGCCTGTCAAACTTAATGATGACATTATAAGATATGTGATTGTTATTATTAGATATATAGTTTTACATAATATACTTTGCATTTATTGTATTTTTTATTTATTTTATTACATTGCTAATATTATTAGTGTATATAAAAAAGTTAAATAACATTATGTATTTTATTAAATCATTAATTAGTTTATTTAATTTTAAAATAAATGCATAAAACAAAATTATTTTGCATATACATTACACTTTTTAATTTATTTTATTAAATTGTACATTTGTAAAATGTAAAAAAAATACAATAAATGTTCCATTCTTATTTTTATAGCTTACATTACATTTATTGTATTTTTTTATTTATTTTGTTACATACTTTGCTCATATTTTTAGTGTATATAAAAAAGTTAAATAACATCTATTTTAGTAAATAATTTATTAGTTTATTTCATTTTAAAATAAATACATAAACCAAAACTATTTTACATATACATTACACTTTTTAATTTATTTTATTAAATTGTACATTTGTAAAATGTAAAAAAAAAAAATACATAAATGTTTAATTCTTATTTTTGAATATCATGACAATATAAGAATAGATAAGAAATAAATGGATAGGAAATAATAGAAAAATAAAAGCTTTACATATAAAATAACTCCTTCAATTTTATTTGTAAATAAGATTTAAAAAAATGTTTGAGGTTTGAAATTTTGAAATGATTAATTATAATTTAATTGTTTGTTAATATTGTTTCATAGTATTATTTTTTTATTGATAAAAGAAACTATGCATACATAAAGTAGCTGTAAAAGTCTACACACCACTGTTCAAATGCCATTTTTTGTGCTATTGAAAATGAGACCAAAATAAAGAATTTCCAAACTTTTTCCAGCATTTACATGACAACTCTGATCATCTTTTTAAGAGACAAAGTATTTTTTTAACCTGAAATAATATGGCAAGTGTGCACACCCTCTCAAAAGTGAGGATGTGACTGTGTTCAGTTCAGTTCACCAGCTGGAACTGAGGCCTTTTCAAAAAAGCGTTAAAAAAAAAGCCTGCTTAGAGCAACTGAACATTATGTGGTGTTAATCTCTGACTCCCAGTTAACAGTAGTTTAAATATGATTGGTTAATTCGGAACACAGCCACATCCTCAGTTTTTAGAGCGTGCACAACTTTTAAAATGATTTAGCTTGGTCTGATTTATCTTGAATGTTTTACCTCATCTACAAATGACCTCCCCATCTGTCCGTTTTAACAATCTTGCTGTACTCTCACCAGCCAGAGGAGAGCTTGTCCAACTCGTCTAGTTCGTCCAGCGGCAAAAACAACGAAGTCAACCGAACGAGCGGCGGCAACGGAGGACTGATGGAGGAGATGAACGCTCTTTTGGCCCGAAGGTCAGAAAGAACATTTACAGATTCACTTTGGTTGCCTTGTTTTGAGGTTACCACATATGTATATATACCACATGTCTCATATCACCTTCTTATTTAGTAAATAAAGAATACTTTATTAAAACAAACAGTCATGAAAATGAAATAGAATAGAAGAAAGTAACTGTTTTTGCCACATTTTTGCATCAGTTCAATGGACAACATAATTCTCCTTTTTGGTGTACGTGCTTTGGCCACTTGGGGGCAGTATAATACAGACATATTGATAAGCTGTACATGGAGATGGTCTCAGCTTCTCAATATTAGTCGTTCTCCGTAGAGGATAAATAATATATGCCTGTGAGTAATTCTTGTTTTATCTTTCTTTATGTGCTGCTCCAGTGTGTGTTTAATTAAAAATCACCCCAACACTGATGCTGTTGCAGAGCCTGTCTATGGCAATTCACATTATGTTAGCATTAGGCTAGCAGACTGCAATGCAAAAAATATGGGGTTGTTTTAAATACACAATTTGTAATTCTCTTTGTTTAGTTTGAGAGTAAACTTCAGCTAGGAGAGGCAATAAACAGCTTGAAGTCTCATTTTTAAAGAATTATCTTCCATTTGCCAAAATTACAAAGCACGACTGTGTCTTAATTTTATTTACATACTTTTTCTTTTTCTTTCTTTCTTTTTTTTCTTTTTTTACTTTCCTAACATGGCACCTTCTCTTGCTCCCAGAAGAAAAGCAGCATCAGAGAAGCCAGATGACAACCAAAGTGTGAGTGTGCGCCTTATCCCTCAATAATTATGATCTAATATTTAAAAATTATCATCACTAAATGTCAGAAACACGTTTTAAAAAAAAACACAAAACATATTGTGTCGTATGTGTGTCTTAATTCAGGATGACCTAAATTCTTCCTCACCCAGCACAAGGGGGGGTCAGAACGCCACAGGTGAGCTAGCATTATTATTAGCATCGCATGAATATCTTGGTGCGTGATTGCATTTTATTTAATTATTTGGGAGATACCAGATGTTTTACTGTTGTTTTCATGCTAACATGAATGTTACGCATCTTGTTCTTATAGACGGAGCAAAAAAGCCGTGGGAAAGGGCCAACTCTGCAGACAGGGCCATGGCTTCAAGGTGAGAGAGAGATAGTGTGCTATTGTAACGCAGAATCATGTAGAAAATGTATTTAATATTTGCTTTATTGACGACTACGTAGGGTACGGCCTGCAGGGAGCGGCGGCGACGCAGACTCGATAGACATGGATAGGATGAAACAGGTAAGCGGTCACTTTAAAATTAAGGATTAAATTAAAAAGACGATGTATTTGTTTTAGAAAAGACTGATGTGTGTGTCCCTTTAGGAAATCTTGGAAGAAGTGTTCCGCGAGTTGCACAAAGTGAAAGAAGAAATTATTCACGGTGAGCGCTACCTCCGTTGACAATGTAAAATCAATCAATAAGAAAAAGTAATTATGAATGACAACTTTTTTTTTTTGTTATTACATATCCCATTCATTTTGTGCTATGAAATAGTATTGGGGCCACGCTGACATTTTTTTTTTATTACAGCACAAGATTAAAAGACATATATTTTCGAGATTAAAGTTAGAAAATGTTGAAAAAAAATTAAGTCACAATATTACAAAATAAAGTACGAGAATAATGACTTATATTTTCCAGATGAAGTTGAATAAAGCTGCATTTTTACAAGGGCAAAATAAAATGAAATTTCAAAAGGCTTATCTATGCACGTCAATTGGATTAAAGTTGTAATTTACACTTGTGACCACTGGGTGGCACTATATGCTGTCTAAGAATCAATAAACGAGAACCTAGATCCTGAAATTGCATTTATGTTCCACAATCTCTTGCAAAAAATAAATATGAAAATATACAGACGCAATCAATGATTCATTATATTCAAATAAATTGTGGGAATTCATTGAAAACATATCTACGTAAAGTCTAAGCTCTTATCAAAGCAAATATCTTACTGTTTTGGCTTTTTTTTTTTTTTTAAATATTAGGGATGTAACGATATCCAAACATCACAACACGATATTATCACAATATAAAGGTCACGATACGATAATGATCACGATATTGTGGGGAGGTTAGCGATACTAATAAAGGTCACAATATTGTCAAAAAAAATATGAGCTCATACTAAAAAAAAGCCCACAAGATTGTGCTTTTGTAAATTGCAGCAATGCATATGAACAACCTACACTCTCTAATAAGACTTAATATTGAGGCACTTGCATGCTAATGCACGCACATATTAAGTTCCTCCACATATTGACTCAGTTCACAAGCATATTACATTCCCTTCACCTGACCATTGGCATAGATGTTAAACATAGAAAGCCAAAACATCCCTAATGAGAATTAAATTGCACTAATAAACTAGCCACCAAATGGAACTCAACCTGACTTTTTAAACTGATGTGTTCCTTTTAAATACGGTGATATTGTGGCAGTTTTAATATCACGATATTGCCCATATCGTTACATTCCTAAAAAATATACCTATGAAGACAGATTTATTGCAGTTAGCTGATGTAACGGACGTGAAATCAGAGAGCTGCTAATGGGTATTTCTGATGATACAAAACAATAAATCAAATAATTGTCTGATCTGCTTGTATGTCATATTTATTTCAAATTTTTTGTTTGTTTTTTCCCTCCCCCACAGCCATTAGACACGAACTCAGTCGAGTGAGTACGACATAATGTCACCTATCCGATGATGAGGAGGAGGAGTCAGGCCCAAACTGTGACGTCTGCTGTGGGGCCGAGGAGCCGCCGTAGCTGCCATGTTTTTGAAATGTGCATTGACTTGAGGGGAGGCGCCGTGTGTGTGAGTGTGTGAAGAGACTGTCACTTCTTTACATTTCTGTCTCCTTGTTTGCCCCTCTGTCTTTGGCGTGAAAAACATGAGAAAATTCAATATATTCAAATAGTTTTATGGTGTCCAGGAGTTTATTAAACACAAAGAATTATCATTAGCCTTACTATCATATTCTTCATTATTGATATATGATTATAGGGGTTTTGTCATTAAAAATGAGGGTCAACGCAATGAATATAATAAACACAATCCCTCCCATTCGTTTTCCATAGCACTTATCCTCAGTAAGGACTGGAACTGTAGCCTATTCCAGGTGACTTCGGGCAAGAGGCAGGTTATACCCTGGACTGGTTCGAGTCCTAAATGAAGCTAACATGCATGTTTTTGAAATGTGGGATTAAAATACAGAAGCCTGACAACATGAAAACTCCTTACAGGGAAGACCAGAGCCAGGATTCTAAACCAGAACCTCAGAATTGTGAGGCAGACATGCTAACCACAAGATCACTGTGCTGTCCATCAGAAAAGTCATTAATTTTAAGTATTTTTATTGTCTCCGGGAGTTTATATTTTTATTACCCTTGTTATCATAATTCTCAGAGGGTTTTCGTGTATAACAAGAATATGATAGTAAAGATAATATTGGACATTTTTATTAATTTGCTTTTATATTATTTACACAATCCAAATCTCTCTCTCTCTTTTTTTTTTTTTTTTTAAGGATTTTGTTAATTTTTATTTTGGACCAAAACAGCTAAATGCCTCTTTTGACCAACAACAGCCACTGCAAAACGTTTTTTAAAACAAAAATAACACACCTGAATATTTGTGATCATGTTGTTAATAAAAAGTTGGCTGCAAAGTATTGTTCATTCTGTTCTCATTATGATGACAAAGTGCTTCCTCGTTGAAAAATTGATTAATAAAAAAGAAGAAAATGCACTGTGTTTTGAAATGCATTCAAATAAAACTGAACGTCTTGGATACAGATTGCTGATTGTTTCCTTTACTTTGTGTCTTTTAGTATTGCTTTCATTGCCTAGATGCCAACCCAAAATGTGATATATATATATATATATATATATATATATATATATATATATATATATATATATATATATATATATATATTGAATTTATACATATATGAATATATACACGCCGGCATAAAAAAAAAAAACATACAGTGATGTTTCTTAAATATTTATTTATTTCTAATAATAATGATGCTTTATATTTATGCCAAAGTGCAACGTCTGCCTCGCTATTCAAGTCTTGCCATGTTTACCAATGTATAGAAATATACATTCTGGGATATTCTAAGAAATATACTTTCGTATTAAAGCCTTCAATACGAGTTTGATTGCTTTAGCGTTCAAAATGCAGAAGTAAGGCAACTTCCGCCTCGCCATCAACATCTCGCGATGTTTCCCCGACGTAGACGCAAAGCAGCGACGAGATCTGACGCGGGACGGAAGAGTGGCGAGAGTTGGAGCCGAAGAAGAGGCAGCCAAGTCGGCCAGAGCGACAACCGGAGCTGAGCTGGGGGGGCGTGTGAGAGTTGACGCGGCGGGTCCCGAAACCCCGAAACCAGGTGCATAAACGCGGCGTGAATGAGACAGGCAAGCTGGAGGACTTCGACATGGCATCCGGAGAAACCCTGTACATCGGGTCGGACGGCTCGGAGATGCCGGCCGAAATCGTGGAACTCCACGAGATAGAGGTGGAGACCATCCCGGTGGAGACCATCGAGACCACGGTGGTCGGTGGCGAGGACGACGATGACGATGAGGATGAAGATGAGGACGACGACGAGGAGGAGGAGGAGGAGGACGACGATGATGTGCAGCCCATGATCGCGCTCCAGCCGCTGGACGACGACCCGGGCTCCATCCACCACCACCAGTACCACCACCACCATCACCATCCAGAAGTTATCCTAGTCCAGACCCGCGAGGAGGTAGTCGGCGGGGATGATTCCGACCTACACACGGATGACGGCGGCGGGGGCTTCGAGGACCAGATCCTCATCCCGGTGCCGGCCCCCGGGGCTGAGGACGAGTACATCGAGCAGACGTTGGTGACTGTAGCCGGGAAGAGCTCCATGGGTCGGGTGAAACGAGGAGGCGGCAGCGGTAGCTCGGGCGGGAAGAAAGCGGGCAAAAAGAGCTATCTTAGCGGCGCGGAGACGGGAGCGAGAAAATGGGAACAGAAGCAAGTGCAGATAAAAACTCTGGAGGGGGAATTCTCCGTGACAATGTGGGCGTCGGGTAAGTCTTGGTAGTTAGTCCGGTTACGGCTGTCACATCTCGGCTACACGAGGCCTTCTTTGCCAGGGCGTTGTCCTTCCCCTGCACCCGACTAGTTCCTGGAGTGTTCCGCCCCGTTGCGAAGTGCCGATCGGAGCCGCGCAGGGCTTTTGTTTCGACGCGGAAACCTCGACCAAATGTTTTTGTTTTGACGGGAAGCCATGTTTTAGGTGTTGCTGGGCGCCGCCATATTCCCCGAGTGCTGAGAAGTATGGCGGCGGCCCCCCGAAAAAATGGCGACTGGCGGGCCCAGACAACATGGTGCTTACGGTGCTGTGGTGCTTGGCAAACACGGTCCAAATGTCGTATTCGACCCTTTATCGGGTTAAGTACAGCCTATAACTCCCCACCGCGTTGGTGCTTTACACACTCGCCGCGCGTGAGATGACTCAATCGCCTTTTTTGGGGGGCCATTTTTGGGCAAAATGTTTTTTTCCTTAGCTACAGGCTAACTTCAAAAGCCGTTAGCAGTTAGCCGCTTCGAAGGAACGAGTAGGCCTCCATTAGCCGAGCCTGTTTAGCGTAACCATACGTCACACAGGTTTTTAGTCTCATAATTTTTTTTTGCTTTGATTGTTGCATAGAGGCAAAACTTCTATTTTATTCATAATTATAGGTTTAAGAGAACAATACTATGGCTATTTTAGTCATTTATTGCAGTGTTTCCAAAGCTGAGTTGGCCAGGTTACATTAGAAAACAATCACAGGACACCACCTGACAAAATTCTCACAAAATGTGTGAACACATGAGGCTGATATAGTTGCAGGAAGCCATGACTTACTCTGGATATGAATAGCAAATATCTGTGATTTATTTGCATGTCACTATGTTGCTGGATGAACAAAGATGTGTAAACACCACGAATTTTCAGACCAACTAAGTGAAATTAGATTATTTGAGAGAACCTCTCACAACAGGAAAACAAAAAAAACTATCTTAAAATGACAATGAAAATAGTGAAAACTTTCTCCATCTATTTATGAAACACATTTTAAAAACAAATGGATACAAGATAAATATACAGTATATGAATGTTTAGTGGAAAAAATTCCATACAAAATATTTGGTGGTATAACCAGTTTTTAAGGAATGCACACTGTTGTGTTCTTGAGAATGCTACTGCTCTACTCTTTACTAATGTAACTTTGGATGCTACATTACTGTAGCAACATAGCTAACACAATACCCCACACATCAAAATAACAATATAATTTTTTTCCGTTTATATAATGCAGTAGAAGTTTTGATATCACACAGCTGCGCTTCTGTATTTTGGAGGTAATCTCCCCATTTAATCAAATTAAAGGTAGCTTTTTGTGTGAAATTTTGCCCAAATTTATTGTGATACAAATCTATTTCTGAGGCTTTCAGTACACAAAATAATCTGAGAACTTGTTGTTTTTGTGCAATGCAGCCGTGCCCCGCAGATCCGCCTGCAGAGAAATGCCATTTTGTGTTCGGTTCAGTTCTGTAATGTATTTCTAGGTACCGATGAAGACATTGACCATGAATCGGTGGTGGAAGAGCAGATCGTGGGCGAGAACTCACCGCCCGACTACTCAGAGTACATGACGGGCAAGAAGCTGCCCCCGGGCGGCATCCCGGGCATTGACCTCTCAGACCCCAAGCAACTGGCCGAGTTTGCCAGGTGCAAACCTCTTGTACAGCTTGTTATTAATCATGAAAATCCTTAATTGACAAAATGTACTATTAATCATTTCGGTTATCTGCTGAATTGAGTGTTGCTTTTTTTTTTTTTTGCCCCAAACAGGATGAAACCCAGGAAAATCAAAGAGGACGACGCTCCCAGGACGATAGCTTGCCCTCATAAAGTGAGTTTGATTATACAATAGCTTGCCATAAAAAAAGTGTGTTTTATACATACTTGTACACCCAAAATTTACATCAACATTTTGCTCTTTTTTTTGTTTATTTTTTTATTTTATTATTTTGATTTCATTTATTATTTATATGATTATTATTATTATTTTATGGTTTGTTTTATCGTAGCATATCGTGGATTTATTACCTGACCAATATATCGATAATCGCGGTATCGTCATATCGTAGGATAATTGTTATCGTGCGACTTGTATCGCATATCGTATCGTGAGGTACGTGAGGAACTTGCTGATCAATTAATGGTATTAAATAATATATAAATTTTTTTAATCCATTATTTTATCTTGTATTTAAACAATTATTAAAATACATTTAAAAACATTACATTAAAAATTGCATTTTGTGTTCAAAATTGGGAAATTTACAGATCGATTAATGATACAGATAATTAAAAAAATTATTAATACAATTTGAATGCATTTGGAAGTACTACATTAAAACTGCTGATTTCATTATTTGTCAGGGGTCACTTCATTGCTTTTCAAAGAATATTTGTCATTTTTTTTTATGTATTGATGTAAATTATGCTGCCCTGTCTCCATGGTAACTCGTCTCGCCTATATCTTGAATTTCCTAATGAAACATCTTATGTATATCCAGTATAGCACATTGTGTCTGATGCCAGGAAGTAGACATGAAAGCATGTGATTAATTTAAATACGGAAAGCAACACCCACGTATTCTATTTCGGTGCTCGCCATCTTCGCAGTTATTTTTTATTTTTTTTCCCATTAACGCCAGGTGTGCGCTTGTTCCCCCCCCACCAGGGCTGCACAAAGATGTTCAGGGACAACTCGGCCATGAGGAAGCACCTGCACACCCACGGGCCCCGCGTGCACGTCTGCGCCGAGTGCGGCAAGGCCTTCGTGGAGAGCTCCAAGCTCAAGCGCCACCAGCTCGTCCACACGGGCGAGAAGCCCTTCCAGGTAAGTTCTTAAAGCGTGACTTTCAGATCCACAAATGACAATTACAGCGTCGGAGGCGCACTTGAAGTCAGCAAATTAGCGGTTATCGAGCTGCGTGAGAGAACGTGCGATGGAAGGGGGTTTAATGGATCCATTAAGACGAGGTTACGGGGTTAACGGGCTGTTCAAGTGGATGAAAGATGGATGGGTCACAAAGAAACCTTTCACAGGCAGAATTTTTTTTTTTTTCAAAGGGAGCCTGAAATTGGATTTTAATAAGTCCGTTTAAGATTTTGTATTAAAAAAACATTTAGCACGATTTTAACCCCACTAAAGTGTTTTTCTTACGCAGCTAATTAAATTTTCTGTCAAGTTTTACACCATTATGACATTTAGTTTTTAAGTAATAATCATATATTGTTTGCACGTGTTCCTACAGTATTTTTATGGGAATATTGATTATTTGAAGGATTAGGACTCCTGGAGCTTCATGCTAAGTTTCTATTATGGTGTATTCACGGTGTTTTCACAATGTAGGAACTTGCATAGAAACGGTTTGTTTTCTACGATATTGTTTTTTAACATCGTGAGAAGCCAAATGGAAATCAGGATAAAATGATGTAGTTCCACTGCACTGTGTTTTTTTTTTTTCTTCCTCCTAACTGAACCACATAAACATTACATAATTGTTAAGGAAGAAAGTAGGGCTGCTTGATTATGAAAAAACTATTAATCACGATTAATTTGGTAGTAATTGCAATCACGATTAGGTCGATCATGTTTTTTGGTACAAACAAAATGTTTAACATGTAAAAAAAATAAATAAAAATATTAAGACAAATAAATTTCTTTGAAAAAAAAACTATAATTATGAAATTTCCTTTTGGGCCAAACAAGGTTGATTAAATTCGTCATTTTAAAATATATTTTTTTTAAAAAGGTGCAAATATGTACATTTAAACAACTCAAAATGAGTGTCGGCGGCACGGTGGACCAGTGGTTAGCACGTCCGCCTCCCAGTTCTGAGGACTCCGGTTCGAGTCCAGGCTCGGACCTTCCTGGGTGGAGTTTGCATGTTCTCCCCGTGCCCACGTGGGTCTTCTCCGGGTACGCCGGTCTCCTCCCACATTCCAAAGACATGCATGGCAGGTTAATTGGGCGCTCCGAATTGTCCCTAGGTGTGCGTGTGAGTGTGGATGGTTGTTCGTCTCTGTGTGCCCTGCGATTGGCTGGCAACCAGTCCAGGATGTCCCCCGCCTACTGCCCAGAGCCAGCTGAGATAGGCGCCAGCACCCCCCGCGACCCTTGTGAGGAATAAGCGGTCAAGAAAATGGATGGGTGGAAAATGAGTGTCAACTCATTTGCTCCCAAAAACGTATATACACGTTCTATTTTAAATATTTAAATTGCTGCAAAACAGAAATGTACTTTTTTTTTTTCCCCTTATGAAAGAAGAAAGTCTAATCTTTCATTTGGTAGGTTCCAAGAGGATTGATTGCTTCAGTGAAAACGGCTGGAAGTGATTGAGTTAATAATTTAATTTAATAGTTATTTATTTATTTATTTATTTTTACGATTATGCTCATTTTATAATTGTGGAGTGTAATACTTGAAGTTGCAATTGAATTTCGATGAATTGCACAGCTCCTATGTAAGAAGCCAATTGCCACAAAGTGTGCTAACCGAGACTCTCCGCACTTCGCTTTCATATGAAATGCCAAATACGTGTGTTTTGTCTTTTTTTTGCGTCCCAGTGCACCTTCGAAGGCTGCGGCAAGCGCTTCTCGCTGGACTTCAACCTGCGCACCCACGTGCGCATCCACACGGGCGACCGCCCGTACGTGTGCCCCTTCGACGGCTGCAATAAGAAGTTTGCGCAGTCCACCAACCTCAAGTCGCACATCCTCACACACGCCAAAGCCAAGAACAACCAATGAGACGCCCGACCCTCCTCAATGCGCCGTGTAGAAAAACAAAACGAAAAACACTGAATACTCATTATTACCCCCTCTCTCCCGCCAGTGGCATTTCGAATGGGAAAGATGGAGTCCCCCCTGCGCAAAAGACTTGTTTTTACCAGAATGGTTTTCATGTAGTCACATGGCTTTTTATTTTGCCATTCCGGTGTGCATATTGTACACCAACAAGCTATGTTACACTAACTCCTTCTTCTTGTCGGCACAGGAAAACAATAACCACCTACAGTATACTCTCCGTAGACGTTTGGACAAAGAGGTGTGATTCTTTTTTTAAGTGTTTATCAAATCTTTTAGTGGCTTTTCCTGTTCTCGGCCAACGAGCGGCGACAGGTGCGAGCGTCACTTTTCCTTTTTGTTTTTCGAATGTGATGTACAGACTCGAGAATAATTACTCCCCTCTTTTTGTCTCCATGTTGTTGTATATCGACTGGCCACAATAAAAAAACAAAAAAAACACTCATCCCTGTTGGAATTGTAACACAACTGGTGCAGAGGCTCTCCCTCTTAATTGACTTTTACGTTCAAATTGGATTAATTTTTGTTTCATGTTTCAGGCGTCTGACAGCAAAGTAGCTCATCGGTTTTTTGTTTTTGATTGTTTTAACCATTGTATGTTTATTTTAGAAGACAGTTTGCAACAAATGGTAAGATGCCTGCTGTATTTGCTTGAATAATATTGGAGGATGCTTAATCAATTGTGACTTTGCTGTTGTGGTTTCTCATATTTTGGTGAGCTTATTTGCATACACGACTGGGTCAAAATGCTCTCGTCACAATAATAAATCAATTGTTAGATTGTCATTTTCATTATATTCATGTCATTTCCACTCTACAGAAAAGGGAGACACTTGAATGGTATTTATGTATTTCTAAATTTCTAAATCTGCATTCATTCATATTTTGTGACTTTAAAAAAAAAAAAATTATTAATTGCTAGAAAAATTAAGGGACCAGTGTTTTTGTTTAAATTCTAGGTGGAATTTATAAATATGATTTTCCATTTATTATATAATTACTTTTTATTTATTTATTTATTTTAGGTGAAGAACGGAACGACTTTTGTATTTTGTAATTGAGTTTGTACTGATTTTTTACTTACCATTTTTTTAATGGGGAATTTGCTAGAAAATGGAGGGACAACTGAATTTCTTTTTAAATATATATATATATATATATATATATATTTTAAGTTAGACAAAAATAATAGAAAATAGAGGGACACTGATCAGTGATTTAATTTTAATTTGGTAATTTTATTTGAATTATACAGTACAATATACACAGCATTGTGATTTTTTATTTTAATTTTTTTCGAATCTTTTAAATGGGGAAAAATTTGAATGAGGAACAATTGAAATTTTAAGGAGTTATTTAGTGGACTTATGAATATATATGTCTTATATTAACTTTTTTTTTTGAAGTAGGAAAGAGACTGGGACCCTTCTTTCCAACTTTGCACTGACAATTTCACAATTTCGTGCTCATTCAGCAGGATTGTCGAAGTGTATCAACTCATGATCATGCTCAGCTTTCCTCCCCTGATGCTGCCCTCTGCTGGTCACAGATGTCATTACACCTGGAGCTCTCCAAGGTGCTGTTCTCCCATCGCTTGTGTGCCTTGTGAGTCGATCGTAAATCCTCAGGTCTCTTTCATGCGTGAAACGTTAGCAAATTGCACACGCAGCCACACACACTGATAGTTGAGAAATGAATTACAAAGGCAATTTGATATCTTAATCGGATTTTTACACGCAGTAGTTATCAAAGTTTGTCATCACGTTGCATAAAGATATCGCACAGAGAGATGAGACTCGGGGAGCTAAAGCACTACTGATGAGGCTTTTATTTAGTTTCTTGATGTGTTTTGTGTGACTATTGGTGCCTATATACTTTTTGAACTAGTTCGTAGTGGGGTTTTTTTCTTTTTATTTTGTAACAATTTCAATACTGGCATTTAACAGGTCAAAATCATTAAGCTCTTTGTCAGTTTTAAGCATTTTTTTTCAAAGGAACTTATTTAACCGTCATATTCTTGCTATGTACATTTTTGGGGGGGCAAATATGAAAGTAATGAAAAGCATGAAAAAAAAAATGTGACATCTGTATGATACTGCCCCCGTGTGGCCAAGTAGTGCACGTCAGAAGGCACAGCACAATACCCATTGAATTGAAGCATAAAGTGGGACAAAAATGTTTACGTTTTGCCATGATTTGTATGTTTTTATAAAGAAAAATACTATAGAATGCAACAAAAAGATGAAATTTGATTTAAAGACTGCAGCCTGAGTCACTTCCACTGTACCTGAAAGGTTTGACTGAAGCGGAATTGTTGTTTTATTGGTGTGACTGACAAAGACAAGGGCAGAGTAAATGCTCTACTTGTTATGCAGCTGGAGTCTGTCAAGGCTCCAGCAGCTGCTCTCTTTCACGCGCTTATTTCATTACAGCGCCACCACCTCACCACCCTTCTTTAATCCCGTTGCTCCGTGTTTACCTGCGCTGTAGTTAGTTTTCGTCAGCCGTCACAGCCCGCGAGCAAACGCAGGATATTCTTTCTTTTCATTAGCCTGTCTCACAGAAACAAGGACGCGGTGCACCTTTGCTTGTAAAGGCGTGATTTTCCTACTACAGCGCTTTGTGTTGGATTTCATTAAACGGTGCAGGGGGGGTGAATAAGGTGGCAGCAGTTTCTTCCCCTTCATTATGCTGATTCAATACAAGATGGGACAAACTTTAGGCATTGAGTATACCACAATGATCACATAATTTAAAAAAAAAATATATAAATCATAAGGCCAAATTTATTCATACTGTGGACAACTTTTTTTTCCTTTATAATTTAGTACTTATATTTTGATATTTGTAGTTTTGAATGACACAGAAAAGTAGCATAACACTAAAATTTTAAGTGAATAATATGGAGTGAAACATTTTTACTATATTATACTTGTGGGTTAATTTTTTTTTTACACTTATTTTCACTTTATAGATGTGCATGTTTTGTTAATATGTAATATTTTTATTGTAATGTATGTTATGTTTGAATTTTATTTACATTTCTTTTCATATATGAGTACATTTTTTTTTATAGTGACAGTATTTTTTTTTACATTATTTTATTTAAGCTATGAGTTGTAATTGCATTTTTAATATTTTATTTTCATTCTTATGTTTTATTTAATATTTAGCATTATTGTATAATTAACATTTTTATTGATATATATATATATATATATATATATATATATATATATATATATATATATATATATATATATATATATATATATATATATATATATATATATATAAAACTAAGCTCATGAGTCTTCTTCGCCTAAAGACTTGCCTCCATTTCCCCGTCACTCTTGTGAGGGGTCCCCCTAGTGGCCCGCAAAGTAATTGTTCAAGTGTAGTCAAGTATCATATATTGTATCATATATTATGTCATATATTTAAATATGTATAAATGTCATTTTATTTTTGTGTTATATTATCTTTTCAAATAATTTTAGATTTATATATTTTATTTTCATAATTTAAATGTTTTATTGTTTTATTTATTTTCTTTTTAACATATGTAGTTTTATTATATATTTTGTGAAAAATAAAGTTTCTTATCTTTATATTCATTTTAAATTAATGTTAGAGATAGGCAAGTACCAATAGTACCAGTTGGTAACGAGCTGATACTCTGCTCTATTACTAGAAATTAATTTCATGAAATTTTAAAGGGGGGGGGGGGGGCGCTTTTTGGGGATATACAGGTCTATCTTTTATCTGTCTTATAACGCACCAACGCATTCACAGCGATCTTAGATGTACCTAATGAAGTGTCTTTCTTCATTTCACCGGAGGGCCTAACAAGGTGAGATATGTACCTCGCTTATGTCTCTTTCGTCAATACAACTTAAACCTGTTACAATATATTCAAATGTTTTTTAAACCTGTTCTTTTCGCGGCGAGCCAGGGATGCTATTTCCATGCAGCAAACATGTTGCCAAGGTAACAGGCAAGAGTGAGAGTCTGCATGTGCGCCGCAGACAGGCATTATGGGCATACGCCGTCGCTTGTGACACATCTGATAGCTGCCTTTGAGTAGTTGAAATGTTAAAGCCGATATTTTTGTCCCCCCTGCCCCCCGTCACACAACTTGTAATTCATCCACCGTCGCCTCTGACACACTTTCTTTTCTTCCTTTCTGTCTTGTTTGCGCTCATTTGCAGTCGGCATCTCATCTCCGCCGCTCGATTTGTTTCGCCGTGCCGTAATTAAAACCCGGAATGAGCACTGGTGATTCGTAACGCTTCAGTGTGACCACTAACGCTTTGGAGCTTTGACATTGTCTCGTTTTTTTTAGCCATAATAACAGTTCCCAAATTGCTAATTAGGTCATACGGCGACTGAACTGTCTCTGTCACCAGTCGCGCGCGTCAAATGACGTCAAACAACAAGTGAAATTATGAAAAATCAGGTTGTTGCTGCTGTGGAACTGATAATTCCGAGCTTTCATCACAAGTGAAAAACATGCAAAATCAAGACAACACGCCATTCGTTTTCGCCGTGTGAAGAAGCGTTTCATTGCATTGCGTTCCGGAAATATCGGAAATGCCCGGATGTTCGGAATCGCTTGCTTTTCATGCTGTACACGATTCAGCCATTTAGGGGCAGTGTAGTACCACGCATTGAGATACACCCTTGTAGTTACATTTAGGAGTCGAGGAAGAAGAAACTAGCGAACGTGATCACGTTTCGTTAATATAACTTGTTTTTGCAGTGTAAGAAGAGTATATTCCTGTGAGTATTGATGAGTTTCTTGTCTGTGTGAATTTTGTATATGAATATACACGTTGTTTTGAAGAATATGAGATAGTAGCGCGCTAATCTTCGTTCGAATATTAGCTTTGAGCTAGCGCGTTCGGCAACTAAACAAAACCAAGTGTCATTTGTAGTTTGGTCTGTACTTTGTGTAATTCTCTTTATTTTTATGTTTTTATGTGTTTATTTTTACAGCCAACTTTAACTGGAGAGTAATCAATCCAGCAACATTGGCCCTGTTTGTGGCTAAGAGTAGACGAATGTCATTAAAATGACATTTCAACTGAACAATCTGTTGACTATGGAAAATAAGAAAATACAAAAAAGGATAATTTTTGGTACCAAAGATGCCTCAAGGGTTTTGAAATAAAACTAAAAGTAATCACTAAAAATCTAAATATCCATGAGCTATGTAAAACTGTATAACGTTTATATTTGTATTGTATGCGTAATGATGGCTTCCGTTCAGCATTAATTACATAAAAATAAGTATATGTAGCGTCCCCGTGACATGAACATGAACTGGTGTCAAGGAAAGCTCCTTGGCGTTAAAATGTGCACATAAGGTAAGGTTATCTTTATGATTTATAGCATGCGCTCCTCGCTTGAATTTAGCTGAGAAATTGTGGCTTGCTGCTTTTTCGATAGCAAGTTAGCAATAAGTTCAAATGGACTGTTTCATCTCCGTGTAAACAATATTATGTATCGGTTGATTACAGTTAACATAAAGGGGTTTTACCATTATTCTTTTACAATAAAGACCATTTTTCGCAATTTGCTGCCTCGTTCTTGTCAGAGCTGATTGCAGAAACAGAATTTGTGGTACATGATTAGATTAAGTAGCATGTTTTTTTTGTTTTTGTTTTTTTACACGGCTCTTTTGTGTAACTGTGCATTGCAGTGATTAGATAATGATGATGACGGCCTTATCGAGGAGATTTTATCCCACCGTCCGTCGATATTTGCAGCACATCTGCTTCTGTTTTCCTATCTTTCTTGTCCAGGCCAAAGGCATCAATCAGGCGTCGACCTTTACGGCGATGAAGACTGCGTGCCGCCGGCGTGGAAGGTGAGTTGTTGCATCTGAATTTCAAATTCTCCTCTAGCCCGTGTCGCAATTTAATCAACATCCGAATTGCAAATACGACCGCTGCCTGATGTAAAAAGAGGTGTCTTGCCATTCACAAACTCACCCACTGATAAATTTTTCTGTAGAACCTACAGATAAAACTGTCGAGCGTACTACTTATTTCAGTGTAATTTAATAGCTATGCGAGAAGTTGGTATTTCTGTTTTGTTTTTTGTTTTTTTAACAATTATTTTCTTAGCGTTATCTGATTTATTCATTGAATTCAATTGAAAAAACCTCTTTGAAATACTTTTCTAATACAAGTGGAATTTTTTTTTTCTTTTCAAAAACTAGTCTCTTAAATTACTTAATTTTTATTAACGCCATGCTCGCGGTTTGGCATCCGCAGATTCGCATATTCGCCTTTTTTTGTTGTTTAAAAAGATATATATTTTTACAATATTTTGTGCGGTGTTTTATGTGTTTATTTCCCTTCGGGGTTTTTTCGTGGAAGATGCATATTTAATGCTTATCAACGTTTATTTTAAGAATAATTTTGGATTTTTAAATTTTTTTTTTCAAAATGTATATCAATGGCCGTCAGTTATACACTGAGTCAAAAATTGCTAATATATTGTAATAATTAATTGATAATTTTATGCGATGTGAAGTGGCAACATACACGCCAGCTGTCTCGTGCATCTGGTGCATTTTTTCCAAATCAAATATTCTGTAAGCTATTTATTTTTAAGGGTGCAACGGCCTCCTGTTTATTGTGTGGGATACATTCCATACCCGCCCGCAAGAGGTGAAAATCCACAATATAGAGGGACAATGTAAAAAGAAATTAATAATAATAAGTTTTACATCTCCAACTTCCTATAAACACATTTAATCAAACACTCTTAAGGTAAGAAAACACACTTTTTACATTGTATATGTACAGTAGTTGAACACAAACACAAAAAAAGCAAGCACAACATGTATAGAGAATACTATACGTAATTTAATGTCTGGTGTGTTGGCGTTTGAGTCCGTGTGTGAGTGTCTGGCCGTGATCTGCGGCCGACATCAGCTTCTGCGTGAGTGTGCCAGACTATACAAAATGACGGATGATCAAGCCGTAGCTGCGAGGGCCGCTTCCGACGCGTGCTGGCGTGTTAGCCTAGCGCGCCCCAATTAGCGTGACAGCCGCGTTAAGCGCGACACTCGACAAGCACACTTAGATGAGATCAGCGCCGGCAATAAATAAGATTAGTGCACAAAAAAACAGACTGGATTGGTAATCCCGTGTGATCCGGATGACGGAATCCCCCCAGCGGCTGTGTCGATTGCTGTTTCGTCGCTGCGCCGTGACTCAGCGTTTGGAAGTGAACCGTGACCCTCTTTGCAACCCGCCCTTGGCAGCGTCCCGTCATCTACTACAAGGACTTTTTTTGGTCCAGGGAGCAATTTTTTTTCCAAGCAGGCCTTCATAATCCTAACTTCAATTGACTCAAGGCGTGTTTGGAGGTCTATCATTAGAAAAGGGTTCTAGATCAGGGATCCCCAACCTTTTTTTTTCTTTTAGATTGAAATCTGATTAGTTTGGAAGCAGTGGAGTCAAGAGACAAATTACCAAATGAAGAGAATAGATTGTAGGGAATATATTTAATACTAATTCGGGCTCAAATATTAGAATTTAAATTGGAAATAAAGACCAGTGCTTCTAATAGTGTTTAGAGAGAATACCTTGCAGACCCTGCCGCCCACCACACACGCCAGAAGCGTTAACAAGATTAGCGTTTAGCAAAAGTCAAACTGAATGGCATCGCTAAAGAGGCTTTAAACGGCGAGCCCCCCCACCCCTTCCCTCCTCCACCCACTTGTTCTCTTTGTGATCTCCCAACACTGGATAATCAATGAGAGATCCTTCATGGCCGAGCACGGGCGTTGAGCAAATGACCCAGATGAGCGATAGCCGCTATCAGGCAAATGCTCGCTAATGGCGCCCGGCTGTGTCGCCGTGTGAAATGCAGCCTGGTCTCCGTGTCATCCATCACCCCTGCAGCACGTGTAAATGAGAGTCAGGAGTGACTGGGTAACTGTGTAGACAGTTGATGGATGTTTAAGTGGGCTTAGCGTAGTGCGCTTTTTGACATACGGATCTCTACTGCACCTTTAAAAACATCACTTCTCGTGAAGCCTGAAAACGCGCAACTTTTGCAGTAAAGTGTCACTCATCTGTCAACAGTTGCTTTGCAACATTTATTGAGCTAAAGCACATATTTTAGATTAGAAAAGCCAAATGGCATTCTACCAAACAAGATTGTCACCAAAGTGTAGCTACTGAACTGTGCTGTGTGTACCACGGGAAATTATCCAATTTCAAATATCACAGTGGTTGGGAATCATTGGTCTGGTGTACCTGGTTCAAATTTGGTTGCCAGAAAGTGTGCTCTGACAAGAAGAAGGTTAAATTCTTACATTCTCGTGAACTGGAGAAGTGTATAGAAGTGTGTTATTACCGTCATTCGCAGCACTTTGGATCAAGATTGCAAATTGTGGAGCAGAGTTTGGAGAGCGTCCTCTTTCATGGGGATTCATTAAACTTTTCCGCCATCATGAACTTTCATTATCTGTCTCGTAGGTTGAATTCATCAGGAAGTTTGTTCAGGTGCAAGGCCCTTGAAATAGAAATGGAACCTTTGAACCAAAATACCCGATAGTGTTGTTACTTCTAGATTTTCATGTGTTCTGTCATGATGAACTGACGTGCCATATTCATGTCAATCGGGCACAACAGTGACAAAGAAAAAAATGACCAAAATCTTCTTTGAAAATCTCTTCCACTTCAGGGAGCCGTCCAATGTTTGACCGCAGTGTGAATGCAGCCTGGCTTTAAAAGCAGCACCCTGCTGGCATGCCACTTTGGCTTGGCCCAGCGATTCCCTCCTGCTCTCTGAAGGCAACCCAGAGAATCCCACAGAAGCTTGCTTACTCTGCAACTTGGCTGTGTACAAAATCCATTTTTCCCCCCCACATAATAGAAGTGGACCGGCGTGGCGGGATGGCACCAGTTGAGTGGGTCGCTTGGCGCTGTTTTATTGTTGTGAAGCTCAAGCGGTCACAGTGGGTGCTGAGTAAACAAGGCGGTCCACTTTAGGATTGAATATTGCAATTACCCTTTGCAGCATATAGCAGTACATGTGTTTTGGGGAGCATAGCTCTGGAGCCATATGTGGCTCTTTAGTCCCTCTCCCGTGCATCTCTTAAAGAAAAAATGGTAGAAATATAAGAAAAAAACAGTAAAGAACAAAATAAATATATATATATATATATATATATATATATATATATATATATATATATATATATATATATATATATATATATATAAAGATAAAATATCCTAATACAAAACTGAATACATTTTCAAAAAAAATGTCAGAGTCCAAATTTTTTAGTTGGCAGAAAAAGAGAGACAAAAGGTAGAAGAAAAAGTTTCTAAAATTGCTTTAAAATTTCCTAAAAGAAAAAGGAAAAGAAGAAAATTGCCATAAAATGTCCACAAAATTAAAAACAAAAATAAAAGGTCAATAAAATGATAGTAAAAATATTTAACAATGGCCATAAAATGTCCAAGAACAAAAGAAGAAAAAAAAAGTCAAGAGAATTGATTGTGGAAAAAGGCTGAAAACATGTTTAAAAGGAAACAAAAAAAAAAGCCATAAAATGTCAAAAAAAAAATAAAAATAGGCCATAAAATTGCCAAAAATGTCAGGAATTTGACAGAAAGCAGAAAAGTCTGAAGTGTTTGAAAAACTAAGTATGGGAAAAAAAAATCCAAAACAGAAATGTAGAAGGAAATGAATGTGTACAGACTGGATGCTGCTGTCATATTTTTGTGTTGTGGTGCAGCTCTAATTAGCTCTTGGGCCCTCAGTACATGAGACTAACACTAACACGCTATTTCCTTCATCACAATCTTCAAATGCTTTGCAGCTCCAGACAGATTTTTGCACATTCATTTGGCCTAAAATGGCTCTTTTGGCAGCAAAGGTTCCAGACGCCTGTCCTAACCCAACCTACCCTGGACCTAGCTGTAAACTATATGATAAACTCTAATCCCAGCATAAATCCAAATCCTAGAAACGAACCCCAGCCCTGGTCTCACTTAACCCATTTTTAGTCTAGTAGTGTGAAGCCTCACCTTTTGACTTCTTCTCTGCCTGGGTCATGACCCCAACTTAAGAACTCATCCTAGCCCTGGCACAATAGCTGCAGCACCACTGTCAGGACGCTCGGCTCTATGTTAGTGTAGTGGAAATGAAGCAATCCCAGTCGCCGCTGAGTAAACAAGGCGCTCGTCTTGTGAATTGACCATTTCAATTTCCCCTCCCATTCCTCTCGCAGCCCAGACGGCTGTTTTCCCAGAAACAGGAGTCACATTCACTATTAATGAGCTAGGAGGTTCATCCTGGACCCATTTACTCTTCTCAATAATGCATACTCCATCATAATTGCCCATGCATATTTTTTTGCGCCGCCACCTCCACCCCGGTGAGGGGGGGGCGCAGAGTTGGGTGGTTGTTTTGGTGGCCCCCGGGCTCTCTTTGTCACATTCTCCCAGGAAGGGGGAAACAATGTTCTCATGCGAGAACCTTAATGAGAGCGCCTGCTGCAGGAAGATAATGAAACGGCAGCCAGCCAACGGTGCTAAAAGGCGCTTTTGATGAAGTATTCCTATTACGTGGAGGATTCAAACAGCCTCTTCGGTTTGTTCTAATAGGCCCGCTGATGTATTTAAAAACAAAGACGCCGGCGCCAATTGGAGCCATCAGCCCTCTCTGCGATCGTGGCGGTGGCCTGCATGGCCTCCATAAAGAGACTCATACCGTCAACTTAAAAGTGGCACAAAGAAAATGACAAGCCTATGAAGGCAGAAATTGAATTTAATTGGCGGAACAGTGGAGGTAGGAAAGGACTGTCTGATTCAAATTGGACAGGCGGGGATGAGGATGTCGGAGGCGCCACTAGCACTGCCATAATACCAACCTTGTCCTGTTTCTAACCCCAATGCTATCCTTAGACCCTGTAAAGAAAATGTAGAGATGTTTCAATTGATTATATAGTATATGTTTGAACATCCCGCAACCCTTGTGAGGAGCAAGCGGTTAAGAAAATGGATGGATGGATGTTTGAACATAACTATGCCAAATGACAGCCAGTTTTTGGACCTTGGCTTCAATCCGGTGTGGCCACTTTAGAGCCCCTCGTCTATCTCGCAACAACCCGCTCGTAAATATTCGAGCCAGCAGAAGCTTTCAAAGTTTATATTTTTGCCAGGGTTTGACAGGATTGTTAACACTCTTTTTTTGTGGTGTGTCAAATTTAGAAGCTATGTTTATTCTCACTTGAAGAGACGTGAAACCTAACACAATCTATAACCAGGTCTAAACACACTGAATTTTACAATCCTAAAATAGAGTGAATTCAGCCTTTTAAACACAGCACCAGTGCGCTTCCACCTCAGGCTGTTGTCATGGCAATGGTCACATTACAGTGCGGTCGCGATGGTCGGCTAACGCTTACTGCTTAGCCAGCTCTGTGGGGGTCGGCTTCATTCCATTTTTTTCCCCAGCACACATAAACTTAGCTCCAGCGCTAGGAATTGCATTTCTGTGGTCACCATGGCAACAACCTGAGGCGGACGCACCACTCAGGAGTAAAAAATGCATTTATTAATTTCTATATGCCTTATTTTCCTTGATCTCATTCAATAATGTAATTAATTTGTTATTTAAAAAATAAAAACAAATATTAGTAATATTAATAATTTAATGTTTGTAAATATTTTTAGAGAAAAATATTGGTTAGCTTATTGTTAATAATAAAAATTTTAAAATATGAGTAAAATAATTGTTTTAATTATTGAACAATTTTAACTTACGGTAAATGATTGGTTATTTGCTTCACAAAATGTTAGAAAAATATTGGAAAAATATTAGAAAAAGTATATGTAGTACATATCAATTCAATGTATTGAAAAGTATTTGTACATATCAATATAACGTGTTTGATTATGTAAATATTTGGTGACTTGATTTATTAAAAATAATACAATGAAAAATAATAAGCATAACATTTAACATTTTTTAAAAATATGTTGAATATATTTTTAAGTATTATGATAAAAATATTAAAAATAATTTTATATATACAGTACACTTGAAAAGTTTAGTTAAATAATTTATTAATGTATTAATTTTCAATATTAGCTAGCTAATATAATTTTTGTGGGGGATTGACTCCTGTTTTTTAGAGAAGAATGTTTAAGGGTTTAAAAAAATTCAACATGTTTAAATACTTATAATGGGTGTTAATTAGAAGTGAATTTTCACTTTTGCATCTGGCCTGGTCCCTCCTCCCCCATCAAAAATGGGGGTCCAGTGCGATTTTTAAAAGTTAAATATAATTACATTATTACAAAAAAGAGATTAAATCATAAAAGTATTAGTAAGATTAAACATTTAACCTTTTTTTCCACCATGTCTGTCAGTTTTGAAAGTCAAATGTGGCCCATGAGTACAACAGATTGGCCAGCCCTTGCTTGAGAGTTTTAAATTCACTCTGTCGAGATTCTTGTTTGCCAGCCGTCCAAAATCCGTCACTAAAATAAGGTCGTCTCCTCCTTTACTACCCCACTTTGGGCGGTTGCCCTGATGCTGAGAAGCCCGAGGCTGCAAAAGAAGGATGCGAAAAGATGTTCCTCCTCCTATTTCACATTCCGTCTCACTCCCCCTGTGGCCTCTTTTTCTAAGCTCCCCTCCTCCTCCTCCTCCACCTCCTTCTCCTCCTCGCCGTATTTGTTTCGCAAAACCCTCCATCTTTTCCTCGCTCCTTGGCTTGCCCCCCTCATCTATTATTTAACGGCACCTCTGGCTTTCTATCACCAAAGAATGAACCGAGGCTCCGGCCAGGCTCCTTAGCATTTTAATCAGCCCTAATGAGCTTCTAATGCTGAATAAACATGGTCACAACCAGCTGGTGCGGATGAAAGTGATGCTTTGTCGTACATGCGTGCCCCCCGTCTGCGCACCCCCAACGACTGTATGTATTATAGCCCCCTGAGACTCCCTGCTGCGAGAGGCAGAGCGCATGTAAGAATCAATCAGACAGCATCCGGCGACCAAAATATACATGAGATGAGCTCATGTTGATGTCGAGTCGCGGCTGCCGTGTCGGATCAATGTTAGATAAATACCACACAGATACGCTAGGCTGCATTTAGTCCTGGTACAGGCCAGGGGTACCTTCAAGTTTGGAAGAGTAAATGCGAGTCTAACCCTCAACTAAAACTTTATCCAAACCTATTACGAGCACAAGAACCTAACCTGGGTCGTTGGGTCCTAAACCTAAATTGAACTCTGGTACTAACACTGACTATAACCATAAGGTGACAACATTTAAATCGTTGGTGAACTGCGTCATAACTTCATAGAGTTTCATTAGTCATTTGTATTGATTTAACATTGTTTTTGGGCATAAACCTATAGCTATTCTGTATAAAATGTAGTTTTTGTTAACATATTTGTGTATCTGGCTCAGATTAATTGGATTTACATTATTTCCTTTGGGAAGTATTTTTTGTATTATTTCATCTACACTTGAGGCGAGGAAGCTAAGTGGGGAGTCAGGGAGACTGTCTGTCACTATAATTCACAAGTAAAGTCATCAATTGGGGTGATTGATTATTGCCAACAGTCTCAAAATACCTTCAATCTCCTTTATTACGGCCCATTTCCTTTCTTTGTGTCACTTGTTTCATTCTTGACAATCGCACCCTGTTTTTGTGGTTCAACAACAACTAGTACAGTACAGTACACTAGTACAGTTTCTCCATTGCAACACATCAGTGGATGTGCGGTGCTCAGTCACTTGGTGATAAGATTCGCCAACTGTAATTCTTCCCTGCTGGTCGCCCAGTTTGTAAATAAACCTAAAATCAAGTCCTAACCCTTAACATCAACCCGATGTGTTGTCAATGGAGCAATCATCCAAATCCATTTGCGTTTTTGTGTGTTTTTTTCACAACTGATGTCATCACAAGGCACTGAGTCACGTCGTTAACATGAATTGAACTTTTGGCACGCTGACATGACGATGTCGCGCTGCTTATGTAACAGACGCAGCCGTCCCGCCAACACACCCCGCGGTCCAGACCCAAGCCAGATTGCCATTGACAGCGGAAAATTGCTCCAGAAAAGCAACATTTGATTGTTCCCCCCCGCCCCCCCCCCCCTCCAGTAGCAACACACACATGCTGTAGTACCGGACATCCCAAGTGAAATGTCCCTTATATCACTGCTTTATTTATACTGTTAAACATCAAACAGAAACAACAGCAAAATCAAGAGCTGACACCCCCTCCCAGTACCCAGTTGTGCTCGTTCTTCTTACAAGTTAATTTACATCAGCGTGATAATATGTTTAGAAAGAAAAGATTGGGAGGAAGCATGGTAATGTCTTCATTTGTCTGAAGCTCATCCCTGCGTAACGTCACCGTGCCCGTCGGGTCTTGACGTAAGTACGTGATAAAAGTGATTTGATCGATTCAAACCGGAGGGCAGTATCAGGCTGAGTCAACTCATGCCACTGAAAAAAAAAGTGCTGCATTGTGCTGCGTCTGGGATGTAAAAGCACATTCATTATCTCCACCAAAAAAAAAAAGAAAGAAAAACACGCCAAGGTCACCCGGAGGCGAGTCCTCGTCTGTCTTTATCGTACAGAGTGTCCGGGTTACTGCATTCAGAATGACAATAAGGGTCGCCAATGGAGCCGTTGTGGAATTTATTCCGTATCCTTGTTGTCCATCTTCAGGTCAATATATTAGTACGCTCTTTGTCCGCACTAGTCAGACAGTTCAGCCCATTACTCGAACAACAAGGGTGCACTCGTAGAAAGACAGTGCCCTACTATTGCGCTTCATTGTCTTAATAGTGAGGACAAAACCATCCTAGTTTATCTTGGACCTTTCCATACAGCCATTAGAGCATTTATTCAATATCCTTGCACTATAAAACAAAGTTGTCTTACTAGTGTGCCTTTGTTGTTCTACTACTGCTCTGAATTGCCTTTGTAGGAGGATAGAGACGGTACTAGACATGTACCTGAAGCTGGCTATCTAATGTATATGGAATAACTTCTCAAAGAGCTTTATAGAAAGTTGTTTGAGAAATTATTAGATATACTTGCGTTATTAGTAAGACAGTTATTCTACTAGTACCCTGGATTCTCTTACAAATGAGGACAAAGAGCGTACTTGTTTGTACCGTCAGCTGGATTTCAAGGATACCGAATAAAAGGCACGGCTTTCCATGGGCTATACGCCTTGGAAAATCTTTGTACAGGAGCTTGTTTTATACATGTTGTGCTTCTCGCGGTCCACTTGTGAAGAAGACGTCGATTGGTTATAGCGTATAAAACATAGGCAGGTCCGTAAACCTGCTCGTATTCCCTTTGATTTGTGAGGTGGACCACGAAGTCCCCCCAAGTGGCCGAGCGCCAACGCTGTCGACATGGCATTCAGTTCTCCGGCAAGCAGGCACAAATCCAGTTTAGGAAAAATCCGTCAGTAAACTCCAAATCATAACGTGCTCTCCAGGAGCCACTCGGAGCGGGACAGCTTGTCGCGGGCCCGTTGAATGTTTGCGGCATTGTGAAACTGCGGTAGTTCCCCACTCATGGACAGGCTTCGCTTGGAGCGCAGGCTGGCCCCGGTTTTAGGGTACGCCACGTACAAGCGCTCCCTGGATGAGTCTGCGTTGAGGGAGTGTCTGCGGTTGACCCTGACGGCTCCCGCGGGAACGGTCATGTACTGGCGAGGGGCCTGGCGTGCCCGCGGGACCCTGGGAGCTGCAGTCCATTTGGGCGCTTGGGCACAGGATACCATGGGTGGCACCTTCGGTTCCGAGGAGTTGTTGCGGTTGACATTGTTGAGTTCAACATCCGCTTGCGCATCGGCTCGCCGGACCTCGGACGGTTTTGACGGGGCGATTGTGCGCTTCACCCTCGGGGCACCCGGGGAGGCCGGGTGCCAACTGTGGCTGGCGGCCGAGGTGGACACGGTGCAGTCGGGCAGGGAGGGTTTGGCGGTGCTGGTGTTGGCGGCGGAGATCACAACAGGTGTTCGCTGCTTGACTGGCTCCAGGGGGGGTAGAGCGACTCGCAGACACTCTTTGTCGTTCTTCTCTGGACGCAGGACCTGCTTGGACAGAGACTTGGGGAGTCCGCAGCCCTGAAGTTGCCCGTCGCTGCTCAGGGAACGAATGTCGCCCATCTCCAGAGCCTGTTGGGAAGATGATTAATGAGATACGATCATCCTGTGAACACTGTGTTTCAGAGTCAATTAAAATTCACATCACAGGACCAGAGTGATGACCCTCGTTGATGGCAATACATTTCCTGGGGGCATTACTGTGAGTACAGTTATATTGTCTGTGTTTGTATTCAGTCAGTTGCTGAAAGGTTTATAGCACCGCAACATAGATTTTAATTTGCGTTAGCTAATCGACTGAAAAGCTAAGATATAGTATAAAGTTGTAATTCCTTTAGTTTTTTTGTTTAGTTTGTCATTAAACTTAAACTAATATCTGTTTTAAGAATAAAGTATTTACAATTTCTATCGTGATGGGGGCTGGACCGCCACTGCGCCAGGCTAACCTTATCTGCATCTCCCTGGTTGCACACCCGGTAGCGCACAATGAGGAAGATGATAAACGCCAGCACTGAAGCCACGATAATTCCTCCGATGATGACCACGATGGTCCCACCCAGGAACTGGGACTGCATGAAGTGGCACCTCAGGTACTGCGGCTCGGTGGTGAAGTGGACGCAGCCGATGACCCGGGTGGCGGTCAACGAGGTGACCTGGTCGTCGTAGATGGCCAGCACGCACAGGTCGTATTGCGTTCCCGCCGCCAGATTGTTGACCAGGATGCTCTCACTGGTCGGCGGGATCATTCTGGAAAAATACGGACGGGATTAGAGTGTGTACGTACTATGTACGTATATGTGTTTGTATAAGTACATATATACATACAGTATATGATAATTATACAAATAGTTATTTTATATATTATACACGATAATGGGTTATTTTTGTTAGTTTTTACATTTTCTGGAAATGACCTCGGCCATCTGTCCTGCTTCAAAATTAAATGCCAATCAAATTTTCCCACCCCTGGATTAGCGCCTCAACAGATTATGCAGTTGATTGTTTGGACGTTGACAGTCGGCCATCTAAGACGTGCCTGCGTTTCATCATCGGTGACGTTTGATTCATTCGAGGCGGCGTCTTTCGTGATGAAAGGTTTGCTATTAAGGATTCTGTCTATCTGTCTATCTTTCTTGCATTGCGGCTCCACACCAAAAACACGCTGTTGACTGCATAATTTTTGTCGCCGTTCTTCCTATCATGTCCTGGTGATGAGCGTCTAAGTAGAGAGTAAAAGAGATGAAAGACGCCTGGGATGCGTTTTCTTTTTTTGCCAAACGCCGGCCGGGCTGACGGCGCTTTCATCTTCAGCTTAGTGCTGACATTTGTTATTTTTGATTTTGTTGATTAAGCATTATCAAGGCGGTAAATGGTACACTCCGGCAAAAGGGGATTATGAGTTGAAGAATGAGAAGTGGGATGCGGTGCATTAGTACTCCTGATGGGATTAATGGACACCGCAAATAATCACAGAGACAGTCCAGTCCCAGCCCGTGAGACCAAATACCCAGAGGGACTTAAAGTGTCTTCCTGAGTCGGTAAAACAACGGGTGTGGCAGTTTTAATCAAGCGGTTGAGGTCAACTTGAGTTTAGCAAGTTTGGTTTGGGGCGGAAAGCTCGTCAAAGGTATTGGGTTTGACGCTCCCTTATGGTGTGTAGACTTTTCTCAGAATTTCCCTCTTGAAATGACAGTTTCTTATCTTAATGATATTTGCTTATTTGTCCAACTGCTAATTTAAGGGTTTTATTGTAATAAAATATATTTGTTTTCTTACTTGAAACTTAATTCTCCCAAAATTACATCTTTTTCTCACATTCAACTCGACTTTTCAGAAAAGTAGTCCCCCCCCATTGAAATGTTTTGTTCATAACTTTAAACACAAGTTGGTTTTTGTTTAGTTTTCTTTATTTTATTTTGTAATTCTGATTGCATTGTTTTCTCATAAATTGTGGGAAAAATCCTCATAATATTGCAACTTTAATTATCAAATTTTTTCTCTAAAAATGTTCAGATTTTGTACTTCATTTTTTTTTTAACTTATTTAACTTTATAATACAAATTACTTTTTCATAAAAATATATTTTTATTTTAAGATTGTTTTCTAGTCATGTAATTTTTTAATCATTTTCCCCCTCTCTCAGCACACTAACAATAGGTGGGTTAAAACTAACCCAAATTGGTTTATTTTTAACCCAGTCATTGGGTTATTACTGGTATATCACCATCTCAACAGTAGTTACCTAGCAGGACACTTTGGTGAATTAAGCCAGTAGATTAGTTAAATATTTTGCGCAAATGTTGCTTCAAATTATGTACAATTCTGGGTTGTTTCAACTATAGTGATTATTGGGTTATTCATTTGACCCAACGTTTTGGGTTAAATGAAAAACCCAACCTCCAAATTCCAGCAGAATTCCAAATTCCTGAACGCGAGGCAAACGTGCTAACCACAAGACCACCATGGTGCCCCTGGTTACCAAATGTATACCCTTAATCCTCACCTGTACACCAGCGAGTCATCGTAGGTCCCGTTGTACTGGATCTGGAACATGCGGATGCCTGGAATGTTCCTCTGGAAGTTGAAGTGGACCATGGCCGAGGTGGACGTGGCCTCGGCTATGACCACCTTCTTCTCCGGGCCCGTTTTGGTGTTCCCCAGAGGCACCCCGCCACCTGGACCCTCCGCCCCTGTCTTGGTCACGGTGGCAATGTCCGAAGACCCGGGGTCGGGTTCCTGCTCGGCGGCTGTATTGTTGGTGATGTGAGGCAGCTTCGTGATGACCAGGTCCACCTTCTGCTGGGCTTCGCCGGCCGGATTGGATGCCACGCAGGTGAAGGACCCTGCAAAGAGGTAAAATTATTTGATGAGTGCCCTTGCTTGCTTCTTTTTATCGCAACCTACAAGTACCGGCGGCCCTATTTCTAATCCGGGGTTGGACAAAGTACAATTTGCTCCATTCTGTAATCCAGCCTGTTGAGCTGAATCAAGAGACTGCAATAATTATGTTACTTTAGCACTTAAAATTAGTTTATTGATATACATGTTTACATATTTATTTCCTTGTTAATTACAAAAAAAAACATTTCAAAATGGTGACTGATGGTTAATTCACTGAGCTCATTAAATATTTATTTATTGAGAACTGTTTAATTAGTTATTGTAATAAAAATGACAAATTTCCATATACTGTGGATTTTTGTATTCATTTATTATAATCTAATTATAAATTAATTATCAATAAAATTATATATTTTATATGCATTTAATTTTTTTAGTATTATTATTTAACTGGTTAATTAATTTACTGTATATTATAAAAAATAAAAATAGATTTTATACAAAACAATTTTGAATTATTTTATTAATACAGTAGCTGTTTAATGATATATATATTTTTAAATGACAATAACTTGCTTTTTTTCTTTTTTTTTTTTTTTAATTATTATTAGAATAATCTATTTTTAAATCCACATATGACCCCGAGCTCAATCTACAAATAACCTGGCCCATCTGTCCATTTTGAAAATGTGGGCCAAACATTTTCCCACCACCTCCCTCATCCTGAGAATAGAAATGTGTTTATGTGCGTTTAAAACAACACTGTTTAGGTCCATTACGCCTACATTTAAACGTATTTACAGCGAGCTTCATTTAGCACAAACGCAGCAAAAGGTTGAACATTACAAAGGTAATAAAAAGCTGAGCCGCACTTGTTAATTGGACTATTTAATGGTGCTGCATCTCAGACGCTAAGCGTAAGAACACTGAGCACCAAGTCAATAAATATTTTTAGCCTTTTTTTTTCCTTTAATGCACAATTACACTTCCCCCACCGCCCCCCCGACTGAATATAGAAAGGAAGGCACAATGTTTGGGTTTCGCAGGTGGGTTGAGCAATTGGTTGTTATTTTTGCAATCAAGCTGGATCGTGATAGCTTGTTTTCTCATGCAACTCAGAATATCAAAATATATCAACAGGTCATTAAAAGTGTTTTTACTATTTAAAAAAACTGAAGTACGTTGTGTTGGTGATTTTCCCAGGTGTGTTTACATGCAAACTATTCTTTTCTGGCACGCGAACAAAGACCGCACGGTAGCTAACCTGTGGAGGTACTCCAATTTGAAGAGACATTTGTTATGTCACACTTCCAAATCTTTAAATATTTAAGCCCCTTAAACACACTTTAATCTGTTTTACCACATGAACGATCAAGGTGTAATGTTTTATCAGGTGTAGTATTCTTCTGTAGTCTGGCATGCTAGCAAGGAAGCTAAAAGGTAGCTAACCATGACAAGGTGTGGTTTCACATTTAGTCTGGAAATGAAATGTACTTTTTGACAACCAACTCAAAATATTTTAACATGTCCTTGAAGCTAGATCTGTTTTTAGCCACACAAACAACAACAGTACAATCATACCAATGTGTTACTGAGTATCACCAGTGTGTTTACAAGTGTGCTATTTTTGTCTGGCTTCCATTTCCAATAAGAAGGCTAAAGCAACGAACCACGGCAAGCTATGGTTTCATATTTTGTTAGGAATGTTTTGGTTGGTTGGTTGGTTGGTTGGTTGGTTTTGCATTATGTAACTATTTAACCACAATGGAAGCTCTTATTAAAAAAACCGTGGAAAGCGGTGGTTTGACATTTAGTTAAGAAAAAAGTTTTCTCACCGAGCTCAAAATATTTCAACATGTTCTTGAAGATGGAAGCTGAGTGATGTGAAAATGAATTTAAAAATACATACACTCACGAGTCATAACTTAGCACATGCTAATGAGGTCCGATACAGTAGTTGTCTCAAACTAGTCTGTCTGCAAAATAGGATGATGAGGCTCAGTTCTAAGGGGTATTCAATGTGTGAATGCTGATGAGCACTCCATTCTGTTTCTGCAGTAAAAAATGTATTTTTACTATTATTATTATTCTGGTATCTTGTTTTTGACCTTCCAAAACTTGCACATATATCAAATGAATCCACTGTCAAAATATACAGAAATCCCACAGTATGCGACATCACATACAAAAAAATTCTGAGGCCATCTTGTTTTCTTCACTCTTTTTCATTTGAATGCAGGCCAGGTACTATGAAAGGCGTATCATGACTAATAGACAGAAAAGAAAACATGGAATGCCTAAAAGCTCTGTTTTTGGCAGTACAATGCAAAATGTCATGGCACACCCCCAATAAAAAATGTCACATAAAGTGTATTAAATATGCTGAAATAATGATGAGCTCAGTTCAGTTTACTCACAAATTGGCTTACCCAATGTGAAATTTGAGCTTGTGCAATTTGCTCAATCAAATCAAATCAATTTTCCCCATAGAAATGAATTGGGTGAATCTGCATGTGAGCACCTTGGCATGAGTTGCGGCCTAAAATAACTCCTTACAAGTGTTTTTGTATTTATTTGACTATCTAATCTTGTGTACGCTCAAAACCAACCTGAGTCCTTGACAGTGCTGATGTGGATGTCTAGTGTGCCGTCGGTGTGCACGGATGCTCTGGAAGAGTTAGACATGAGTCGCCCGTCGGGAGCGATCCAATGGATGATGGGGTCCGGGTCCCCTCGAGCTTTACACCGTAGCGTCACGCTCTGACCCTCCAGGGCCCGCAGCTCCTACAACAACAACATCAGGCTGATATATTGACCACGTTTTGGCTTTTACAGCTCTGTTCGCTGTAAACGTAATCGACTATTGATCACAGTCGTAACGTTGAATTAGCGCGTCAGCGGGGGCGTCGATACGGCGGCAAACACGCGTGAACGATAAACGTCCGCCGTGATGTAAAAGAGGCGTGAGATACGGCTGTTTGTTGCGCCGCCTCGATTGGATCGTTTTATTTGGATGTTTTGCTAGACCTCATCACCGTAATGGCAGATCTATCACAATCCAGCAAATAGCTTATTACAATCTTGTCAACAAGCGGGGTACACACATACAGTACTGAGTTTTAACGTGAGGAAGCCACACAAGTGTGTGCATACAGCTCTCAAAATGTGTACTGTGTAGTGTATCAACACAGCACACGGCACACATAACAGTAAAGTTTTGCAACACTTGAAAATGACCAAGTAGAAGTAGTAGTGGTAGATTGTTCAAGTATTATTAGTAGCTGTAGAATAGTAGTTGTAATAATAATAACAGTAAGTAATAGTAAGCAGATGTAGTCGAGTGGTAGTAATTGACGAATTAGTACTACATATTGGAAATAGCAGTAGGAGCAGTAATAGTAAAACGTAAAACGTCGTAGAAGTAGTAGTTGAAATAGTGGTAGTAGTAGTTGTAGTAGTAGTAGTAGTAGGAACAGTAGTAAAAAAATATTATTAGTAGTAGAAAGTAGTGGTAGTAGTATTTATAATAGCAGTACGGGAGAAAGGATGAAGGTAATAAGGCTCAAATTTGAACAGTTTATCGGTCTGCACAAACCACACAGCGCAGAAAAATTGCTGAGTATCACATTTTAGAGACATCTGAGTTCTGGGCCTTTGCTGACCTTGATGGCAAGGGTGGGAAAATACTTAAAAAATGCTTCGGACCCACGTGTGTACCCCACACCACAGGATAATTACTCAGGATAATCTTTTATAGACATCGATAATCTGTTCTGTGCTGACTTTCATTCAAAGGGATGTGTCGGGGTAAATTTGGCCTAATTTACAAGCCTTTAAAAGTTGACGCCTTGGCAATGGGACTTGCTTCAGTTTTGCAAACATAAATACTGAACAACATTGACATTTACGATTGTCAACCCGACACAACGGCTAATCAAGCCCTTGGTGACTTTGATCACAAGGGAAGACAAAATGCTGAAATTCTGCAAAATGATCACTATATAGATACCCGACTTTATTTTTGGTAAAACTTGTCTACAGTATATGTATTTTACAAAATCCTATTGACTGAGCCGCCCAGGGAATTCCTGTGAGCTTTAAAAGTCTGCCAAGTGTGATATTTTCTGTGAGGCTACAACGAATTAATCGAGAGTTTTGGGGGGTCACACCTGAGAGTGCCTGGTGATGAGAGGAGGCTCGCACAGGAACTCCTCTTCCGACACGGTCCAGAAATAGCGTCCGGCGAGGTGTTGAGGCGAAGCGCAGGTCTCCAGGTCGTCCTCGCGCCGCAACCTCCGCAGCCAGAGCAGCTCACAGTTGCACCTCAGCGGATTCCCGCCGAAGCTCAACGCGAATGAAGTGGGCCCCATGATCCCCGAGGTGGCCAAGACCCCCGCTCTTTGGAAAATGGCAGAGGTGGAGGACACCAGTTACAAGCCTGTACTAGGGCTTGAACTTGCTTGCGTAAAACTTGTGAAAGACTTGACGTTGTATTCGTGTGATTCAACTTGACTTAGACTTGAAGGTTGAGAACTTAAGACCTGAGACTTACCTCTGGAAAATGGGGTCCGGGGGCAGCTTCTGCAGCTTGTTGGAGGTCACATCCAGCCTCTTGAGCTTCTGTAGACCCGAGAAGGTGCCCTCTGGGATGTAGCTGAGCATGTTGTGGTCCAGGTTGAGGGTGTGGAGGCTGGACATTCTCTGGATGGCCACCCAGGGGACGCTCTCCAGGTTGTTGTAGGACAGGTCCAGCTCCTCCAGGGCGGTCAGGTCGTTGAAAGCGCCAATCTGAATGTGCGTGAGCTGGTTGTTGTTGAGGATGAGGTGGTGCAGCTTGGACATGCCGCTGAAGGTGTCGTTGGTGATTCGCGTCAGCCGATTGCTGTCCAGGTGAAGCGCCCGCAGGTTCTCCAGGTCCTTAAATGCGTGCGGCACGATGGTCCCGATGGTGTTGCGAGAAAGCGTCAGGTCCACCAGCTTGGTCATGTTGGCGAAGTCCTTGCGCTTGACACTGGTGACGAAATTATCCCCCAGCCGCATTTCCACCGTGTGCCGGTCGATGTTGGGGGGCACGAACAGCAGCCCCTTTTTGTCGCACAGTGTAGCCAAATTGGGGTTGAGCACCTGGCACACGCAACGCTTGGGGCAGACTTGAACCTTGTGGGCCTTGACAGCCGCACAGACGACCATCAGATAAAGCAGGAGGGTCTCCATTGGACTTGTCATTCACGTGGTTACGCCTGCGAAGATAAGGTAGAAAGAAACACGGATAGAAGGAAATGGTTTATCGAGCAGAGACTGCGCAGCGCTGTCATCGCTATTAAACATTCATTTGTCTTGCTGGGGGAATTCGCTCCCTTCAAGACAGAGATGCTTTTGAGCCTGAAGCGCTTTACAACCGGATTGTAAATAGAATCATAGGCTCAGCACTGTGTCCAAATTGTAAGCAGGGGGTCAGCAAACAATGAACGCCGTGCAAATTAGACGTGGAACTAATTAGTCACCTGCAGACTTCAGAGAGCTGCATGGCTGCTTTGTGTTGTATGGTTTTTGGAGCCGTTTAACACTTTAAAAAAAAAAAAAAAAAAAAAAAAAAAGGAAGCCTTTATGATACCCTGTAGTGGGTTATCAGGGCCAACAACACCTACATGTACAACCTAAATTTTAATATTTATGTTCCATGAAATTGTATTAATTTATCCCCAACAGTCTGTCCCTTTCATTATTTTGCATTTTACTTGGCTGCGCTGCTACCAGTCCATATGGATTTTTATTTATTTTTTAAATCAAATCATACATCCGTCTCTTGATGTCAACTTTGGTCCATCCGCTGATTGACTTGTCAGAGCAAAGCACATCTGTTGTGATCTGGACACATAAAATTTAATAATCAGCATCTCTGGTAAGATTTTTTTTCCCCATGTTTTTGTCATGTTATCCGATAAATATTGATTCTGAACTGCTCCAGATGATGTACGCGGTCACAGCTGCATGCTGTTATATTGCGTTTTGGTGTAGTATTGATGTTTTATATAATTGTGATGTGATAGCGGTAGGGAGGGGTAGATTAAGTCAGGTAAGTCTCCACTGCCCGCCATTTGTTCAACCAGATAGAAGGCACTAGTGTGGAGACAAGCAGAAAGTGGTGACATTTAACCAGGTACAAGACCAGTTAAGACCGAGGTCTCATTTATGGTAAATGCTACTTCATTTATATAGCGCTTTTCCACCTTACAAGGCCCTCAAAGCGCTTTACATTGGACTACTCATTCGACTACTTCTCTACCACTGAGCCACGCCACCGATGGCCTGGCCAGATGGTCAGCAGCATAAGTCTCACAAAACAGCTATTACAAATAAAACAGTGGATAAAACACTTTTACATCAATTAATTATTAAGCACAGGAATTTTTAATGCAGTATCAGGATGTACCCCGCCTTTCTCCAGCTAGGATAGGCTCCAGCACACTCGCGACCCTAGTGAGAGTAAGCAGTATAGAAGATGGATGGATGAATTAAAAACGCAGGCGCTGTCCAATAGATTTCTGTTCTCTGTCCCTGTTCCAAACAAAACAGGATGTGTTTGTTTCAGCTCCGTTTGAAAAGCGTTGGAGCAGTATAACTAAACGCTCTTTTATCCAGTTCAGTCTGGAAATAAGGAACAGTACGACTGAAGCTGTCACGTGGCCAATGTTGCAGTGGTTTTTGGTTGTTAGGAGAAAAGAGCCGAAATAGGATGAAAGCAAACCAATGAGGACCTTGTAGACCAGGGTCAGCCGGTGTGTGCACCTGCATACAATCAGAGAGCTGACTAGCTTTCACATACAGATCACAATGTGTGAGCTAACTGCAACTGATGAACGCCAATCCTGCTTTTTGTCATGACCATCCCTTTCACACAGTTTCTATAAAATTTAGTGCATCAGGGACGTTTCTTTCACGTGGATGCCCACATTGAAAAAAAAGAAAAAAAAGTCTGTGCCAGCAGACATCAGAAATTTGTTAAACAGTGACAAATGCTTTTAACACAAAATGGCAGGACAAGTGAGAGTCAAGTGCTGAACTTCACAAACTTGTCCTGATTATTTATTCGCATAACCACTGTCCCACCTCTGTTGGGCCTCTGATGCTACGAATTCTGTGGCAGTTTGTTTCACTGGAAGCAAGATTGCGTTGACGGGCAGTTTGAAAGGGGCTCACGTCTCGAAGCCGGCCTGGGAATGCCAATCCCGCCTTTCTGGTTTGCTAATGCCGCCACTTTTATGTTTGCGTACACAAGGATGAAAGTCTGAAGTGTCCATCCGAGGGCCTGATCAGAATTAGATAGTTATCTCCCGGGATCATGCGGCCAAAAGGATGGGATGATTGGGCCCAGTGGCTCTGCGACGATGTGCTCAGCCTTGCTATTGATTTTTTTTCCCTCTCTCTCGCTACTCTTACTTATGACACAGTTGAGACGGGGGATAACGAGAGATCCATTTGATGAATCCCGAGAACTTGTCAGAGGGGATAGAGCATCAAGTGGAGATCGTATAGCGACTGTCAAGAACTGGAATTTTGAGTCATTTTTCTGTCTTATATCCCACCAAAGTGAAGACCAATCCAATCAAATGCTGAAAGCAAGAGATCCCCATCCCATAACTGCAGTAAAAATCTACAGACTAACCTTTAAATACAGACAAGAAAGGTCTGATTTAGGGTTATGGCTGGGTGGTTTGCTCGTAATGCCTCCATTGTCGGCACTGCGTCTTGACAGCGTGGATAAAAGTCTGGCCTCAGCACGGCGCTCCGCCAAATGAATACTGCCATGATTCCAAAAGCCAACACGTGTCTAATAACCTCGATTGTCGACGCAGGAAGAAAACATCAGACGGGACGGCGACGTTTTGGGGGTCAATGGCCGCGGTTACACTCTGACAGGCGGGGAGAATGTAGGACAGAAGGAGGTCAGGTTTGAAACGCGCCGTGATGATGATGATAAGGGAGAGATGATATTGTCGCAGCGAGACTGCTGGGTATGACATATCTTATGAGTACTGCTGATCAAGCTGCAGTGAGGAGACACCCTCACCCAGTCCCACACAGAAATTATCATGACGTGTGAATGTTGAGACATGCTGTCATGGAGCTGAAAAGAGAAAGCTAGAAATGTCTTTCAGACCATATTTCCAGAAATTGCAACATTGGCCATGATCTGTTCATTAATTAGTCTTTGGATCATACCAGACACACTCTGTTACTTAAGTATAAGTACTCTAGAGTAAGACTCTAAGTAGACTTTAGCAAAAGTAGAAGTACAGAGTCTACGCTTTACAGCCTTGTAAAGTGGAAATGAATGTCTTCTACATTTGACACACTACAAAGAAGAGTGTTGTTAACAACCCTGGCCAATTTAAATGACTACAAAAATTGTCAAGTATTCAAAATGAGGCTTCAAAATCATGCAAAATCAAGCCGTACCCTCTCCGCTCAGATTCTGTGGGTGTGTCCGCTGAATGTGCTGTAACCACGCCCCACTCAACAATCATTCAAATACTACTTGTACAACCTGTTTTTAACCACAAAAATATATCCACTAAAATTTCTGAGTGGCTGGAACATCCCACTTGATCGTAGCAGGACTTTTCCATGCGGTGACAACGAGGCACTCTAAAGCAGCCACCTAAGCCAGATGCTCCTGTCTACAACTGGCTGTCATTTTGGTGTGTTTTTTTCCCCTTCTTTCACCTTCTCTCCATGACATGCGTGCACTCACAGTTGACAACAAGGCACTCTAAAGCAGCCAGGTCAGCAAACTATCAGAAAGGAAGATGCATTTTCATCAGCTTGTGGGCATAGCTCACCAGCTAACTGAACATCACAATTGCCCTGGATACTAAGGAAAGTAAAAGATAAAATTTATTTTTACTGTCAGCTATCAACGTTAAAGAAAACTGATTGCTCAGGTAAAGTCCAGATATCTATCTACATAAGAAAGGTAAAAAAGTATTCTTAAGTGCTTTAATCCAACACGATGCCAAGACAGCCTCGCTTTCCTGCCTGTGATCTCACCTGACGATCGGGAAGAAAACATTTCAGAAGCGATAAGTGTTTTTGGCTGAGAAATTAAGCAAGCTCATCACGCTAAATTGTCAGTGGAGAATCAACCTGGAGAGACCAAAGCAGACTTAGTAATACGTCTGCCAAGATTTTATGCGATGAGGATCCTGTTCGTGTTGAATACGAACAGACTTGAGATGCATAGTTTGGCAATGATGAAGATCTGAGGTATAGAAATGGATGTTGATGAAAATCTGTAGTGTATAGAAGAGTTATAGAAGTAGGCTGTTGTTTATGAGCCTTGGCTTTTCGGTACAGAAGTTCACATTGATGTGGATCTATGGTACATAGCTTCATGTTTATGAGGATTTGAGGTGGAAGTTCCCGTTGATGAGGATTTGCAGTACAGAAGTTCATTTGAATCAGGATATGTTCTCATGGTTGAGAATCGGATGTACAGAGGTTTATGATGAGCCTCTGAGGTGTATACGGTAGGTTTATGTTGATGAGGATCTAAGCTAAAGTCTATATTGACATAGATGAGATGTTTTTAACGAGGAACCGAGGTGTATATGTTCTCGTTAGTGTGAAGCGAAGTTCACATTGACGCTGATGAGGTGTGTATGCTGCTAACGAAGATCCGAGATGTGTATGATATGCTGATGAGGCTCTGAGGTGCAGTTCCATGTTGCGTGCTGCTCTGAGGCTGACTGACAAGGCCTCTGTTGATGTGCAATGAGGCAGAGACGACCTGCAACTTCCAGGCTCAAATTGCGCTCAAGACGTGATATTGATTCAGTGTGTGGAGATTGAGGCCTTTTCACGCTCTCTCTCCCTCTGCCCGTTCCCGTGGAAAACTTGGTTGAACGTGACGCGAATGGTTACCACCATAATCCCCCGCACCGCCAAAACAGGACAGGAGATATCCGACACCGTCCCCACTAATTTGCATTTAATTACTGGCGTTCTGCTGGGATTTGCATAACAGGTTGCGCTCGTCAGGTACACGAACAAATAAGCAGATAATCAATCAACGTGCTCATCAATCACGCTCTTCATCTTTTAAATGTCAAACCGACGCCGGAAAGTCATTATCCTGCATATTGGGTGTGCTCATTTTGCCGCGGATAAGCCTGGAAAAAAAAAAAAAAAAAAGCACCGCATTGACCGTCATCTCCTGCCCAGTCAATCACATGTTGCTTTACTACCTCCCAGCTTGTCTTTGCGCCCCCGTAGTACACAACAGACTGACAGCGCACGCCCACACGTGCGCTCCAGTGGGCGGATCGCTGCCTAATAAAGGCAGTTCACCCCCCCTCACACATCTATGGAAACAGGCGACTGCAGCATAGCAGTGGTTTACAGTAGCAGTGGATATCTCTTCTCTCCCAGGGGCGGCCTTCTCAGAGAACAGAAAGCACAGCATAGCGTGACTCGCCTTACGACCGGGGGGCACGGGGGAAATGTTTTCCGATGCTGCAACTTGTGTCTAGAGAGCCTCGGCAAGCCGGCATCCGGTCAGAGAATCATGGGAAGGTCACGCGAGGCAAATGGGATTGTCAAAAAGAAGCTAAAGTGAAGTAGACAAAGACACACAGATTTTCCCCTGCTCAGAAATCGCCCTCGACAATTGTAAATGTTAAATATTTTCCAATACGCAACTACAACGAGCTTCTTGATTGGTTATGCGTTTCAGATTCATGACACAATCACAGAATTGATGATGGGTCCATCTCGGAAGATGATCTGGATATCCTAAATACTGAACAGGTTTAACATTTGCAATTGCCATGAAATGACTTTTAACTCGAGGATAATCATTCCGGATCATCTTTTTGAGATGCTAGGGCATACTTGGGCAAAGTATGACTTGGGGGCCACATCCAGCATATCCACAGGCTATGACTGGCCCTCACAGTGACCCTGAAGTCAAAGTAAAGTACGCTACGCTTTAATTTAAAGTTCTCTTTTTCATTTTACATGCACACGAGAGGATGCGAGTATAACCAAGGCAGCAAGCAAGAGCTACGACTTGTGTTTGCAGTGTTGTCAATTTAGCAATGTTTTTGTTATATTTAGCAATTTTTCAGACACCGCTAGCATTTCTTTTCCAAAAAGAGACTCATGACAAAAGTTGTGCTAATATGAGCAACATTCTTATTTTCTGCATCGATGGCAGATGATTTGGCTAAATAATGCAAATTAGGTTTATACGCTGTACGTATTGAGCACATTATAAGGCATCAACGTATTATAAATCACCGCTAATAAAATTATACTTTCCACTTATCTAGTTCTGACCAGGAGCGGCTAATATGAGTTGGAGGTTGACGCACAAAATTAATGCTAACTGAGAATTTTTGTAGATGTAATTTGAATGTGCTTATAATTTTGTTAAAAATGTGTTGTTCCTAATTATAACAACATCATGCACCAGGGGGCTCAAATTTGGCCTGATTATCGACCACATAGCGTACGACAATCAGTCTATTAATCACATCCGATAGTCCAGCCTTTGTTGGCTATGATGGAAATAGAAAGAAAAATGTTCACATATTGCCTGATTGTTGATATGTGCCAACCCCTCATCACTGGATAATCACTCAGGATCAGCATCATTTAAAGGTCTAAAAATCGAGTCTTAGCTGACTTTGATCACAGGGGAAGAAAATTCAGCCCAATTGTCTATGTGTGTACCTCGATGGATACATTCTACACCACAGGATATTTGCTCAGGATAATCTTTCAAAGACATCCGATAATCTGGCCTTTGCTGACTTTGATCGGAATGGCGAGAAAATGCTCAGATTTGGCCCAATTATCAATTTGTGTGTACCCCACACCACAGGGGGATCAGTCAGGATAATCCTTTCGAGGCATCCGATAATCAGGCCTTTGCTGACTCAGAAATGCTCAAATTTGGCTCCATTGTAGCGATGTGTGTACTTGCACAAAACAAAACAAGCTGCAAGGTGGCTGTAAAACGGCTCCAGCAAAGCATTTTATGAAAGTGACCCAGCATAGATTCTGCGACGTCTGCCTCGCTAACACTTCTCCATGCGCTGTGACGCTCCTCCGAACGCGATAACTCTTGGGTGACAGCCGCGACGCCATGGCAACACTGAAAAACGTCACATTGAAGGGAGCGTGAGGGGGAGGTGAGATGCAATCAGGGGAGGGGGGCTGGTTTTCAAGATCACCTAATGACATTTATAACAAAGAATCCCCAGAGGAGAGAGAGCACCCGGACAATTTAGTCACGGATAACAAATGAGGTTCTGCTTTAAAGCCCGCTAACATTGTCAGGGTGCTATTACTTGCTAATGGTGAGAGACAGCCGTTGACACTAATGCTGCTGATGCTACTGCTGCATCAATTTCTTATTGTTAGCTGGCCAAGCCTGCAGGTATTGTTTTGATCGCCCTTGGCAGGATTAGCCAAAAAACAACCAATTAACTAACCGAGCGAACCATAACACATTACCATGGAAATTTCTATACTGTTGGCACATTTGCCAAGAAAGAATCCATTAAAATTTGATATCTAGATAGATACAAACGTGACTTGAGACACAAGTAACACATTTGTATCCCAAATTGTCTTTCCCCATTGAAATAAATGGAAATACATCTAATCCGTTCCATCCGCCCCTACAAACCCCCCCCACAAAATATGCTTTTTAACAGGTTTTTTCATAAGAAAAACTGCAATTAACAGTATTGCGCTATATAAAAACTAGGGATGTACCCATATCCAAATATCACAATATGATATTAGCACAATTTGAAACTCATGATACGATAATTATCACAACAATATTGTGGGGAGGTTGACGATACCAAAAAAGGTCACAATATTGTAAAAAAAAAAAAAAGAGAGCTCAGCCTCATACTAAAAAAACAACAACACAATATTGGGGTTTGCACATTACAGCAATGCATATAAACAACCTACGAAATCTAATAAGACTTAATATTGAGGCACTTACTTGCTAATACATAGGCCTATTGACTTGGTTCATAAGCATATTACTTTCCCACTCATCTGACCATTAGCGTGGATTTTAGACGTAGAAGGGCCAAAACATGCCTCGTGAAAATTAAATTGCACTAAAAAACTAGCCACCAGAGGGTGCTAGAACTGCACAAATGAAAATCAACCTGACTTTTGGAAGAGATGTGCTGCTTTTAATATTGTGACATGATGACGACGATATATTGCGGCACTTTTAATAACGCGATATTGCCGTTATCTTTACATCCCTAATAAAAACTCACGGTAATAACATTCTCTCCCCACTTAGCCTGAAACCATGGAAAATTGCAAGAGCAAAACACGACTGTACCTTGGGTGCAGTCATGCCCCTGTTTCACCAATCCAACAGAAGTAGAAGTCACATTTGAGTCCATTTGACCAATCAAAGAGAGCCAGGTGGTCACATGACCACACACAAATTCTCCATGGCCTCACACACAGGCAAGTGACTATTTTTTTGTGAAAAGGACAGGGAAAAGAACGGATGTGTAATTTCTGCTTTTGAGCCTATTGTGCTGTTTCATGAGTGTAAACAAAGAAATTAATTTAGGAAGGTTCTTGTTGGGCTTAATTGTGTTATTTTATAAAATTTATTGTGTTGTTGTCTCGGGTAAAGTGATATTGTTGGGTAATACCAAAATTTCCACATGACTATTTTATATTTTTGTCTCAGTGACCTTCATGCTTTGATTAAAAAATAAACATGTACTTGAGTAATTTTTCACTGAAAAATTGCAGTCTTACTTACTTTTACTTGATTCATATCATTAACTCATTCACTCTCAGCCATTTTCACTGAAGCAACCCACTTCGCTCCCGGCTGTTTTACTGGACTTTGACTTATCTAGCAAGGCCTACAGAATATTGTTTCTATTGGTATAAATACATGGAATCTACCAAAAGAAAGTTAGTCTCTTCTAACTCTACTATACTCTGCTGCCACCTGCTGGCCTTATTTTATTTAATTTTTTTTAAATAAATGACGTTGCTTTAAGCCACCTCTTCATGTCAGAAGCTGCATCAATGCTCTTGTATTAAAAAAAAACAAAAAACGTGTAAACACGTTTTTGGTTGTGAAAGACAAAGTATTAAAAAACGGTTTTACATGTTTTTGGGTTTGAATGAGTTAATTTTTATAAGATGCTTATTCAATACAGTTTGTGGCTACTCCAACCAACCTCTGATTGCAATGATATGCTGCAGTGCAACACAACACTCTTGTTTTTTTTCCTTTTCATTTCAGGTGGGGGACGGCATCTCATATGCAATTTTGGAGGCAACTGCAATTTCTCTGTTTTGACTGGATGTCAAGGTATCGTCCCGTGTGTGTGTGTGCGTCATACTAAGCAGACCCTGGTGCATCAAGAGAAGTGCTGTTCATCAGCATTTACAAGTCTCCCCTGCCATTTTGCAAGTGTTTTCCTTCGCACGGCATCCGAGCGGCAAGCGAAAGTCAGGGTAGGATGGCGAGGAGCAAACAGACTCGCAACCCTCCTCATATTTTCCGACGTCTAGCTGTCTAGAACAGGCAGGAGACGGAGCTCAAACACTCATCTGCATTCCGCCGCCGCTCTCGTGCGATCGCACCCCTGATGTGAGGGGAGGGGGCTTATGACCTGGGATTTTCTCTCACAGAAACCTTGAAAAGCACTCTGGAATATCAATATGAGATACGCACTCTCATTCGACCGTTTAATTCCTCGCGGGCGCGCTGCATGGAGGATTTTATGTATAGAAGGAGTGAAAGAAAAATAAGTTCAATCCCTTCCCACGTTGCGTGCAGACAAAACCCTGTAACAGCTCCTTTGTCGCGTTTTGCGGCAAAACGAGGACGAGCTAAATTGAAAGTGATAGCAACACATCTTTCTTAAAATAGGTTTTCTACTTTGGAAAAAAATAATACAATAGTGCCTTGAGATACAAGTCGTGTTAAGTGTTTTTAATAAGAAAAACTCTTTGATACTGTACTTTTACATTAATTAACAGGGAAGTCAAGTAAAAAATCACTATAATAATAATATGTTGAATAATATGTTGTATGTGGCTGCACTACTAGTCTAAACAGTATTCAGATTAATATTGCGTTTGTGGACGATGAATTAATCAGCAAAAGCCTTGCGTTTTTAACTGCCACTTGCTGTCGACTGAAAATGACATCACAGTTGCTCAGGTAATGACCTATCACGGCTCAGCTTGCGAATGTCACATGACCAAACTAAAAAAAGGTGACATGACCTCCCTACCCTGACATAAAAAGCACTCATCGCTACCTGGAAAGTTTAAAAAATAAAATAAAAAATCAGTCCCCAGCACCATTTTTACCAAAATATATTAAACTGGTCTCAAGGTCTCAAGGACCAGTACCCAAAATAGAACAGGAAATTGGCCATTTTGGTTAACGGGTCAGTACCACTTGTACGTTTACAAACTCTTACTGGGTAATTTACTTAAAAAAGTCTCAATTAGTAGCAGGTACACTGACGGATAGACGTCAATAAAGTGCAAACCAGCTTTTGTTTTTTTGTTTTTTTTGTGCTTCTGCCATCTTATGTGATCAAAGCATGTCATTAATTTTGAACGATCATGTTTGAGGATACGCCATGAATACAGAAACTCCAAACTGGCCGCCAAACAGTCATACATATCAAACAAGACTCTGAAGAGATCCATAGGCCAACTTACTTAATTGCCTTTTCCCCTACATTGTAGCGACGAGCACAAGCTACATATTTCATATACATATAAGTCTATGACCACAATTTGACAAAAATCAGTCCCTGACACCAGTTTCACACTTTGACATGAAATTGGGTGGATATGTCAATCGTGCCAATGACAAGACATAAGAAAAAGTCTCAAGGACTCATGCCCAAAATTGAACAGGAAGTCAGACATTTTGGGAAAATTCCAGGACTCATACGAGAGAATACATCAAATGAGCCCCCCATCGCAAGCAGGAACCCTTGACACACACATGAATGACAATAAAAAAAAAAAAAAGTACAATCTAACAATTAAATACTAAAGACTCTTTCTTTTGACAGGAGAATGGACGTATACATCCTCCTATATGAAAATATATCCCCACGAGACCCAAATGTAGGTCACTGAAAGTGAAACGTGGTCAAGCAATCACCTGTCTGCGTGTGAAGCATGTGAGTGGGAAAAATAAGAAAATAAAAAAACGAGGTGTGGTGGGCCCGCACGGAGGATTCAAAGGATGCCCTGCGGGCGCTTGGGAATAATACACCACGTGATGACTAACGACTTGACACGAGGCAAGGAGACGCCATCCTTAATTTATGTAAAAATATGATGAAGCGTGTTTATTACCGTGTTTGCTCACATAGTGACCTAACAGATGCCGCACCCCAATTAGCGACTGGATGCATCCGAATCGCACCTCCAGCAGTAACTAATTACCTCTGTTGCTAACCAAAACAGCAGCACCTACCACATCACGTAAACAGACTTCTCTGCAATGTATTAAAGATGATTTGAAATGGGATCCTAAATGAAGATTAGCAATCCAGTACTTACTGTTTTTTTCCTCATTTCTTATGGGTTTGCCTTCTCCATAATCAATAAAGAAAAAAAGCACATTTGTTTTCTTTTACAATTGCTGATACAATTTGAACTCCATTGCTAACCAAAACAGAAGCACCCTCCTCAGTGCTGATGATCTTATGTTATTTGGCAACAAGTTAATTAACATTCCAGTAGACTCACATGAAATGTGGTCACTCCACAATGTTGTGTGCATCCAAGTCTCAAGAAGCTACATGACTTATTTATTCCACCAGCCATCTTGAATCAGCTTGTAGTCAGTTGCTAACCAAAACAGCAGCTCCTATTAAAACACATAAACAGTTCCGCGTGTGGAGCATATTGTAAAGAAAAAAAAAAAAAAGTTCCCCGAATGTGGCGATGCAAATTAGCGTCCCATAAGATTTGGATTTGTGGTCGCTCCACAATGTTGTGCGCGTCCATGCACAATGCAGGCCTCAAATAAAGAGTTTTGTTAAATGTGGCATTAGAATGTATGCTCAAAACGAGTTCCCTTGCTCAGCTCTTGTGGGATTCTGACATGTGGTCGCTCCACAATGTTGTGTGCGTCCATGTTTATGTTCCACAGGGCTACATATTACTTTTGCTCATGAAGTCTTACTGAGTGTAGTAAATAAGTTCCCAACTCAGTATTAAAGTCTATGCGGGGGTTCTGTGGCAACTACACAATGTTGTGAGTGTCCATGTTGTTTATGTTCGGGGCAGCTATATTCCACTTGTTTGTTAAGTGTTGACTGTTACCACAGGTTGTAAATAGGTTTATTGTGTAGTGTTGAAGATAATTGTGGGGACACCGTCCTTGGTGACTATTTACATTTCTGTAGATTCTGACGTGGTTGTTCCACAAGGTTGTGTGCATCCATGTTTCGGTTATACCACATTTTGTAAGAGTTCCCTGTTCAGTATTATATATGATTTATGTTGAGATGATGTCTTTAGGCTAATATACTATTCTAGTTGAGTTTTGACATGTGGTTGCTCCACAATGTTGTGTGTGTCTTTGTTTAAGTTCCAGGGAGCTACGCCTCTTATTACCGCAGTGTAAAGTTCACCGTACAGTGTGGAGATGGCATTTTAAACAACCTAACATTGCAGTATATTCTCTCATATAGTCGCGACACAATGTTGTGGAATGCCTAATTTCTTCCCCTTTTATGCATGTCTCAATTTTAGTCCTTTTTTAAATTTAGTTTTATACTCCAATTGCACAAACAAGGCCTCCACCCCTTCTGCAGTTGAGTAAACTCTGCCCAGCCCCTGGGAACATTTTTTTATTTGTTTTTAGAACCGCATCAAACGCCTTCTATATATTTTATATGTACGTTCTCCACTCGAGACAATTTTTGGAAGCCTTGCACGCTCTCCCCGTGTTAGACGCCATCACACCTTGTGACTGAGGTGTCATTTGCATATCATCTCGGCTTAAATCACTTGACAGTGGCAACAGAACTGAGAAGCTTCATCAATAGCGGCTATCAGCGCATCCTCGGGGCAGCGGCAATAAAACACCCATAGCAGCAGACATCTTATGTGAATTATAGCCCGGTGTTCGCAGCTAATCGCCTGTGTGAAAAACTCAAATCCATCTTTTTTTTTCTGACCTTGCAGGAGTGCTGCATGCAAGTACACACCTCAAGTCAATTAAACATCACCCCCTCCCCATCACAAGAGTTGATTGACATCTATGGGGAGATTTTCTTTTTACCTTGCGGAGGACACATCCAGCCCCACAGTCAAAGGGAGAAGTCCGGCATCTCCCCCTCGGAAGAAGGAGGGAATAAAGGGAGCGAATTAATGCAGGTGTCCCGCACACGTTCGCCTGGCTTCCGGTAACATGTGGCCGGCCTTGGCAGCCCCGTCGATGCCCTTCAAGGAGGGAGGAAGAAGAGGAGATCCGCCACGCCGGGTAGGAGTGAGCATCGCTCGGGGGAAGGCAGCCTCACCTCCTCCAAAAAAAAAAAAAGAAAAAAAAAGAGCGAGATGGATAGAGAGAGAGAGAGGAAGAGGAGGAGAACGGAGCTGCTGTTTTGAACAGCCCCTGCGAATGACTGCGGCCAGATGTTCCTATAATTCCTCTCTCTCGTCCCCGCTCTCTCTCTTAATCCAGATTGCCTGCGAGGTCGCAGCCGTCATGCATCCGCGCGCACACACACCGCACGCGCACACACGCACCGCGCTCGCCGGCTCCACTGGCGCTTGTGTTCGGAATTGCAATGGCGGCTGCACAGAGAGCGTTTGTGTGCGGCAGGCAGATGCAACGCACACACACGCATGAGCCCTGCCTGCCGGCCACGCTCGCAGCCCAGCGTCATCATTTATTCATGCACACGCAGAGAGAGAGAGACTGCATGCGCGACAGAATGCAGCATGCACCACATTCTGCTTCTCTAAGAGATATGGATTTGACAGCAAAAGTCACTCAGTAGCACCCCCTGGAAAGTTTGAAAAATTCAGCCGTCCGCGCCTATTTTGCTGAGCAACAAAAAATTGGGGTGTCGTGTCCGTCATGACAGGAAAAAAAAAATAAGTCTCAAAGTCCCGTATTTGAAATTGACAGGAAGTCAGCCATTTTGGTTTGAAGCAGTAAATTCCAGGCTTTGACAAACCAGGAAGCAGGTGTCTTCGACAGATGGGCAACGGTAGATTGTCAAGCTTTAATGTTTAATTAGTTTAGGGATAGACCTAATTGAATAGGATGCGATGAAATATATGATGTTATTTCTGGGTTGTTCTTGCATCTGTTGCAATCACAGTATAGCTCAGATCAGTCGTTGAATAAATGTTGACTTGGCTGAAACTTAAAGCTCCCCTGTGGATCTGTTGGCACGCTACGCCAGCCTTCCACCCCCCCAGTCCGCATTTCATACCTTCATGTCAACTTTATTTATTCAGCCCTTAATCACAAAAGCGTCTCAAAGGGCTTCACAGGCACACGGTTCACAAAAATAAAAAATATCAAGGCGAGGGGAAAAAAAACATTTTTATGAAAGCTTGAAAAGTGGCTCACCAAGGGGAGAAGTGGCACTAAAATAGGCCAAAATCCAGATGTTGTCTGAAAAGAGTTGGGTCAAAAATGATCCAAATTTGGTCAAAAAGGGTCCTATTCAACTTTTGGGGTTATTCAATTAACTCAAGAAAGTTGGGTCACATCAGTAACCCACAAAGCAACCCAACAAATTGGGTTGTTTTGTGGGTTATTGTTTAATTTGGCTGAATGTTTTGTATTAAATAATTCAAAAAGTTGGATCATTCATATTTGACCACATTCAGTTGGGTTGTTCAATTAGGCCAAAATTGACATGATTATATTTATTGTATATACCGTATTTTTATGACTTTGGCAAAGACCGGCGGGCGCTTCTGCCTCTCTCGCTTAAAACAAGGAAATGGGCGTGTGCCACGGCGTTGCTTGAGGTGGCAGTGGCGTTGCTGTCGGCCAATCAGACGACAGGTGACGTCACTGCCCCGCTAGTCCCCCGACGACCGGCGCTGCAGAACTGCTGCCGAAAGGGTTCTAAACAGCGGTTACAACGGAACGGCTCGGACCCGAAAAAGTCCCGTGGAGACACTAACATCCGGGGACAAAAATTGCCGCATCGATGTGGAACCGGTACAGTGGAAACGCGCCAATAGATACCTCCGGCAATTTAGAACCAGCACGAAGGATTTCTATCCTTAATCAATAGTTTGATCCAAACACTGGAGCGAATCAATAAGCGCTCTAGTTAGGTCATATTGGCAAGAGCTTCATTGACCACTTCATTAGGTAGGTACACCGCTGGGATTTTTTTGTATTGAGTGGCAGTCGCCATACATGTCAAGAAGAGGGGTAGAATATGAAGAAAAAGGTACCCAATGGTACTACTGTATCTTAACAGAATACTTGTACTATTACTATTATTTTTATTATTTGGGTCCAGTAAATACATGACGATATTGATTCAACAACTATGTGATTTTTACTCTCAAAACAGTTGATGTTTGCAGGATACAATGTCTTGGATTTGATACGTCAAACGTTTTATTGACTGGCTATAGAATATTCCGTAAAAAAGTACATCATTGTCATCACTGGCCTGGTGTCCTCAAAGCTTCCGCTTTTGTACCCTTGACTTTAGTAGCATAGGAAATCTTTTTTTGGCCTTGGAAAGATAAGTCGTTACCTTGGAGTCCAATTAGTAGGCTCTACTGTGCACATTAAGGGTCTGATGGTTTCTCCCGGGGGGGCTACTCCGTTTGTATCCTTGACTTTGACGTACCTTTGAACCACACCTCAACTTTGTCTGGCCTGGTCGTTACACACACAGTTACCTTGAAGTCCAATTATTAGCCTTCCGGAGTCATAGGAATGGACATCTAATGCCAGCGGAAGCTCCTGCGGGACACTTAAGTCATGTTTATTTAAACAATAGTTCATTTATTTGATTACACAGCATATTGTAGTAGCAGCACTTTGCAGCGGCCGTAATTACAACAGGCAGGCGCTCGGCGGGCGGGAAGTGTGAATGTCAGAACCCGCATGTGAGTGAGTCACCGGGACAGTTGGCGGGCAGAAAATTGCATCGACACATCCCTCGCCTCCACACACGCACACAATAGTGTTGTCGCTAATATCGAGGTCCTCCTACCGCAACCTGGCTACATCGAGGATTTTCTTTGTTGAACAAACCTAATTGTTTATCATGGAAATCCCTGCTACAATATTTGCTGTATAGCTTTTTTAAAGGTTCCTTTGCAGTATTCCAAGATGGTATCTCAAACTAAAATCATTACGAGTGCTAAAAAAAAAAAATGCTTCACAAAAACGTTTATTTCTAAAATTATAGTGAAAACATCCTTCATTTTCACCTTTGTGACCATTTTTTTTATTAAATCTCAACATATAGTTTAAAAAAATTACAATTACTGTTAAAACAAAAACTTTAAAAAGACCTCTAAAAACTAAAAAACTGATTTTTTTTTTTAAATCAGTAGAACAAGAGTGCTTGTTAGAAAAAATTGTTTCATATTTATAAAACTAAAGTGAAAACATCCTTCGTTTTCACCTTTGTAACATTTTTTTTTTAATCTCACGACAAATACTATTCAAGAAATGTTACAGTAATACTAAAACTAATAAAAACTAAAGCCTTTATAAAAACAAAAAAAAAACTCTGAAAACTAATTTATCCATCCATCCATTTTCTTGACCGCTTATTCCTCACAAGGGTCGCGGGGGCTGCTGGCGCCTATCTCAGCTGGCTCTGGGCAGTAGGCGGGGGACACCCTGGACTGGTTGCCAACCAATCGCAGAAAAACTAATTTAAACAAACTGAATTGTTAAAATGTCAAACTAAATACTAAAATTACTAAAAAACTAAAGCCTTTATGAAAACCAAATAACAATAAAACACCCCTAAAAACTAATTCAAAAAAACTTAAAACAACAAAATAAAAACTACAATGAAAAATTCAAGACTAATATAACACTACTAGTTCTTCATTGTAATGCCCTTTCAAGTGGGAAAGGAGAGCCACAGTCGCCAATGCACTTCTCAGCTGTTTATTGAAAACTGGGAGAAAAGTAACACATAACCACATTGAGCACACTTGGGCAGAAGCTGGTCGGCCATGGCTCACGCCCAGACACTCACACGCTACTCCACCATGCCCCGCCTCTTAAAGGCACGTCTTATACACACACACACTACAATATGTACAATATTTTATATACATTTTGTTCAAATACATTTACAGTGGCTGTGTTCGGAATCCACAGCGGTGCTTTGACTTATGAGGTTTTTTTTTAATTTAGATTCAAGTTAGCTTAACAGCTTTTTGTCCTCAGATACAAGCAAAAAATTTTGATACGAGAATTAAACAGTTTGTGCGTCATGATTTGCAGACACGAATAGTTGCACAACTGCTGTGACTCAGTCAGCGCACGTTTCTCTCGTCAGTGGCTGATGTCTTCCATGAGCTGCTCAGGGGTGAGCTCATCTGTCCTCACACCCGTGCGACTCTTCATCTCCAGAAAGAGGCCCTCGATGTCCCGCGGCGGGTCGGCGATGCTGCGACTCCACAGGACCTCTGTGATGCCCAGCAGCTCACGCACACGGGCCGCGATGGCCTGCGGAGCGCACAGCAGGTGAGTATGTAAAGTTGGACAGGGGGAAAGGGAGTCCTTTGATAGAGTGTCGAACTTTTTTGTTTGGTGCGCTCGTCTCGCCGAGAATTGAGGCTGTTTCGTCTTTTGAGAGGAAGATGAAGGAGCGCGTGTGTGCGCGCGACTTGAGTAAAATAGTCCTTCATTATCTGCACCTGCTTCCCACCTTGATGCTGACACAGTGGAGCAGACGCACTGAGCTAATTTAGCTGTCATCTCAGACAGAAACGCAGGAAAAACAGATTTTATTTTTGTTTACCTCATATGTTTGATGATAGACTTGAAAGTTGAAAAAACGAGACCCAATATGAGCTGTATTAATATGCGTGATATTGATAATAACGGTCATGTATCATGTCAATATGCTGCCTACTAGGGATGTAACGATATCCAAACATCACAATACGATGTTATCACGGTATGAAGGCCACGATACGATAATTATCACGATATTGTGGGGAGGATGGTGATATAAAAAGTCACAATTTTGTAAAAAAAAAAAAAAGAGCTCATACTAAAAAAACAAAAAAACAAAACAATATTGTGCTTTTATACAATACAGCAATTAAAAATGTAAACAAATATTATATATAAAAATGTAAGTATAATATATGTATTGAAGCACTTACTCCACATATTGACTCGCTTCACAAGCATATTACACTCTGCTTCATAGGACCATAATTAGTGTGGATTTTAAACATAAAAGGGCCAAAACATGCCTTGTGAACATTAAACTGCACTAAAACAAACTAGCCACCAGAGGGTGCTAGAACTGCACAAATGCAAATCAACCTGACTTTTTTTTTTTTTTAACAGATGTGCTGCTTTTAATGTTGTGACATGACAACGACGATTATGGCAGTTTTAATATCGCGATATCACGATATTGCCGGTATCGCTACATCCCTACTGCCTACAGAGCAGGCGTGGCATCTGTAAAGTTACACCATACCTAAAAAAAATTCTAATTGTTTACAAACAAAAGCAATGAATTCTACTATTGTGATGGTGATTTAAATTGTAAGCATTGTTCAGTCCTGCTCCAACAGACATCGTTCCCCAGTGCCTCGCCTCAAATAAATGTCTCCTTTTTACCCCCATAAAGTAAAATAAACATTTTATGCTTGTCATTAGTTTTACTATGACCGATACCATCATGAGTAGCTTTACTTGATCAGATCGAGAGCCGTTTTTCCAACATTTTGGTGAGCATATTCAGCTTTATGAGAAGGGTATTAAATCAATGTATTAATCCAAAGTGAGTGTGATTCGTTGTGTAGGTGTAGCCTAATTAAGTGGCCGATGAATGCGTGTGAGTCAGTCATCTCGTGGAATGTTGCACGCTGTTAATGAATTCAAATCGAGGCACACACGGGGAACAAGTGTTTGACAAGCAGATGGCATATTGTGGCTAATGTGTGCTGCATGGTCTCGTTAACCTTATTTCATCTCCTATTTGAAGATTTAGTATATTTATTTTAAGCCCGGCGAGCAGATTTCACTACCTGCATGTCTTTAAAATCTGTAATTCCGAGTCTTGGCATGTGCACACAATCCACAAAGATCAGCTTCCTGCCAGTGACACAGTTCTCGGTGAAGCATCTCTGACATGAAAACAGTTTCACTGATTATGATCACTGTCGTTATTTTGTGTTGTCTCTGACTTGTGTTAAAATATCAACCTACTTTGTACTGTGGAAATCCTATGGACTCAATCCATCTTCCAACATCCTCACAACTCCACTGCAGGAACTCCATGTTGCGTGTACTCATGTTGCCATGGAAACTGGCACTTGACTACCCGAGTGTGTACTTGTTTTCCTTCACTCAGCTTGTCTCAAAGCGGGCTTTGTTGCTTAAAAAAAATCGATTTTGTCAAATTAAAATGTCTCGTTGTTGCACGGACCTTTTGACATATTTTTGACGCATACATTCCCAAGAGGTTTGAACCAGAGACAAGTTCAACTCCGGTGACTGTTTGACGGCAACCAATCAGCTTGTAGGAAATTAGGGCGGCTGTTGAATACCGCCTGAGGATTGGCCCGCTGTTTAAACGTCCCGCCTAACAAGGAAGCGAAACGACGACTGCACTCGGTGACGTTCTTTACCGATTCACAAATCACATGGATTAATGGCGAGGCACAAACATGAGCCCCCCCTTTTGGTTTACAGATCGCTGGTTAGCTTCCCAACCCCGCCCCCAGTCTCCTATGTTTTCGACAGGGGACGTTTTGACGGCTTGTAGGATTTCTGTGTGGGTCGCTTGAAGGACTGAAACAATAATATTACTTTGCAAAATGGCAGCAATACTCCGATCTGTGCTGAATAAGAAGGTAAAGCATTAAAAACTGCGTTGAATGTCACATTCTGGACTAATGGGTTGGTTGCCGCTAACAGCTAAGATGGCTAGCTGGTATCACGCGCCGCTCACAGTTTGCTCGGGAGACTTGTTAGGTCGGTTAAATCCGGTTCTATTTCATCTCTATTTGCTTTTCATCAATCAAAAAGTCAAATTAAGCGTTGAATAAATTTGTTTTAATTCCGAATATGATAATGGTTTTGTTTGCTCGACAGGAACTAGTAAGTCAAGTTGAGTGTTAATCAAATTTGTTTGAATACCTTCCAGACATCCTCCCTGCAGCTGGGCCGTATGTGCTACTCGTCTGTGGTAAGCGATCTCGCACTGTGCAGCTTTTATAACATCCCGCCACTTAACGTCACAAAACGTCAACGTGACAAGAGTACACGTAAAAAAACTATATATAGAGAGAGTACTTTACGTCACTTTTTGTTTTCGCTGAAGAAACGTGTACAATTTCCTATGAAACGAAAGCTCATTTTCAACCTCTTGATCGTTTTAATCTTGGAAAATAACAGTTGTTATGGATCACTAGTCCACAAAGTGCAAAGCAATCCATCCATCCATTTTCTATACAGCTTTTCAAAGGTGGCAGTTATAAAGATGTGCAATTGTCGAGACTTAAAATCCAGTCTTCAAACAAGTACCAAGTTGCTGTGGGAAAAAAACTAAAGCAAGTGAAGTTATACATCCTTGCTTTTACGCTCAACATGTAGTTGCACGTTCGTCATTTTGTCCACAGTATGTGGGCTTGTTTACTTTAGTTGTTAGCTTAACCTAACATTTGTGAGTTTCAAGGTTCGAATCCCTGCTTGCGTTGGAAAGCTGACTTCTTCCGACATTCTGAAAACATGCTTATTAGTTTCATTGAAAATTCTGAAATTATCCGTAGGTGTGTCTTGAGTCCATCAGTATTTGACAGTTTAAGCTTTGCAGTTGTAAGGCTATCATTTATATGTGCCTTGTGATTGGCTGCAAATCATGAGCCTAATGAAGACCAGTGCTGCAGAAAATGTAAGGATGGATTAACCAACTAACATTAGATTCGCCAACGCTCCCTGACAAGTGCTACAGCCTTTAAAAAGATAATGGTTCCTAATAAAGTTTCCATTGAGAGTGCACTTCACGTGACAGTGTATTTGTGTGACCTTTGTAGCCCACCACTAAGCTTTTCATCGACGGCAAGTTTGTTGAATCCAACACGTCGGAATGGCTCGACATTCACAACCCCGTGAGTATTTATAGACGCATATGCTGGCTTTGTTGTGCTATTAAAGGAAGTTTGAACAGATAAAAAAAAAAGTACTACAAAAGATATCCGAGGCATCAGCAACATTCTGGCAAGCTTATGATGGCTCGTAAATATGTGAGTCAAATTTACAACGTTGTAAAAAAGCAGAAAAACATTTTGCTGTAAAAGTTAATGCATGAGATGAAGTAACGACTTCCCCGCATCGGTCGCAGTCGGCGCGTCTGAACGGACTCTCTCTGCTCGCCGCCACCCTCGCAGGCCACTAATGAGGTGGTGGGCCGTGTTCCCAAAGCCACCCAGACGGAGATGCTGGCCGCCGTGGAGTCCTGCTCACGCACGTTCCGCTCCTGGTCGGAGACGTCCATCCTGAGCCGACAGCAGATCTTCCTACGCTACCAGCAGCTCATCAAAGACAACATTGTGAGAGGTGTTCATGTGCAAGCATGTTATGGTAAAATATTGCTTATCCTTGCCTTGATGTTGTTCGTTTTAGAAAGAGCTGGCTAAGATGATAACGCTGGAACAAGGCAAGACTCTGGCGGATGCCGAAGGCGACGTATTCCGAGGACTGCGTGAGTACAAGTCCCGATATTTTTCTTAAAAATCCTCCACTTTGGCGTAAAAACAAAAACACCGGGAAACATGTCCGTCCTTGAGTTCATGCCAAAGCTCTATAACCCATAAGGCCATTCAAAATCATCAGAAACCTGAAGGACATAATTTGCTCAAAAGGATAATCAAGGAATTGTCTGTTTGTGTAAAGCCTCTTGAGTGTCTTGAAAAGCAATACACTCAAAATAGTGAAGTGGAGTCTATTGTGACTAGATCGCACTTGAGAATATAGTAGTGAAAAGAATGTCAACATTGAGGACATGCTAGTCAGTCAGAAGTTTGGAGAAAATTATTTGTAGAAAGGGGACTTTGGAATAGATGAACTAAAAACATGGAAAATATTAACCTGGAAAACAGTTAGGCCATTCTGGCCAGTCAAGTAACCTGAAGAATGTCACACGTAAAAAAGGCGCATTAGAAGTGATGGCAGCTTGACTAATGGTAACATTAAATTCATCCGAACTATATCATACCTCAATGCATAGTTAAAGAAATGATTAACTCAACAATTAAAAAATTTATATATGATATCATCTGTGATGCCAAACTAACAGATGGCACTGCCACCTGTGAAATGTTAAGGCCACTTTCGCCAATCGCAAGCCTGAAGAAAAACGTGGAAAAGGCGCCTGTTGAGAATTACCAGACTCAAAAGAAACCCAATAAGAAGTACGTCTTCAGTGCAACGTTTCATTGATCTAAATCACAGTTTGCATATTGACAGAATAACAAAAATGAGGTAGGAAAAAGGAAATTAGGTGTTATTGATCAATTAAAAAGTCCCCCCGGGCTAAGTGTTTTCCATGACTTTCTGGCGTTATTCATCTTCGTGGATTGATGTGTTTCCAGTAAAGGCAGCTGCACAGTGGATTGCGGCGCGAGGCTTCCTAAGCGTCCCAGTGAGCTTTTTATGTGCGTCGTCTCTGGATTGATCGCTGCTGGCCGCTTAATGGGCCGCGATAAAAACACAATTTCGCTCTCGCTGTCTCCGTCTTCTTCTTCTTTTTTTTTTCTTTGTGTGTTGCGCAATCCTCCACAGTAAACATGCGGCTTTAGCTAATGTGGACGTTAGCTGGGACGCTAAATGGAAAACTCCGGAGGAGAATGAATCAGCGAACTTTTTTTGGGAGTCAAATGCTTATCTCCAGATTTTTGAATGTGAAGATCTACCAAAAAGATGCGTAACATATACTTCGTTCAATGTTAAAAAAAAAATTGCTGGATTCGACACTAAAACTTGATCAGTAGCACCCCCTAGAAATTTAGGAAAATTCATCATTAAAGTCTGAAGGACCCATGCCTGAAATGGAACAGGAAGTCGGCCATTTTAATTTTGAGCGGTGAATTCCAGGAGTGTTACTTTGAAGAACTTGAAGTGCAAGTTGATCATCTCACGGATTCAAAGCGACAAAGGTTGACAACACTTGCTTCAATTAGCCTGAAATTGAGAGCACAAAAAAAAAAAAGTTTCAAGGACCCATGCTCAAAAGCAAACAGGAAGTCGGCCATTTTGCTGTAACGTCGTTGTTTTCAGGGCTTGCACTTTGACGAATTCCTACTAGAGAATTCTCCCCATATATATATTATTTTATATATTTTTTGGCAGCTCTTGGGTAGCTAAATCAACACAGACTATTAATCTCTGTCTGTTTTCCTTCACTCCTATTGAGGAATTAAGATCCTCTCGCCAAAGCGTTGCCTGGTGCCTCTCTCGCCGCCAAAATAACGAACGGCGTTCTATTATCAGCAGAAAGACAGGCGGCGGCGCGTGCAGGTGCGCCGTCAGGTTGAGGATTTACTGGCCCGCCGTTCCCGCCTCGCTTTCTCAAGCTGCACTCTACCCAAAGGCAATCAACAGTTTCAGAAACGACTGCTAGAGCCAGCAAGTGGAATGCATTAATTAGATGCATAAACACAGTTTTGTTAACAGGTTTGTGGAGTGTTGACACCATTTGTCATTTTGTCTGAGCTGTTTCATTGTTATTAACAGCGCAATATATTTTTGAGGATGCTTGTGGAAATGAGGTGAGAAAGTCAACTAGAACATCTCTAAATACTTTTGTTGCTGTCGTCTGGCAGAGGTGGTGGAGCACGCCTGCAGCATCACGTCGCTGATGCTGGGCGAGACGCTGCCGTCCATCACCAAGGACATGGACACGTACACTTACCGCCTGCCCCTCGGCGTGTGCGCCGGCATCGCTCCCTTCAACTTCCCCGCCATGATCCCGCTGTGGATGTTCCCCATCGGCATGGTGTGCGGCAACACCTACCTGATGAAGCCGTCGGAGCGCGTGCCCGGTTGCACCATGCTGCTGGCCAAGATGCTGCAGGACGCCGGAGCGCCCGACGGCACGCTCAACGTCATCCACGGGCAGCACGCGGGTCAGCGACATAAGTTACGCAGGTACGGCGTCTATTAAAGGAGGAGGGTTTGCAAATTTTGTGTTTTTAACGCAGCCGTCAACTTCATCTGCGACCATCCCGCCATCAAAGCCATCAGCTTCGTGGGATCCAACCAGGCGGGAGAGTACATCTACGAAAGAGGCTCCAAGAACGGGAAAAGGGTGCAGTCCAACATGGTACACCTGAGCCTAAATATTAACACTCATGCAGTCCACACTACGATTTGTTATCTTATGCAAAAATTGCAACTTAGTGATTAATTCATTTGTATGTTTTTTTTGTGTGTTTTTTTTAATAATGTATTTAAATTACTTTTTTATTATTGTTATTATTTATTATTATTATATTAGATTTAAAAATAAAAAATATTGTGAAAACGTAAACTCTTAATAAATTTACTTACTATTATTATTTTTAATTATATATAAAAATAAAAATATTGTGAAAACTTAAACCCCTGATAAAACTCATTACTAATCACCAGAAATATTTTTTTTATAATCCTAAAAAAAATGTATATGTTTTCTAAATTACTGGAAGAAAATGTAATATTACATGAATAAATTATTTGACGAAAGAAAATAAATAGTAATGTTTCAAGAAAAACATGGGATATGTAAATAAATATGTAACTTGTGTTTAAAAAACATTTTTTTTAATTCAGGGGTAATATGTGAATTTATTATAATTTGGTAAAATGACAAAGGAAAATTCTGAAAGTGGAACTTAAACCCCTGATAAAACTCGTTACTGTCCCCATAGGAGTGGAGTGGAACTCTCATTGACTGCAATTAATATGTGAATTTATTATAATTTGGTAAAATGGCAAAAGAAAATTTGGAAATTGGAAAAAATAAAATTTGATGATGCAAATTTGATTTATTTATTTTTTTTCATGCAATCGATTATCGATTTAAGTTGAGAATCAATTAGCAACAACCTATTTGTCTTAATCTTTTCCATCTGAAATCAATTCTGGAAGAAATTCAAGATGTTAGCTAAAGAGATGCTTTCAGTTATTTCCCACATCAGAAATAATGAAACCTTGCCGGCGATCAGCTAATGTCACATTTGATCACCTGCGTCGTTTCCTGCGTTGTCCCAGGGTGCCAAAAACCACGGCGTGGTGATGCCAGACGCCAATAAGGAGAACACCATCAACCAGCTGGTGGGCGCCGCTTTCGGGGCGGCCGGCCAGCGCTGCATGGCTCTCTCCACCGCCATCTTTGTGGGCGACTCTCGCGAGTGGCTCCCGGAGCTGGTGAAGCGCTCCAAATCGCTGCGTGTCAATGCAGGTAGACATCGCATAGCCTTTGTCGAGTGTTAATTACGGTGATTAACGACGGACGATTGTGAAGGCGATCAGCCCGGCGCCGATGTGGGACCGCTCATCTCTCCCGAGGCCAAGGCCCGCGTGGAGTCCCTGATCCAGAGCGGAGTCAATGAGGGCGCCACACTGCTGTTGGACGGCAGGAACGTCAACGTCAAAGGTTACGAGAACGGCAATTTTGTGGGACCCACCATCTTGGGCAGCGTAACGGTGAGCCACCATAAAATCCTTTCTCTCTCTAGCAATTTTGACCGAAAATACTCAAATGGATGATAGTTTCATTCTGCTTAAATTTAAATCTGTAAAGAGTACTCATTCACTCTATGAAATGTATCATCTTTTCTCTCAATCGCACTGCACTTTCTACTACCTACTGCGACACATTGTCCCTTTTTAGTGACCACAGACCATATTTGCAGAAATCGCATTACCACTAACAAAAACACTTGAATGGTTGCTTCCTTTTCGCTGCGGGTATGGTATTTATTCAGACAGAACATTGAATCCATAATAAAAGAAAGTTCCATCGCATTGTAGTGTGTTCCCACAGCTGTTAAGTCTCGTGTCCCCCGCTGAGCTTGTATCCCGAGGAAGCTGATAAAATACTTTTTTACTCTTTCACCGAAGCATAAAAAGTTTGAACTTTCAAGCAGCTGGAGGCGAAGCGTTTCTATTTTATTACATTTTAATGATGCCTTCAGCCGGACATGACGTGCTACAAGGAGGAGATTTTCGGGCCGGTGTTGGTGGTGCTGGAGGCTGAGGATCTGGATGAAGCCATCGCCATGATCAACAACAACCCCTACGGCAACGGCACGGCCATATTCACCTCCAACGGCGCCACGGCACGCAAATATACACACGAGGTGGATGTAGGCCAGGTGAGATTAGTCGGTGGTAATATATAGGACTGTCTCAGAAAATTAGAATAATGTGATAAAGTCCATTATTTTCTGTAATGCAATTAAATAAGCAAAAATGCCATACATTCTGGAATCATTACATATCAACTGAAATATTACAAGACTTTATTGGTTTAATATTGCTGATTGTGGCTTTTTTTTTTTTACTTGGTCTGAGGAAATTTTCTAATATTTTGAGAGAGGATATTTGAGTTTTCTTAAGCTGTATGCCATAATCAGCAATATTAAAATAATGAAAAGGCTTGCAATATTTCAGTTGATTTGTAATGAATCCAGAATGTATGGCATTTTTGCTTATTTAATTGCATAACAGAAAATAATGGACTTTATCACAATATTCAAATTTTCTGAGACACAGAAAGGATTTTTTATTGTATTTTTTATTAAAAGGGTTATAATAGTTTTGGAAATTTCATTAATCATTATACTTCATTTGTATTTTATTTTTATTTTATTTTTTTAGGTATTTTTAACTTGTTTTAGAGCAGGTTTGTTAGTTTATAAGTTTTTTTTTTTAATGCTTTGTTTTTGTATTTTTTGTGTGCAAGATTACAAAACCATTGCAGTATGTATTTAAAATACACATTATTTTAAAAACAACCATCCACAAATTAAAAATGACTGCCACTATGACGCCGCATCTACATGACTGTTTGACCTTCCTCCTCCTTTGGCTATTTGGTCGTACTGTAATACTGAAATTAATACAATTAAAATCAACCCCGAAGGCTCTAATTATATTTTTAGTTAGCTTAGTAAATGTAAAATGTAATTTTAGTTACTTAGCGTTTTTATTTTGTGAACAAAAATGTTTTGTCATTATTTTGCGTTAACTAAAATGACCTTGACATATTACCACAGATGATTGTGATCAAATCACGTGGCAATAATCCTCTTTATATTTGTGTAGATGTTATTTACCACCGGCAGTCAGGTGTATGATGTACTTGACAGTAGTTTGTGGTTTTCCACAGGTGGGCGTGAACGTTCCCATTCCCGTCCCCCTGCCCATGTTCTCCTTCACCGGTTCCAGAGGCTCCTTCAGGGGAGACACCAACTTCTACGGCAAGCAGGTCAGAAATTTTCAAAAAGAGTACGTCGACTACCAAAAAGTAGATTCATAACTCAAACTGCATTGTTGCCCATTTATTCGTGTAGGGCATCCAGTTCTACACGCAGATCAAGACGGTGACATCGCAGTGGAAAGCCGAGGACGCCACCGTGACGACCCCGGCTGTCACCATGCCGACAATGGGACGCTAAACCTCCTGCGCTGTCTTCAGTGACTTTGACATGTGCCTTAAAAAAACATGACTGGGGAATGGAGGAAGGCTGCTTTTTTTGTTTTTGTTTTGGGGGTTTTTTAACGTAGAAGATTGATTTCATTGGTGGGTTTATTAAAGGGCTGGTAAACAAAGTCGTCATCCACGCGCCTCCTATGAAAAAAGCGTTGTCGGTCCTGATCGATATTGCGCGACAAATTGAATCGTTTTTGTGATATGTCTGCTGTCATTCCTTCTAAGCCTACAGGAGCAATCAAAGATCAATATTAACCTCCAAGCAGTCACAAAAGACGTCTTCTGCCAACTAGAGCTTCACAATGTACGCATCAAATGACATGTATGTAACTTTACTTGCCGTCCCATACTAAATGTGATGACACACTTTGATCTGTGATACTTTCTACACCTTAAGGCCCAATGCTGTCCACTATGTGTCAGGTTGAAGTTTCAATGGCAATAAATTGCAGCGGCTTACTTGGTATTCCTGATTTCGTCTGTTTCTCTTTAGAAAGCCTTTCTTTGATTGAGTTATGTCACACACTATTTGTAGGTTTACAAGGCTCCCACAAATTTATCGGCCAAATGATACAAATGCTAATCTGTGCTGACATTGTCCTACATTACCATCTTCATTCGTTAATTAATTATTGAAGGAAGCGTTATTAACATAAATTCCATCCATCCGTTTTCTAAACTGCTGTTCCTCATCACCCGGTGCTGGTCGCTAGTCGATGGAAAAAACACAAACAAACAAACATTCACATCTATAGATATAGTAATCTAATCATAACATTCTTTCCAAATCCCTTCATTCCCCTCTTTTGCGCTTCCTCCTTTTGTTCCCTCCTTCAGGGTTTGTTGTCCTTCCCACTTTAATTCAATCATCTTTTCTTCCATCATCCTTCCCTCTTCCTTCCTTCAGGCTGCTTTTCCTCCTTCCTAAGTTCCTTATCTTCTTCCTTTCTACTGTCTATTCCTTCTCTCCTTATATCTTCCCTTTCTCCTTCAGCAATTCTTGCTTCACATTCCATAATCCTTTTTTACTGCCCATTCCTTCTTTGTTCCTTTCTGCCGTCCCCCCTTCCTTCATTTAATACTATGTAGCTAATACTTACCTGGGAATTTTATTTATAATATATACTTATTAAAAATTAGTTTGCTTTTAAAATAAATGACTAATTTTTGTTTCAATGAATGTTATCTTTTGGGTTTGTCGAAGCCATGACGTCACAGCTATGCTAACGTAAACGTACTCTTGTAGTTGTCAGAGGAACATCATGGTGAGACCCAACCGTGTTTATCCGCTTATAGTTCGACTTTCACTACTTTTGAACTACCAAATATGTCAGCAACATGTTGTGGGACAGTTGTGTTTATTCGACATTGTTCGTTTTTTCCCACGAGGGCTTCTAAGTTTGGGTTTAGTTTGACGTGTTTTCTGGAGCTAGCATGTCGTCGTTAGCTAGCAAAAAGTTGGAATAAATAAGATTGCCGACAGTTGAAATAGAAGATAAATTAACTTTGTTTTGTAGTTTAATCTGGGGAAATAATCTTAGAGTGTGCAAATGAAGCTGTGTTTAGATATTTAAACGCTGAGTGATGAGCGTCACCTGCGACCTCCGCTCGTTTTTTTATTTTATTTTACAAAACAATATTAAGCAACTGCGACCAACTAATGTATTCAGATATATTTTTTTTAACATTTAAAAATTTCATTATTGTTTCCCCTTTCGCGAAAACCCTTGTTTTATTTTAATATTTATTTCTGGATAGAATGTATTATTTTCCCCCTATGGACTACTGTGAACATATACAGCTATAATATAAATATAATACAGTATAGCGATATTTTGTCATATTTTAGATTATTATTATTTTATATTTGTACTGCTAAAAACAGTGGAATAGTGAAAATTGGGGAAAAAAATAATTAAAAAATTAAAAATTTAGACAAAAACAAAATACCACCAAATTATGACAAAATAAACTACACAAATACAACAAAATATTTCACCAAAATGTGGTAAAAATAAAACTATGTTGGCAATATAAAAAAAAAAGCTATTTTATTATGATATATAAAGTAACGAATATGATAGATGATAATTGATTTTATGAAACAGATGCTAATGTAACTGATGTCTTAATCCATCGAAAGATGAATATTTAAAAAAAAAAAAAAAGATATAACAGGGCTGAATGAATTTTCCACAGATATAGTCGACGAGATTAAAAAAGTTACTTTAAACATCACCTGTACAATTAAAACGTGTTACTGGAGTTGCAATGATTGACACAGTCGATCCAACTCTCTCATGTTCCTGTTCCTGTTGACAGCAGGAAAGCGCGTTGATTTGACGCTAACACGGTAGGCTGTCGCTCCCCCGTAGCTCGTCCCGCTGCCTAATGACATGTCGCGTCATTCATTTGCTAATGCTAACAGGTTTTCTGCATCAGAGGTGTGACAGACGTCTTGCTGACAAACCACAACAAATACATCATGCAAGCAATAATACATACAAACATGAGTAGTGAGTGGAATGTAGTTCAATGTAACAGAGTAAAAGTAGTATTCATACTCAAGTATGTTATATTACCTTGACTAACTGTCTCTCTGGTCTTCGTCCCTCACAGTGAAGATGAAGCTGCTCCTGTTGCTGGTTGTGCTGGTGGTCGTCATCGGGGCTCAGGTCTCAGAGTGGACAGATGTCTGCGGCGGCGGCCATCCATCCGCCATGCTCCACCAAACAGCCAACCACAGCCGAGTCTACTACGCGGTGATGTTTGACGCGGGCAGTACTGGGACGCGCATCCACGTCTACGCTTTCGTTCACACCCAAGCAGGTCCTTGAACCTGGCCTCTGTCATTCCTGGTTTTAAAAGGCCCGTGCTTAAAAAAGTAGTGAACACTTGATGAAAAACAATTAACATATTTGATGAAAACTGCACAATTTAAAAAAAAAAAAATGGCAGGGGGGTGAATATTCCGGAAAATAAATAAAACCAAACTACAATAAAGATGAATTACACACAGATATTTGAAAAAATATTAATAAAATATATATAAAAAAATATTCTTTGATATACCCAGATAAGAAAAGCATATATTAATAGTGTATAAAAACTTGACTATTACAACAAAAATACTTTCATATGACAAAAAAACAAAACAATATATTACGACAAAAATAGCTAAAATAAATGCCAGTATTTTTTATGAAATACAAACACATTATGACTTACAAAAAATATTTGTCAAAAATCAGGGGAAAAAAAATCTTATACCAAAAATCTGAATATAACAAAATCAAAATAACTTGAAAAAAATTATACAACAAATAGAAAGCGTTATAAAAAAAAAAGCAAAACAAAGTATTTGATGAAAGATGCATAAATATTAGAAATGATTAAAAAAAACTTAGATTAAATACACAATGATATTGAATATAATAAAAAAAATATTGAGCTATTTGGAAAAAAATGCCTTGACAAAAACAGTTCAAATACAGGCTGATATTTGATACATAAAATACAAAAATATTTGACAAAAATATGGAGAAAATGCTGAAATATATAATACTCTTAGCAGAAACAAATATTTATCAAAACAGACAGAAACTACAAAAGCATAGACCTAAAAAATATTAGATGAACAATACACAACTATATTAGCTGTTAATATAAATATTAACAATAGATTAAAAAAATATATATATTGGTAAATAAAAAATATTTGACGTTGTTCTCTGTCGTCGGCATGTTCTTCTACTGATGCGCGCGTGTTGTCTCTTATAGATGCCCTGCCCATGTTAGACAATGAGACGTTCCACTCGGTGAAACCTGGTCTGTCAGCGCACGTGCACTCTCCTGAGATGGTGAGTTGATGGCTTGATGCAAAAGTCTTGAGAGGTTGGTATGAGATGTTGCTGTGTGTGTGTTTTGTGAAGGCTGCACATTCCGTGAGGACACTGTTGAAGGTGGCCAGGAGCACGGTTCCGCCTTTACAGTGGAAAAACACTCCGGTGATGCTGAGAGCTACTGCGGGACTTCGACTGATGTCTCCAGACAAAGCCCAAGCTCTTCTAAGTCAGGTGATGCTCAGGGCACTTTGTCTGTCCACATCCACAACAGAAGATTCCACCAATCATAATTATTAAGTAAAACCACACAAGTACTGAAAGAACTTATAAACTTCACACAACCTCACTACTGTGAGGCACTTGTGATAACCATTGATCCACTGTGGTCCCTCCGGACAAAATGTCATACCTTGAAAATTAGAGAAGCAGATAGTTAATCGTCACTGATGGTGCCTCAGTTCCCACTCACTGGTGGTAAGAATGTGACTGTGAATGGAATATATTATATATGAATATATTATTACTAGGGGAGGAAGTGAAAGTAATGTACTAGCTAATGAACATTAGATAAAATATATTGCAATATTATAATAAAATGTAAAAATATTACAGAAAAATACACAGACTTGAAGGGGAAAAAATACAAAAACATAAGAAAAGAAATATTAGGGCAAGTATGCAAAAATATAGGATGAAAAATAATAATTAGCCAAAAAATATTAGATGACATGTTAAAATTTGTATTAGAAACAAAATGCTTAAGAAAAAAATGAATACACTAATAATAAACAATAATATAATTCAAGGCAACAAATACAATATTTTGAAAAAAATGTTAATGTAGGTAATAGGTATGTAATATATATATATATATATATATATATATATATATATAAAATCCAAAAGTATTAAGGGAAAAAATAAAATAAAAGCGAGAGTAATAAATAATTTTACCACAAATGCACACAGAAAAAAATACTTAAAAAAAAAAAAGAAAGAAAACATTTGAAAAATATGCAGTACAAACATCACATGAAAAATAACCACATACTAAAAACAAAAAATATACAAAAATATAAGGCAAAAAATAATAATTTTTACAATTTTATGGGAAGAGTACAAAGACCTTACTTAAACTATAAGGGGAAATAAGTACAAAACAAACATTAAAATGATGATGAGACATTTATATTGGACAAAAGGAAAATAATGTGGGTGGGGTTTTTTTGGGTTTTTTTTTTAAAGAAAAAATCTGAAAATATTAACAAAAATATTACAAAAATACTAGGAAAAGATACTTGAATAGTTGAGAAAATACAAAATTGTGAGATGGGGAAAAAATCTAAAGTGAAATTAATAAAATTAGGCAAAAAAAAAGAAAAGTAAAAGAAAAATATTAAATTAATCATTCTTTAAAATTAATACATCTTGGCAAAAGTATTAGAGCTCATACAAAAGGTATTATGACAAAAATGCTAGAATATGATGTGAAATAGATGGACCAAAAAAAAAAAAAAAAAGTCCCATCCATCCATCTATTATCTGAACCTCTTTATCTTAAAAGCAAAAGTATTACACAAAAATGATGAGTGTAAATGAAGTGCATACATGGTACCAAATTGTTCCGATTTCAGTCGTGCGACTGTTTTCACTGGTGATTGTGAGCACATTCTCTTGCAACTAACATGAGTATGTCAAAGCACAGCGTGATAGAGCGGGAGCGGAGGTGTTGTCAGAGTGACGCACGTTTTGGTGTGGCAGACGACGAATAGTAATGGACGGCCTCAGGGCACCCTGGAAAGACACTTTATTCCTCCTCCCCCTCACTGGGAATGAATGAATCCCAGTGGTGGATGAGCTGCAATTACAGCGGATAACATTTCAATCAGGTCGTCTTTCCTCCTCCTCAAGGTTCAGCACGTGTTTGACGACTCACCGTTTTTGGTGCCGGATAACAGCGTGGGCATCATGGACGGCACGACTGAAGGTCACACCACGCTGACCACTCACTTCACGTGAATTCATTGGTCGCAGCTTACTTTTTTTCTTTTTTTTTCTTTCTTTCTTCCCCCACACCAATGTTTTCAAATGTAGGAATCCTGGCGTGGGTAACGGTGAACTTCCTGTCTGGTGAGCTCTCCTGCAGTCCGTCTACTGGGACTTGATATTTTTGGCGCATGTGTGTCCTTTGAAGGGAACATCTAATGGAGCGAACGTGTTTTCAGGTCACCTTCACGTGCTTACTGAGCAGACAGTGGGAATCTTGGATTTGGGGGGAGCATCCACGCAGATCACCTTCCTGCCCAAACGCACAGTAAGTCAAATAACGGTGGCCTGATGGGCAGCTTTTGCCTTTCAAGAGAAGCATAATAATTGACAAGTTGAAGAAGGATGTCAGGGATTTGCTCATGCGAGTGAAAATATTAGGTACATTTCTTAATGACTGAATTACCAATTTCATCAAATAAATGTATTTTTTTAAATACTAACCTTTTGTTTTATTTACAGTTAATTATTCCATTAGGTAAATGAATACATCTTAATTAGAACATAAATACACATTTATTTAACCAATCTTTGGGGACAGGTCTAAAATAATGCTACGAATATTGAATGAGCTGACAGACAATCCAATAATACTCAAAATATTACCAATATATATATTTTTTTAAATATTCGGCAAAAAATACAAATATTTCAAAAAATGAGAAATATCGCATAAAAAAAATATTGGATGAGAAATATGAGGAATATTTGAATAAAATACTACCTACAACAAAGGTATTTTAAGTATTTTAATAAGAAATATACAGGTTGGATTTTTTATTTATTTTTTTTATCGATAAATTAGCTGACGTAGGCCTATATATTTGAGGTTTGTAACGAAAAATGATTTGAATCGGAAAATTGGTTTTAATTTAACCAAACCAAAATGATATTTTAAAATGTTCTGTCATTGTCGATACTATTTTAAAAGAAATACTATAAAATACTGTATAAATACAAGATCAAAAATTAATTCATTCGGGGGGAAGAACAACGCAAAGAAAATGCATGTAACATGCACAAAAAAAAACATGCAAAAATACATTAAAAAAAAAATACGTTTATGAATAAATGCAATATTTAAGTACTTATTAAAAAATGCTGGCTCTTACTATGAAAAAATCCAACAATTCAACACAAAACTGTATATTTGTGAAAATGAAAAAAAATACTACACCTCCTCCCAAAAAATATTGAAATATAATATGACTTGATGCTGGCTAAACTGATATCGCACATGACATCATGCAAGACAAGCAAATAAGTGTCCTTTTGTTGAAGGTTGAAATTTGTTGTCGGTGTTGTGTGTGCGCGTGTGTAGGACTGCAGTGTTGAAAAAGACAGAGTGGACATGTTCAACTCCTCCTTCCACTTGTACACTCACAGGTAAACACCACCATGATGAGTCATACAACAATTAAATTGTCTTCACTGTGTCAATAGATTGACTACTCTAAAATGTCACTGACTAGTATTTGGATCACAAACACTTTGACTGACTTTGTGCTAACTTTGAAAATGTCACTCGAATGAGTTTACGGTGAGTCACGAGGACGAGATGTTAATTTACTGGCTTGCTTGTCGTCGTTAAAGGGATCGTTCGGATTTTTTAACATGAATCTCAATTTGATCCTCACCTCCCGTGTGTGCGATCAGCACTGACTTACCCCTGACAGCGTTCTGTGACACGCGTTCTGGTTCGGCGTTGGACGAGAGGAAAATAGTCCAGCAAGCTGGCTGGGGTCTCGGAAATAAAGCGTTTTTCTTCTAAAAACTATTTGTTTTCAAAAGTGTGATACATTTCCATCACAATACTCTTTTCTGAATAAAATCAGACGCCATTACCGCCAGCCACTACTTTTCTGTTCGTTCGTATCACTGCGCGGCGCCCTGTAGAGCGCTAACCGACGCACTGCAGCCAGCCAGCTGATACTTCCGCCGAAAAGGCAAACAACTTCAGGCGGAAGGATCAGCTGGCAGCAGTGCGTCAATTCGCTGTCTACAAGGCGCCGTGCAGTGATACGAACGAACAGAGAAGTAGTGGCTGGCGGTAATGGCGTCTGACTTTTTTCAGGAAAGGAGTATTGTGATGGAAATGTATCACGCTTTTGAAAACAAATAGTTTTTAGAAGAAAAACGCTTTATTTCCGACACCCCAGCCAGCTTGCTGGACTATTTTCCTCTCGTCCAACGCCGGACCAGAACTGGTGTCACCGAACGCTGTCGGGGGTATGTCAGTGCTGATCGCACACACGGGAGGTGAGGATGAAATTGAGATTCATGTTAAAAAAGCCGAACGATCCCTTTAACAATCCCGCCTTGTTGTTCTGCAGTTACCTTGGCAACGGACTGATGGCAGCGCGACTCTCTACGCTGCGTGCTCATAGTACTGTTTTATTTATTTATTTTCAACAAATCATCATGAGTAGTGACAAAATATTCACATGCTTGTGTGTATTTGCATGTACTACCACAGGTGTGTCAAGTGCAGTTTTCAAAAGTCCGTGTCTGCCCAAAAGGTTTCAGGGCGAGTGGAGCTTTGGAGAAGAAACCTACCAAGTGAGCGGAGACCCAGATGGTGAGCTTCAATTTAAGTAACAGGACAAAACACAACAATGACTTCATTAATGTGATCGCTATGCAGGTGCATCACAATACAGTATCAATGTTGTGTTCAGGTGCGTCTGGGTACAGGGCGTGTTATGAGGACGTGTTGAAGACAGTCAAAGGGATCGTCCATCATCCTCGTTTTGAAGATCACGTGACTCTTTTCTACGCTTTCTCCTTTTATTTTGACCGCGCTGTGGATGCGAACCTCATAGGTACACACATTCTGTTCATTTCTGCTATTGTTTGTGATTTTGATTATGTAGAATGCGCCTCACCTACCATTGCAGACGAGCATCACGGAGGTAGGCTGGAGGTCCGAGATTTCAAGAGGAGAGCCAAAGAGGGTGAGATGACATCATCATAATGAAGAATATTCATAAAATAAATGATGGTAATGATTTTGTGTGTGTTCTTCAGTGTGCAAGGAGACAAGTAAAGATGTTTTTCCCGTCAGCCCTTTCCTTTGTCTGGACTTGACGTACATCAGCTGTCTGCTGAAAGATGGCTTGGGTTTCAAGGACAACACGGCACTGCAGGTGAGTGATGACAAACATTGTTATAGCTAAAATTTAGGGAAATACAGTTAAATAATGTGGAAAGTTTTGCCTCAAAGGTGTGCAAAATTTGGGGTTTGACCAAATTGGGTAAAAGTAAGTAAATGTTGGGAAATTATGCCTTATAAATAAGACACATTTTGAGGGAAATACTTTTTATAAACACAAAAATAATGCCTCAAACATTACAAAAGATTGAGGAGAAATTAAAATGAAGTTGGGAAAATTATTCAAATAAAACGCTCAGCCAAGAACTGTATGAACATTCTTTTAAAAATTAGGAAAATGAGGCCTCAAAATTTAGGAAAACAATTTAAAATAAGAGGCCTTGTCAAGAGCTAAACAAAACAAATTAGGCTTAAAACAAATCTAAAAATGAAATATTGAAAAAGGAGGCCTCAGAAGTTATGAAACTGAAAAATAAAATGTTGGGCGGGAAGCAGCCTAAAAATGACAAATAATTGAGGAAGAAAATGTGATTTTGTAACTCAAAAATGGGGAGTTAGGAGGATGCTCTTGTGCAAAAACAAAAGTTAACAGACTGATGAGCAAAATAGTTGGAGCACTTCTAAAATGCTGAAAACATTCCAATAAATCAACTGTGCATAACCAAATCAGAAAAACACTTTTGTCGCCCACTTCATTTTTTATTTGAATAAATACAAAAAGGCATTTGAGTTATTTGGTTGTCTGTTTTGTTGGTAGTTGTGCAAGAAAGTCAGCAACATGGAAGCAAGTTGGGCTCTGGGCGCCGTCTTGGATCACTTTGAAAACTTCCAAATACACCAAGGAGGCGGAGCTTGTTAGTTCCCCACGCTTTGCATGTAACTTGACATGTTTGAAGAGGTAACATGAATGTTATTTTTCTAAAAACCCGTCTTGCATCTTCTTTGGGACTTTTTTTTTTCTTTATACAAATGTCATTTTACAACCCCCCGAGAGCAAAAATAAAACCAGCATCCTTCTTATTGATTATATACAAGAGTCACAAGTTGTTTCCACTCCTTTCTACAGCAGCGCCACCACGTCTCCATAAGTGGTGCCCTCCGTTGTCATGGCGACCAGTTGATGAGGAGAAGAGAGGACGCTCACGGAGTCTGCCGGACCTGAAGGGACGATAACGAGCGGAACAGTAAGTGGTCATGTCATGGATTCCTGCAATTAGTTAGTTTCAATGTAGGTATTAAAAAAAATAAATAAATAAATCAGCCCACCTGGTGACCTGAGCATTGCATGATGGAGGTTGACGGCATCTACGCCGGTAGCCATGGCAACCAGGCTGGCGCCGCTCTCGCCGTCGGCCTCCAGGAGGCTGCTGCGTGTGAGGGCCTCTCCTGTAACACAAAAAATTCAAACATTCGCGGTATCCTTTTATCATGTATGTTCAAGGGAAAATTAAGTTTTCGCAGGGGCCACGTAAAATGAGATGGAGGGCCGCATCTGGCCCGCGGGCCTCAAGTTTGCCAAACGTTAATTTGATGACTCCCACAGCTTGTCTGCAGTGTGTAATTCCAGCTTGTATCTGTCTGCTATCATTGTTTCAACCCACACACGCGGTATAAAATCCAGATTTAAGCACATCTTGTTCAATTAGAGCGTGCACGCTGGAATGGAAGCGCTTTTTCCGGAGCCCGTCTGCCTGCCTCGCAATCCCCCGTGACGCTTTTGTGCTGATAAATAAATTAGCGTGCCAGAAGAAGAGCTCATTTTGATCTGGCGCATGAAAACGCATGTCACCCTTTTAAAGTTGATTAGTGCACAAGACAGCCAAACCCAGCAATATACTCTATTTTTTTTTTTTTTTTAAGGTACCTACTACACTGGCATAACTAAAGGGCGGAGCTAGATGCGCTCGAGCTTGCTAATTGGTCAGCGAAAAGAAAATGCCGCTTTTCCACCACACTGTGCACCCAAGTGACGTGTGGTAGATATGAGGTTAACGTGTCGTGCCTCACAGTTGAGAGGTGCTCGGTTCAAATCTCTGGCTTTTCTGGGTACATTTTTGTGCACTAGTGGTTATAATCTGTGCCTCACAGTCAAGCGGTTCTGGGGATTTAATTCTCAGGCCTTATATGAACATTTACAGAAAACGTCCTTGTGTGTGTCTCGAGACCTGTTTCCCTGCTTTCTGCTGCGAGGCCCTCCTCCCCGTGGCGTCTCCTTATATGGACGTTCCTGCTTCCGGACTGAGAGAACGTCTTCCCGCAGATCCCACACTGGTGAGGCTTCTCGCCTGGGTCATACACAATATAGGCAATAAGTCACTCACACAAACATATGGGCAGAGCTGTGGCGTGCAAGTGCGTGGGTGCCACTCATTTCACTGACCAGAATGCACGAGCATGTGTTTCCTCAGACTGGAATACTCGGCAAAGGAGCGCCCACAACCATCTGCTTCACACACAAAAGGCTTCTCTCCTAAACATACGCACAAACATAGTGATGCTTTGAGATAAGAGTTAAATATTGTACTTTATAAAAACATAAGAGTAATAATAATAGGGAATGAAAAGATTTTAGTAGTTTGTACATCATTTAATGCTGCCATCAATTTTGTTGTGCCTGCTTTAGCCATTGTGAGGTAGTATAATGTAACCATGCAGACGCAAACGAAGAAGTGACTGAGTAAGATAATAAGAGGTGTCATAAGGCACGTTTATTTTTCAGAGGGTTAATTTTGCCATATCTGTCTACAATTTGTTGCTCCACTGTTTGGGTTTAAAGGGATACTTGACTCATTGAGCCATTATCAGCAGTAAAAAGTTAATATTTTGTCAATAATCAATGTGGTAACTTCATTATTTTTCATGTACGATTAATACCTTTAAAAGGTAATTTTTCTACTTGCTGTCGACTGATGATGACATCACGTGTGCTGAGGAAGTAGATAACGACCAATCATGGCTCAGTTTACTCACCAAACCCAGAAATCAGGTGAAACATGATTGGCCGTTACCTACTTCCTCAGCACAGGTGATATCATCACCAAAATTACTTTTTAAAGGTATTAATTGTACATGAAAAATAATGAAGTTATTAAATTAATTATGAACTAAATATTAACGTTTTACTGCTGAAAATGGCTCAATCCTTTTAAATAACCATTGCTTAAAGGGTTCAAAAACTGTGACTATTCGATGCTGTTAGCTTCGCAATGACATTTTCCATTATTTTAGCATTTAACGGGCAGGCTGTTCATAAAGCAACGTTTTGTAGATTCAAAGCGAAAATAAATCAGTTGGTCAACACCTTCTATCCCCAAAAAAAACAAGTACACAAAAAAAATCAAAGTGAAAAGTTGCTTGTGTGTGAAATGTAATGTTCCGCCAACATAGTGCTTAGGTGTGTGTGTGTGTGTGTCATAACAATGGACAATGGCTTCTTTGTTAATCTGTCTCGGGCAGGAGGAAGTGGACCGGAACACGCCGTTAAATAACCTGAAGGTCACACTGAATAAAATATGAGTGGTCCAAAGCCGCTGACTGGTCAAATCTCGGGCTTGGCCAGTCAATCATCCCCCCTAACCGTGTGTGCGTGTGCATTTGCTCACCCGTGTGCACGCGTTTGTGGTTCTTGAGGTTTCCGGCCGTGGTGAACTTCTTCCCGCAGTTGTTCTCCTTGCATACAAAGGGCTTGTCGCCGCTGTGCGTCCTCATGTGAACCTGCAGACGCTGCAGCACGTAGAAGCTCTTACCGCAGCCCTCCGCCACGCAGCGGAACATGCGGTCGTTCCTGAGGACAAACGACATTGATAAGAGAGACAGACTCCATTTTGAGCCCTTTCAGCATGTGTAACACAAAGCAAAGGATCAATACATAGCCCAAATTGTTGTATTAGTGTCTGTGTGAGGCCTTTTTATTGCCACACAGGGGCCGCTAAACACATATTGGACAATTTACAAAACATTGCTTTGTTTATTGTGTTATTGCCACGCTTTGGGGTGCAAAATCATAACGATAAGCACAGTTTCATTTCTTGTCCAAGCTGTTTAAAAACAACACAAGGAGGCCAAGGGGACTCGTATAATTAGGCGGAAACTTCATTTACTTGACTATAATTAGTCCATTTGTTACGTTTCTAGTTCCCATAGTGAAGTAAGATTTTTCTTTTTTAGTTTAATTGTTAAAAAGTGACTTAAAACATCACCTATGATACAGTTAAGAAATGTTTTAATTAAAAGATGGTAGCATTTTTTTTCCCCCATTATGTGCTAAGTGCCAAAGTTCATAATTGTAACTTTTTGTCTATTTTTCAATCTTTTTCAAATGAAAGCCATGTTGTGACAGGGTTTTTTCCTGGCTCAAATTGAGGCAGAGGTGGGACCATCCTGACTATGGGCGATTACAGATACCAGGTATCAGTGCCAATACCAACATTGGCGTATATAGGTCTTTCTTGAAAATAATTTGTCATTTCTGGGTGGGAATTTTATTTGCTAGTGGTATCAGTATCGGTCTGGGAAAGAAAGTGGTATCAAACATCCCTAATCCTGACCATGCACCATGATATGCATGTATTCTGTAAATTAACTGATTGGCTTTCATTTTTTACATGCAACATATAATACTCCCATGTTCCAATAATAATAATAATAATAGTTCCAATAAGAATATGACTATTATGTTAACGCATTCATTCATTAGAACGGTTCTGCCATAACATTTCACGAGCGGGAAGTATCGGCCACTGATTTTTTTTTTCTCTCCCATGATTAAAATATGAATTTCCGTTGCATGATGTGGTGACGTCATAAAGTACAGCCCATCAAATGCACAGAAGTTTTCACATATAGATGAAAAATCTATTATTTTCTTACCAGAAAGACAACCAGACGCCCGAAAGCCAGCAAGCGTCATTGTCAAAAATGCACAATATATATATACAGACTACAAACATTTTCCATTTCCACCGTGGATGAAATATTGCCATCATAATTCATTTTGCACGAGCAAATTAGGTGGAGGTGGCCGCCTACAAATTTTGTACATTGGAAAAACGCTGTTGTCTACTCAGTCACCTGTGTGTTTTGAGGTGGTACTTGAGGTGAGCGGGCCAGGTGAAGGTCCTGCAGCAGCCCTCAAAAGAGCAGCGGAGGATCTGCCGGCTGGCCAGGGGGCGCCCGGTCCGAGGCGGCAGGGGCGGCGCCGGCGAGGTCGCCTCTCGCTCGTCGCCGCCCAAGGTCGAGCTGTGCGTGTGGTCGCCTAGGCAACAGACAAGCCTGTCAGTCAGTAGCGGGTGCGTCATCCACTCAAAACCATATTTCCTTAATAAATCTTTGTTCTTGTCTAGATGATCACTTCTTTCTGAAAAATGTTAATTTGTTATGGATGTTTTTATTTATTTATTTATTTTTTAAAGGCACATTTAATTCCTATGACATTTAGAGATATATGTGGTAGATTATGAAGGATGAGGAAAAGTTCAAGAACTACTTTACCAACTTTTTTTTTTTCTTTTAGCGTAAACAACTCAAGCCGCGAGCACTTTTCTAACCACACGGGGAGTTCAAAGATGAACCACAAGACCTTGGGTGTCACTTGTAAATATTTATCTTCCAGGTCCTGATCTCAGCAACCCGCCGCAGGACCCACAAGCGCTTATTACTGGAAAATGAAGACGTGCCGAGCATGCGGACGACGAGCCTACAAATTGGTTGTGATCTTCAGACTTGCGATGAGAGGCGTTGAAAAGTGTTTGAGTCGTCGCTGATTACGCTTCTCACTTCATCTCAGCCCTGACCTCATTCTGCTCGCCGCCGTCTTTCAAGTAAAGTGTACGTCTTTAAGTCAGCTTTTCCCTTCTAATTTTAGCTCTGGGTTACCTCACTGATTCTGTTCCACAGAAGTCTTCCAAATTGGCACTTGATAGGTAACCAGGCTAATTACACGTACTGTACTATGCAAAGATTTGCAAAACAATGTTAGCCCATTCTAGGTGTGCATGCCTCAAATAAACCACACACATTTTGATAACTAAAAAGGACCAGCAGCAAATCTTTATTGCGATGTCAGCCGGAATGAATACTGTTTTTCTAGCCTAATTGGAGGATTGTGAATGAATGACAAAAGGGATGAGACGGTTCCTAAAGTTAATCAATGGAGACGCATTTAGCGCAGATGCGAAGAAAAAAAAAGTAACTGTTACCGTTGGTGACGTTGGTCGTTCTGGCATCCTGACTGGCTTTGGCATCCCGTGCCAGCTGTGCCCGCGTGGCTGCGATCAGGCTGTCGTGGGCCAGCTCCTGTACCCGCAGATACCAGGGGGCGATGCCGTCCAGGCCGTAGTCCCCCGACGGGACTTCATCGTCGTCTCCCGTTCCATCTGCGTCGAAGATGAGGGAATCCGAGGAGGCCGTGATGCCTGCACCCATGCACACAATTTTAATCTTCCATGAAAACAATGCACCTGCTTTTTTTTTTTTTCAGCGTAAGTTTGTTGTCTTAAATATGAATTACTGAAAAATCTTTTACACTATTTTTTTAACAATTGTTTTATAATAAATTATTATCTTTTTTTCTAATTTACTGTATTGCTAATAAAATACTAGAAATGTAACTTTAATAAAAACATTTTACACTAAGTAAGATTTTAATTTTTTACAGCACATTTTGTAAACTATTACATAAAGTTTTGAATATTTTATATTTTGGTAATAAACTAAACTACAATTTGAGATTTTTTTCCTATAATGGTTTATACAGTTTCAATGTTTTAGACAATGAAAATGGGAAACTTCTAACTTTAGATTATTTAAAATAACATTTTGAAATAAATAAAATAGCTCCTAATGATAAAGAATATTTTGTCGCAAGATAAGACAAGCATATAAAATGTTACAATATTTTAAAATTTAAATGGCAGTCATAACATTTCCAATATTTTAAAAATATTAGAAACCATTTATTTTAATTCATTATAAATAAGAGTTCAAATGTTTAAAAAAAATAATAATTTAATACAAAAGACTAAATACAAAAGACTATTTTTACATGTTAATATATTTTAATAAATTCAATGCAATATTACATATTTAACAAGATGTGCATCTATATGAACAGTTTATATTAGGGATGTAACAATAGGGGCAATATTGTGATATTAAAACTGCCACAATATCATGTTCACGATATTTAAAAGCAACACATCTGTTCAAAAACTCAGATTGATTTCCATTTGTGCAGTTGTAGCACCCTCTGGTGGCTACTTTTTTTGTGCAATTTAATTTTTACCAGGGATGTTTTGGCCCTTCTATGTTTAAAATCTATGCTAATCGTCAGATGATCGTCGTAATATGCTTGTGAGGCGACTCAATATGTGGAGGAACTCAATGTTGGCTAGCAGTTGCCACATATTGTCAAGATTTTTATATATATATATCTTATATTTATATATTTTGATATATAATATTTTTTATTGCTGTTATGTAGAAAAGTACAATATTGTGCTGTTTTTTTTTTGTTTTGTTTTGTTTTTTTAGCACGAGCTCATTTTATTTACAATATTGTGACCTTTTTTTGTATCCCCAACCTCCCCACAATATCGTGATAATTATCGTATTGTGAGCTTCATATCGTGATATCATGTTGTGATCTTTGGATATCGTTACATCCCTAGTTTCTATTAATATTTAATACTTTGTCATAAATATAACAACCTTTATTAGTCCATTGAAAGGGGAAATTTGAAAATCATAAATATCTAGACATAATTTAATGATATTCTTAAATAAAAAAAGTTATTTCATTTTGTATCTTCAGACAAAGAATGTCCTACAAAAACGTGATGTTGCATACCTTTCGCCAGGTTGAGCAGGACGTAGGATGTGCCGTCTGACTGCTGCAGGTCATGGAGGATGGGCGGCGGGCTGAGCGAGGACTGCGGATGTGCGACGTGCGTCTGCTGCACCGCCAGTGGACTTCGTTCCGACACGCCCCCCAGCTCTGACAACGACGACGAACTCTCCGGTGGGGGGCTCAGAGCTCCATCTGAACAGCAAAGACAAATTATTTTGGAATATATATTTCTTTAAAAAAAAATATATAGATTTTTTTTTTTTGGGGGGGGGGTGGGGGATTTTTTTTCATCTTTATTTTTCCAGCAAAACTAAAAACAAGCAAAATAGATGTTTTTTTTTATAGAAAAAAAACAGTACTGTCAATAACGTACAGTGTATTACAATGCAACACAAATATTTTCAACAAATTACTGAAATAAAATATTTTATATTATTTCAAAGTATCATTTAAAAATAAAGTAGGCCTACTATAATGTTACCTGTGATCTGCAGGTGTCCACACAGAGCGCTTCCGACCGGGGTCAGCAGCGGCAGGCAGGGCTGTTTGGGCTCGGGGTCCTCCAGACCCTGGACCAGCGGGATGGACGCGTTCTGGACAAACTGCACCAGCAGCTGTGAAGAAAACAATTAACACTTGTACTGTAAATTTAAAAAGGGACATCTTAAGTGTTACAGAGTTCTAATATGCAACTTATAAGATCATAGTTACGTCATTAAGTTAAAACAAAGGTTACCTCTGGTTTGGAATCAAGTTCATCGGAAAGCATGAGTCTCCCTGGATGTCACCTGCAAACCAAACAGCAGAGACGATTAGAAACGACATTTTGAAAGCATGAAATTGATCTACTAACCTTAAGAAGCTAGAAGTGAGGTTTTATGTCGGTCATGACAAATTTGTGGTGGTCATCTTGGAGTCGGAGAAGTAAACATAGTCTGAGCTGCGGCGGGAAACGTCAACAGTTAGATAACGTCATCTGTGATAAATAATTGTTTATTACACATGCAAATAAATTACATTGCCAAAGTTAACATAAATAGCCATAAGTCAATATTTATGTCGTGGGTAGCTAGTGTTGTTAGCTGCGCGCTAACTAGCAACATGATACGAACAGTTTCCGACCTGCCAGCTGTCAAAAACTTGAACACAAACTATTCAAGCAAAATAACAAAACAAGAGTCTATGTTTTACCTTATGTAATGCGTCGCTGTGATGACACGGTGCCGGGTGGAGGCTTTGGAGAGTTTGATTACATCCGAGCAAGAGTGCTAACCTACGCTAGTACTGCTAGCTTGAAAGCTAGCGGCGCCGTGCTACGGCTCATGATGGGACGTCACGTGATGTGCGGAGGCTTCGGTGTGTGCGTCGACTAATAATCCAGGAAGAAAATTCTGAATCGCCTTTTTTTTTTTTTTTTTGCAACACACAATAATACAACAATAGCCATTCTTAAAGATTACAGACCAATACGTAACAAAAATAAATAAATAAAACAAAATGCCAGGGGGGGATTTACAAGAAAATACTGAAATGTTTAAATAAATTGTAAGTCTTGATAGCCTTTTGGTTACGAGAACATTTAATGGACTCGATGTACTGTTTGATTTCACAATGGAAAGCAACAAAATAAGTTTTCCTATGTAAAAAAATACATATATGGATGTAAATTTGAGCTATAATAATGACAAAATTAATGGCATAAATTCCCTTGTGTTTTAACTTACTTCTTTTAAAGTCATAGAGGCCAAACAGTACATCTGCCCAAAACAGTTAAAAATCTCCATCAATCGTTTCAGCAATAAATAAATTCTGAAGCCCCTATGGAGGTTCATTCTGGGCAGTTGCGTACAGTGGATGTTTTGAGCGTCGCAAATTTGCCCATAACAAACTTTTTTGTGTGTGTGTGTGTCATGGCGGGTGCTATAAAAAAATAAAAAAATAAAAATAAATCAGATTTCAGCTATCATAAACACCTATCAGTACTCATAAGCACAATCCCCATCACTTCAGTATCCATAAAGCACAGTCCCCATTAAGTCAGTTTCCATGCAATCAATGCATCATTATTTTCTACTCTGTTTCTTACAGGATCACTAATTTTCATAACATGACATTACCCACATAGAACTGATTAATTGCATGAGTGTAACAAAGTTAAATATGTTACTTTTTTTTTTAAACAAATGTACAGTTCAGCAACTTCAGCATGATTAAAAAAAAAAAAAAAAAACTAATAAAAACAATACCCAAAATATTGGTGTCACTCCAGCATGTCCACTTTAAAAGGTCATCGCTCGCCACTGAACTATAAACATTATGTATACGTACAGAAAAGTAGGCATTAGACGTCTCGGCAGCGCGGTGCATTATGGGTAGGCCGGCGAGGAGCCTGCTACCACTGACCTGAATATTGCCCATCTATCAGCTCTAGTTTGCAGAGTAGTCACACACTTTGTACTGTCAGAATTTATGATCCGTGTAGGAAACATGAATTGATCGCATACGTTAATATATTTTACAGGTAGCCTATTAGTGTTTTTTATTCCCATCAAATTGGGCGGGTCGCGTTCAAGGGAGTTAAATTTGGCCTGTTGACGTAGGTGACCACAAGAGGGCGCCAAAAGTACATTATAATCGCAGAGGACCCTTTGAAACTCGATCTTTTTTTTTTTAAATCTTACAATATATATATATATATATATATATATATATAATTTTACAGGTTTGTATATATTTGGTCTTTTCCCTTTTCTATTTAATTTTACATTTTTCTTTTTTTGCATTTTGTTGTTTCCATTTTATTTTTATACTTTCTATTGTGTTATTTCAATATATATATATATATATATATATATATATATATATATATATATATATATGGGGGCGGTAGTCTCCAACAACATACAAATAAACATAAAAGAACATTTTACTTCAATAGGCCTATACTGTATTCTCAATTATTTTATGATCTATCAAAGGACTGGCAAGGATGAGCGCCCTCTGGTGATCCAAATAAAACGTAAACGAAATCTTAAATTTCCACCATTTTTATTCTTTTATTCAAAAAATAATACCTAAAGAATAAAATAATAAGCCAATCAGTTTTAATGCTCATCTCTCCACTGGTGACAAAAAGTACAAACATGCATATGAACGAAAAGAAGTCGAATAGGACTCAGGATGAATGCCTACTGCGGCTGTTGTTGACGCGCGTGTTGAGCAGATGCCGAGGAGCCTTGGGGGAGGCCGCAAGATTCTTTCGCCGGTTGCTTTGCTCTCATTTAACAATGATTGCAATGATTTATTATTTAAATGTCGGCCATATTCAAAACTTCTGGCAAGGTGTATGCCAGCGCGTTTGCCCAGCTGGAATGTTCAAAGGGAATGCCTCATTCGTCCAGAGAACACGCCTTTCTGACATGCCTGTTATGGAGGACCTAAAATGCAAAAAATAAATAAGTAAATAAATAAATAAACAAACAAACAAATCAATAAATAAAAACTGATATAAAAATACACTTCAAAAATTAACTCATTCACTGCCTTTGACAAGTATACTTGTCAATTGTATTTTTTAGAGCGGTGCTAAATGGGGGCGAATCTGAGCATGCTCCACTGTAAATATCAAACTTGGAAACAACTTTACTGATGCCCAACCACCGGTAGATGACATCATTGCCCCATTTTATAGGAAATAAACACAGTTTCAGAGTCCATGGGAGAAATGGCTGTATTTTGGCAAACCTACATTTTTCTGCTGTCAATTATAAAAGAACGGGACGGGACAAAAAGTAGGGAGTCTATTCTGTTATTTGGTAGATTCGGTTTATATATATTGAATGTAATATCACGTGAGTATTGGAAATGTAAAAAGTTTCTATAATGACTGGCAGTGAATGAGTTAAATACAAAAAATAAATAAATGGAAATAAAAACAACATAATATGTAAACACAGACAAATAAATAATAGTACAAATAAATACAAAAAATAAAACTAGAATTAAAAAAATCTAAATACATACAAAAATAAATGTAGAAATAAATACAAAAATACATAATCAAATTCATTCATTTATTCATTTCACTTGTTACAGGCTGTCTGGGAGGACTAAGGAGGACTTACCAAGAATGAAAAAGATGTTTTGGCCACGTGTCGACAACCGAGCAGGCTATTTCACCAAAGCACATTCGTCATTTTAATATTCGTTAATAAATAAATAAATAAATAAATAAATAAATACACTTACTATTTGTTTTGAAAGATTAAGGCAGTGTTACCCGAAAAGGTACAGATAAACAAACAAACAAAAAATATGTACAGTATGAGCCTGAACGTATAATACTTTTTTTTCTCGTTGACAACACAACCTGTCAACCACGCACTTTGCCTAAAAATGAATTGAACGTTCTCTCTTCACGTACGCATCCGGTTCAGCAAGCAAGCCTTCCGTTCAATGTCGTTCGAGTGAGTATTTTAAAAATTGTTAAACTGCCGTGTATATGTGTGTGACGAATACACGACCTAGAAGGATCTTGACAACACTTTAGTTTGTTTATTGTTACTTGCTAGGTCATTGGAAGCTCGCTTGCTAATATGTCAACAAAGCTATGGGTGGCTATAAGCTCGCACGCCCACAAATAGCACTCAGCTGTCAATCAAAAGTCAATCAAGGAAAACGCTTGACTTGAATGTTGTTTGGTGTGTTCTTCTCCAAACAGAAGCTTCATGGCCACAATGAAAGAGAGTGATGGCTTCACATGCTACATCCTCCACATCTCGTCAGTCGTCACCAAAATGTTCTACAAAAGGTAACACATGCCCATTTTGCTTCTGTTTTGTTCTACGTAGCTTGTGCCGCTGGTGGAGACTAGATCAAACAATTAGGTAAACCTGCACAAGCTGCAGATAATACGACTACTGCTAATATTTTCTGGATATTGGTTAAAAAAATCGATTAGACCTATCATAAAAAGAGAAACTGTTTAAATATTTGAAATATATATTGAAATAGTTAGACTCAGGTCACTCAGCCCACAATTTGAGTATGGTGTGTAGACATATGAGAGCTGTCTATATTTTGTATGTAGCTTTATTTTGCTGGTGTATGGCGGGTCCGTGTCTCTTTTGGTCATTGGATATTACGTTTGGAAACAGATATTAAAAATAGAAAAACGACTCGTTGTTTGATTTTCGTTTTAAAATAGAAACACCACAATTGAAATACAGCTTGATTTTCTCGTGTGGCTGCCTCGGGTGGGTAAAGAAAAGTCCAATAGCCAGTTTGAATTTCAATTTTTATTTCAGAAACGAAAATAGGATATAGCAGGAGCCACAAATCGAAAAACGGAGTGGCACTATTATTGTTATTGATTGCCAGGAGTTGTCACCGCGAGCATTTCTCATACTGGCCAGGAGATGGCGACACTGGCGTCTAAAAACAATATCTTCTGGATGACCATCTCCAGCAAAAACTTCGCAGACGGTAACCACTCGTGGAGATAATGTAAAATTATGTAATTATGGTACCCGTCTTTTAATGCGATGATGATAATGATGATAATAATGACGATGATGATGATATTAACAAAAACTGATGATGATTTT